>NC_090924.1:805739528-806042558 GCF_040938575.1 Ambystoma mexicanum | reverse complement strand
AATGGTATAAGTAATGCAAGAATTATCTAGTCAATCTATACTAATGTTGGCTCCAAGAAGACAGACATTTCTCATTACTTCCCATCTGGGATATGCATTCTCGGATCCGGCAAACTCTCTGCATGAAAGGCCTGCAGTGGGCCTACTTTAACAACTGCAGAAGCCAAATTATAATGACCCTTCGGACATTAGATTTATCTTACTACATAGTCATATTCCTGAGGAGGAGAATGCTCAGTGCCTCACAAAAAAGCCTTACATAACAGGCTGTTATAAAATAACATTCCTAAGAGGTTGAAGGGAAACAATTGAAAAGTAGCACGATTTTAGTACAGTTTACCCCAATATACATTTGGCATGAACACTTGGATTACAACGGGATTCAAATCAGGTGCAAAAATAACACAACTATAACATGGCCACTTCTCTAGTTTGATAATTACTTGTCCTTTTATGCAGCAGTGCAGCATTGCATTTTTGACACAATTGTTCCTGTTTAGCACGCAGAACAGTTATTCATATAAGCTTATAGACTGAGGGAGGGACTATTATAATGACCTGTCACCAAGTTATGGCCCAAAGCGAAGTAGAGGGCTATAGGTTGGGGCCGGGACATTATCCCAAGCGATAATGACCCCCTCCCGAGGTGTATGAGGGTATTAGCAGATGGTGATAGCAGCAACACATGTTCAATGTTTTAGTTTTCGCTTTTGTGTGTTAAATGGCATGTTGCACCAAATTGGTCCTACCAGAGAAGATATCTTGTCGAGAAACATTGTGTATTGAAATTGCATTATTTCCCTGTCTGTTTCTAAAGACAAAATGTTCAGAATGCAGCCAATACCAGTAGTTATAACCTTCACTCTAAACATTATGATTGGCTGAGAGGTTATACATTATGAGCTTCATGTGCTAATAGGTGTTACCTCAGCATTTGTGATGACAAAGCGCTGTCTGTATTAAAAAAAAGGCTCAATTTTTAACTCAATTTATCTCTAAGGAGGCATACTTAAAGGCAGCAGCTATTCCTTTATCTCACACCACTGTTTGTTAATACCTTTGAATTACAGGTCTCATTTTTCTAGGCTTAGACTCTTACACTACCAATACGTGCACTAGAATATCTGTCTAAAACATGGGGGGTTCATTATTCGACCCATCAGACTGACAACTCACTCGCCATTTGATCCATCCTTGGTAAAGACAAAGCTAAATACTCTTATCTAGATGTCTAAGGAGTCAATGGCTATCCCTGTTTATGGAATATGGCTCTGCAAGCTCATGGGTGACTGTAAGACCTAAACACAGCCACGCTGTCCTATCATTGGTAACACAGTTATAAAGTCCCTGCCTTCATACAGCTACTTGCTATTTGTTAAGTCTCCTCATGTTACAGATCTGTAGCTTTTAGTTGCAATGTTTATAGGTGAAATGCACATGTGGTTTATAACTGTTAATCCTTTCCATACATGCTATGCTGATTATCAGTGTGTTTCTATATCATTCACATCTCATTGGCATTTCTCTTCCAACACCCCATTTTAGTTTAAAACACATTGTTAATGTAATAAATATGTGACTGCTCCCAAACATAAACATATAGCTGTGCAAAGGTTGTTTCTTTTGGCAGTAGCTGATGATTGGCGGAGGAAATCATCACTGTTGTCCGATCTGGCGCTAGCACTAAGGACACTAATAGCCTGGTGAGAATTAATTCTGATGCGCTAAAGAATAGAACAGACAAGGACTTCTCAAAATTGTCTTTTTTTCTCTCTCGTTTTTATGGGCAGAATAGCCCTGATCAAAATGATTACTATGCCACTGATAAACTATCCCTTTAGTTGCATCCTGGTTAAGATCCCAGGAATACACTTTATACTTTAGAAGCTTAGACAAAAAGGTACTGGGGTTCCTGTGGGCAAGAGACAAGCTGAGAGTCAAGCTTCAGATGTTATATAAACAACGAAAGGTGGGAGGTGTGAGAATTCTGAAATTGGAACTGTGACACTAGACTACTCCAGTATTCATGTTCACCTCCCCTACCGCTGAGAAAGTGATTAGCGGAAGTTTTGAAGCTCAAATATTGTATCTCTTAGACACCTTGCAATTGCTAGGATAATCTGCCTGAAAATCTCTCCGGAACGCCGTGTTATGACATTCCAGAGCGATATGGGGGACAATATATAAGCATTTGGTTTCTCTCTAAATCTGTCACACATTTACTCAATTTGGTTTAAAAAGCAGTTTGAGGTGCGGGCAGTGGCATAACAGAAAATGTGGGGGTATCTGTGAGCCATGCTAAGGAACCTGCCGCCCCCGCCCCCAGGCTTATCAATAAAGACAGAGACCTGCTACACTCCTCACCGACATGGTCCACTGCAGATTCAAAATGCCCATGATGGTGAACGATTAAAGTATGTTTTTTTATTGAAAGCTTAAAACGTTCACCTAGCATAGTAGCAAGAGTGCACTGCCTGGTACCCAAATGTACCAGTCACATCTGTGTGAATGGCCAGTAATAGCACAGTATGATACTATAAGAAAGCATTTTCATGCTGGCCCTGCCAATATATGCTAATATCCCCATGTAAGAAAATAATCTTGTTGCCTTTGCCAGTATTTCCGGAAAAAAATTCTCATGCCACAGGATGAAAACATGCTATTGCTGACTGCACAGTTGCTTCCCACCCCAGCAGCTGGGAACACTCTTCATATCGACTTTGCCATTAATGCCAGTAAAACAAATACAATGCCGCTGCAAGGCAATGTCTCCTTGCTGCCTACAAAAATGCCCCTACATTATTGTAATAGCAGTCATGTTTATTTACCCTTAACACCAGTAAAACAAGCATGCCTCAGTAGGTAAAAATGATGAACTTGTTGGCTGCACAAATACCCCCAAACCACTCATCATGCAATAACAATAATCACGTTGACTTTGCAGTGGGATTTAACGCAAGTAAAAAAAAAAGTCATGCAACAATAAGATAACATCTTCCTTCTAGCAAAACATACCTGGCAAACACAAAAAACACTTCATGTTGATTTTGTCCTTAACTCCAGTAAAAAATGAAATGCCACAGTAAGGTAACATCTCCTGGCTAGCTCAACAAAGACCTTTACTACCCCCACTATCAGTACACACATGTCAGCTGGGCCTTTTGTTCACGATTATGCCACCATGCCATAGTAACACAAATGTCCTGGCTGTCTGCCCCATCGAAACCCACCAACCTACCTCCACGTAAAAACAGTTATCAAGTTGTCCTTCTCCAACAAATGACAGTAAAACATGCCATGTTACTTTAGGAAGATGTGAATGTTGTATTGCTCCCTAGACTCGCCATGGCCTTAAACACACACATAAACATATTCATACCCATTCACCCATCAGTCATTCACCCA
Source organism: Ambystoma mexicanum (assembly GCF_040938575.1). NCBI lineage: Eukaryota > Metazoa > Chordata > Amphibia > Caudata > Ambystomatidae > Ambystoma > Ambystoma mexicanum. The sequence goes on along the minus strand of NC_090924.1, from coordinate 806,039,153 downwards.
GACAGTCACCCATACAGGTTCTCTCACATTCACCCAACATTCACACCACATTCTCCACATGGGCACCCAGAACATTCACACACACTGCAGTCTCAAAATGTTTTCAAGCAGATATTAAAACCTTTTCCAGGCTCGGAAGATGAGTCCCCGAAGCAAGCCTTATTGGGCACAGATATTGGGAGAATTGTTGCTGGGGATGAAGAGAGGAAGATGGAGCTTGGTGTTAGCCATTGTAAGACATAGAGAATTAAGGTATTGGAATGGAAGAAGTTGAGGGATGGTTAAGGAATGGCTGGACTTGATGATGACGGTGTATGCCTTTGAAGATAGACTTAAAAATGAGCAGTCTATTGAAATTAGATTAGCAAACATATGGAATTGATTCCTTGAAGTGTGAATTGGACAATATTTGAGGTTGATATACTACTTAGTACGAGAACGAAAACATGGATATTTGGATTATGATATGGTTGAATCAAACTTCTGGTTAGATGCATGCGGTCAGTTTTGATTGCTAAGTGTGGTTTTCTAAGGCAGAGGTGCGGGGAAGATATATGTTGTATGTTTCTGACTTTGCATGTTTTATGTTTTTTATAACACTCAATGGCCCTCATTACGACCCTGGCGGAGTGGGTTTACGCCAGCGTTATTCGCGGCGGACCCGTCCGCCCTACTACGAGTTCCCGTAGCGCCATGGAACGTTTTCCGCCTGGTTTTTCCGGGCGGAGAAATCCATGGCGGTACGGGACCTTGATGTTAATTACGCCACCGTATTTTGCGGTGGCGCAATTAACGCCTTCCCCACTCCCATTATACCCTATGGGGCAAAAATGGGAATGGGGAAGGGTAAAATGGGGAATGGGGATTTACCGCCCCGCCAAGGTCGGCATGGGGCGGAAAATCTGCCAACCTCCATGGCGCTATCGGCAGCTTTCCGCCGTGCTCCGCGGTGCATTTAGCACCGCGATTTCCGCCAGGGTCGTAATGAGGGACAATGTTTTCTTTGTATTAATGGTATGGTGCATTGTTATTAATAACCTCAATTAATACATATTTGTAAAAGAACACTAATTATACCACCATACTGGAAAAAACTAAGCATAATTTGGAGTACAGCTACCAGTGGTGATCATATTCAGATGTTATTCTGCAGATAGAAACTGTTTGTGCCTTCTGGCAGCATCCATTCCCAAAATATGCAGAAATCTCCTTAACAAATGTGTCATTTAGCTAGCTACAATAGCAATATCCACGCTTCCACACATAGAGCTCCCCATACACACCATCTCTCACCAAATCTGAGACGATCTTCATTTCAAGTGATGCAAGTGTATGAGCTACCTGATAACAATAGCTAAAGGGCAAGTGACTTTGCCTGGACAGACAACCATCATCAAGGGTGGAGGTGTATTGCGATGTGGGCCGAGTTAACTGTTGTGTGGTGTGATGCAAAAATTTCACGGATTGGATTACCATATGTAAGTGGCTCTAATGTGGATTGTAAACGAGACACCGTCAAAACGAACATACACATACTTATTCATAAATAAGCAATTCTATTGACCAAGGACATATTATCTGGTACATTTATTTAACCCTCTATGGCCAATTCATATGAAAAGCATGAAAAGCATGCAGATTGTGGGAAAAGCAAAGCAGTTGCAGGAAACCTGCCTACATGTTTCAAATTCAATAGAATCAAGGAGATGCTATGCAAAACAACAGTAGGGTAGCATACATACATTCAATAGATCTGAAAAAAGTGTTGACAGCTATAGAGTGTAGATTTGATTTGCATATCGTAAGAATGCAGGACTAATGCTGATAAACCAATTACATTAAAAGTGGATATCAAAGGATGCAAGCACGAAACTCTCACCATGTGTCTGCAAGGAGCTGCAATTAGAATATGGAGATGCAAAGATCCACCTTAACATTTTTCACATTTGTAGATTCCCGTGAAAATGTTTGTCCCAAATACTATGCTTTCTTTTTTTTTTATGTCTTATAGTCAAAAGACGTTTCACAAATACGAAATGCATAAACAATAGGTTCAAACCTACCAGCATAACATCTGCAATTACAAAATACTCAACAGAGGTTCATTATGGAGAATAAATATATAATAATATAAATAAGGAAAAAAAAGAAAAGAAATAAAGAAAAATAGGGACATTAAGGATACCAACATTAAAATTCAATCTTCCCTAGATTGAACATTTGACTTAATTCATCATAAACGTTTAAAACGTACTGCACAATTCAATAAAACCTACAGCATTTAGAAATCTAAGAACCTCCAGAACCACACTCAGTTCATGCCCTGATGTTAATGTCTCCCAGAAACGGTGGGATGTAAGTCAATCCTAATTCAGCACAAAATGAGAGAAGTGTTTTATGTGGATGCTTTGGACCACACTACGTTTCATTAGAATATGCTTCAGAGTTCGTACTTGTTCTGAGCTACAGAGGCTACACCCTAGGGTCGTCCAATCCCCTCTCGATTGTTAAGGATTTCAATCAGGCAATACAACCGGGTCTGAGCCTAGAATGCAGTGCAGTACTATATGTCTATAGGTTCAATATTCTGAGTGATATACCACTCATATCACATCCATTCTCAAAATACCCCCAGGTCACAATGGACCAGGAATCAGGCTGGTTGGTAGAGGTAATATTTATTTAAAATTTAAATCAAACATATGTTTTGATACATGGGGCAGAAATCACCAATGTGGTGACAATACAAATAAGAAAGTAGGTAATGCAGTTGAATTAACTTTTAGCAACACAGAATATAAAACACAGAGAAAAGAACAGTTTTGACTTGTTTGAAAGATAGCACTTGAGTTACGATTCTCCCCTGCACATTTCTCAACTCACACATAAGCAACTCTACACAGATGTAAGGCAGCAGCAGGTATTCAGGAATAAAGAACAGTGTACAGGTTTTGAATACAATCTTCCCTCCCCGAATCAGAGAGAAAAACGGTTTGGAAATCTGACACCATTGAAATGACATTCAAAAATGGCTGTGTGAAATAATGAAAAATGTGTAAAAATCCTTAAATTAATGAAAATCTATATGGGTGCAACATGGGAGAGATGCCAACAATCAAAAGCTATAGTATGAGCAACATTACACACTTTTAATCTTTATGGAAGCTTGGAAATAATTGAAATTGAAAATCACATGTGTAAAACTTTGCAGAATTGTGAATTCCCGCCTAAATTTCACTAAATGGTTTTTAAGAAAAATGGTTTTTATGTTGGGACATAGCTACAGGTCTTATGTTTAAGTCAGAGTTGAAATTAAGTCTCTAGCTATTAAATTGAGGGAGTTAGGCATGGTTGAATTAGAGGTGTTTTTATAGAACAGTGAAAACAGAAAAGACTTCAGTTTGGACAAGAAAATATTTACTATAGTTTACTCTATGACTACAGCATTCCTGCTAGAATACCAAGGAGGGACAAAGTAAGTTTTGGAGTTGATTCATGACTTCAACACCAAATCCCCAGTGTCCTCTCCTAGCGGAACCAGTCGGATCACTCGAATTAGGATGGCTGGGTTAAGATTTACACAAGATGAAAATGGCAAAAGAATGGCGCTTAACAAGATAGATCAAAGACAGGATTGCAAAAGGATTCTGACAATATTATAGGTTCTTTAGGTAAAGACAGATGGATTATAGAGTGGGATAGGAAAAGGCAAGATATGCTATGGTTTGCTATGATTCCTATTATACTTACAGTCCCCTTTAATTTAGGGTTCTGGTCATCATTCGGGTCGGGTCTAACAACAGACAGCAGGGCAACTCTGGTGGGATAGGTCTGCTGGGCGGTTCTGGTCAGCTGGACTGGCACCTCGGTCTGGACTGCACTGGACTTGCGCTACTGGTTACTGGACGCTGTAGATCAGTGGGATGGCGAGTTTGGAGCAGGCAAGCATTGATGGTAGCAAGTGAGACTGGATCAAAATTGTTTCCCTTAAGTTTTGGGATTGCTTGAGAATTTGGGCCTAGCTGAAAAAGGAGTTCAGCAATGCAGAGGCCTTGGCTTTGCAAAGAAATCTGGAATCAGGAGCAAAGATGAAGAATTCAGGAACAGGGCACCACATGGAATCAGGAATCAATGTGTGTCTGTGTGTTGTGAGGTTCCCTTATTTATCCTGCCAAATGACATCACTGAAGTTTATGGTAGGGGCAGACTTACTACCCACACCCACAAGACTGTGATTGGGCATGAGCACAGTTCCTGCCTTGCTCTTTGCTGGTTGGATGACAGAAAGGTGTGTCATGTTTTATTAGATGACTTGGAAACCTCTCATAGTTATTGGAACCAAAATCTAACTTTCCTACAAATACATATTTATGTAGTTATGCCCTCTAAGACAATCAGATACATAAATTAAATATGTTGTGGGTCACATTCTAATGCAACTCCCAAGTCAGTGGGACCTGGTTGAGTCTTTCTGTTGAATTTTGACAATTTTGACCATTAACGGTTTGGCCTAACATTTCCTAATTCTGTACATACATGCACAATTACCCCTAGCACATGGGTACACAATGTTACATTTGCAACATTAACAGTTTCTGCGCAATTGGGCATTCTTCATAACTCCAGTTCCTTACACAGTAAGAACTTCTACCAAGTTTTCAAATGAGTAGCAGAAATTCAGATTTAGATGTATGTACTTTTCACTCTTTTTCTTATTCTTGCTGCCAAGTTAAATGTCTTGAAGTTCAATGGCAAAATAAGCATTTTAAACTCAAAAATCACATGTTTGTTTGTTTATTCAGTTATTACGTGCACCAGACCCGGAGGTAGTAGGGCGCGACAGTGTGAGAATGCAAGTCTTACATAGTTATACAGTAAACAGGTATGTACAAATATAATGCAAGGCTTTAGTATATACAAAGCACAAATTGAAGTAAGAATATAACATCTATGTGGCTACAGTAATATATCTTGTACAAGAATACAAATTGCAGAATACTGTACTCCTTGGAACAGTTAGACTCGCAGGTAGAGTGTATTATATAAGATTACAGCAGTATACAATGGTAAAATATACAAATTACAGAATGTTGCACTCCTAAGAGTACTTGGACTTGAGGGTGAAAAAGATTCCACTTGGGTTTCAAGTGGTGACAAGAGGTTAAGTAGGGCTAGTAAGTGAAAGGGAATAAGTGACTCCGCATGGACAGAAGCGGTAGGAGACTATGGTCAGACAAGATCATGTGTTTTATAATATTTTTCCTAAAGAGTAGGTAGGGTTGGTCTGTTCGCAAGACTTGTGGAAGTGAGTTCCAAGTTTTCGCCGCCTTTACAGGGAAGCTATTATCACCAATAGTGGTGAGCCTATATCTGGGTATAGCCAGGCAGTTAGTATTGTCAGCTCTAGTTAGTCTGGGAGAGATTCTTCTCTGAAATGTATCTGTAAGGTAGCTAGGGGCAGTGTTGTTGAGAGCTTTATGAGTCAGAGACAGTGTCTTTAGCTGTATTTTATTGCCCGCAGACAGCCATTTATGTTGGTATCTAAGGGAGGAAATATAAGTTATTTTATGTATGCCTAGGGCTGCTCTTAAGGCGTTGTTTTGTAATATCTGGATCTTCCGGATATTAGTTTTATTAGTACCACTATATAAGGCATTACAATAGTCAATTCGAGAAAGTATTAAGACTCTGGCCAGGATCAGACAGCTATCATCTCAGAGGAATGGTTTGCCTGCTCTTAACAACTTGCAGGTGTAAGCTGTGGATGAAGTTAAGGATTTTATCTGTTTGTCGAAAGATAATGTAGAATCCAAGTAGAAACCCAGGGTTTTTACCTCCTTGGAGACTTTAATGGTATTACCATCGATGTTAAATGAGGAAAACTACTTTCCTAGTTTTCTGATATTGGCCTGTGATCCTAAAATTAACAACTCAGTCTTATCATCGTTTAAGCATAGGCCATTAGCGGCCATCCATGCTTGGATGATAAGGTATATCTTATTCACCAACTCCGTGTCTTTGCTATGATCCCCAGAAAGCAGGAGGAGAATCTGTGTGTCATCTGCATAATTCATGTAGGTGACACCCAGATGGTCCAAATCATCGAACAGAGGTTTGGTGAAGATATTGTAAATAGTTGGCGAGACACATGAGCCCTGAGGAACACCACCCAAGATAGGGGTCGGGTCAGCAGCTGTCGAGGGGGAGAAAACTCTCATAGTTCTCTCGCTCGGGAAGGATTCGGTCCATCTGATAGCCTCTGCGGAGAAATGGGCGGCAGTGTCAAGGTGTCTGCAGAGGACCTTGTGGTCAACCAGCTCAAATGCAGCTGAGAGACCGAGTAAGAGCAGAAGTACTGTCCTCCCTTTTTCTCTAAGCTCGTCTATTTGGGATTTTAAGTCAATTACAGCTGTTTCTGTTCTGTGTAATGCGCAGAAGCCAGATTGTCTATTACCTAGAAGTTTATGCAATTCAAGGTGTTTTTGAATTTGAATGTAGGCTGAATTGTCCAGATTTTTAAGTAAAAATGGAACCGTGGTAATGGGGCGGTAATTAGTAGGGAGGAGAGGATCTAGTGTTTGCTTCTTGTGGAGAGGGAGCACCCAAGATTGTTTAAGGTTAGCAGGGATAGAGCGTGAAGCAAAGGAGGTGTTAATCAGTTTAGTAATGAATGGAGATAATTCCCTAGCAGCATCTTTTATTAGTTGTGCTGGGCAAGTGCCACCTTTCAATTAGAAGGTTTCAGTGACAGGATTATTTTTTCAACATCCAAAGTAGACATTTTGGAAAAGTGGAATAATTTATTGTGTGCCGTTAGTGATTCACTAGGCAGAAGTTTTTTAGGCGAGTACTGTAGATTCAGTGCTTCTTTTTTTTGCTGTACTTGATTTTGGAGCATGTTGATTTTGTTAGCTAGTGCCTGTTGGATGTCTGTACACCAAGATTTGTCTTTGGTACAGATATCAGGTATAGCTATTGGGGACTCTAGTTCTTTTAGAATGGAGAAAAGTTCTCTCATACTAGAATTAGATTTGGCAATGCGCTCATCATAGGAGTCGCGTTTGGCCCGGCAAACTTCCTCATTATAATGCGAGGAGAGTGAGGTTAATTTGGCTTTGGAAGGGCAAAGTCTCCAATTGGTTTCACTCTTACTTTTCAAAATGCGAAGGTTTTTAAGTTGTGACGTAAACCATTTGTTTAAATGGGCTATTGGTTCGCTAGATCTTAATTTGAGAGGGGCGATTTTGTCCAGTGTAGTGAGCATAATCTTATTTTATTCATGCACTAAGATGCTGGGATCAAGATTTTTCGGACAGTGCTGTCAGAGTAGGGAGTATAGCAGGGATTACTTTCTCAGCTGTAATACTTTTATTTTAAATTTCTGGTGAGGCAGGGCGGCGCTAATCGTGGAGCTAGTGGAGTAGGTCTTGTGGTGGATAGGTAGAAGGACACCAGTGAGTGGTCTGTCCATGAAAGAGGCATGATAGATAAGATAGTGACTGTGCAATTGTAGTCCGCTATCCAATCTAGTATTCTACCTTTTAGATGGGTCGGTTTATTGACTTTTTGAGTGAGTCCTAGTGAACTGATTATATTAACTATATCTGTGGCATTTTTGTCCATTTGGTCATTGAAACCTATGTCAAAGTCTCCTAATAGGAGTAATTGTGAGGACGGTTTGACGTTGTTCATGAGTAAGTTGTGCAGATCGTCCTCGAAGGTGCCAAGAGGACCACTCGGTCTATATATTAACTGAATAGTGAGAGTTTGTGATTTATTTATCTGGAATTTAGCAGAGAGAATTTCACATGATTGTAAAATGTGGGTAGGAGCTAGTCTTAGGCAGAGACATGTTTTAGAAATAATGGCAATGCCACCACCTCGGGCACCGTCACAGTCTTGTCTAACTATTGTGTATCCATCTGGGATAGCTAGCATAAGTGAGGGTCCTGCTGCATTGTGAAGCCTTGTTTCCATTAATTGCAAGGAAATCCAGGTTACCCTCATTAATAAGGTCAGCTATGTCAGTAAGGGCGACACGCAATCTTACATTAACAAGCACTACTTTGAGGGGGAGGGTCTCACTAGCTTCTTTGACTAGGATAGGTTTGGCTGCTTTATTGTCATCACGTAGCTTGAGCTTATGATTGTTAGTCTGGGGGACATTTATGTTGGAAATGTCCAGAGGTGTCCAAATGTAAGTTTTGTTTTTCTTTCTTCCCAAGTGTGAGCACATGGCAAGTCCTTCTAAGTTGAATAGGGGGCCTCTCCCTGCAGAGTGGAACTTCCTGCCCCTCCCCTGGAAGGGTGAGTGTTCAAGCCTGCCATTGTCTTTACCTGGGGCACAGACGAATGTCTAATGAGGTCCTTTGTCATGAGTATGCGAGTCCTCCCAGCAGCAATTATCCTTTCCTGCCAGCAGTGGGGATGTCAACCTTTCTCAGGCTCAGAACAGGGTTGTTTTTTTTATATAGTCAGACTAGGCTTAGCTTTAAGTTTCACCTAAATCTTTCATTTAAACATATAAAATTAACACAGTTTATAGGTGGATTTTTTTAAGATTAGCAATCCTTTGATATTCTTAAAGAATTAAGCCTTTAAACAAGAACATACTTAAATCCGATTTTTCTCTACAGAAAATACACCTTTGAGTCAGCATTAGTTCTTCCCTTGAGTGCTGTAATTGTTTGCAATATGGATATATGTATCATGCCTTTGTTTAGAGTTTCTCTCCACACAGCTGATTTTGATACTTGTTGCAAAGTTTAGCCGCGTTTTTCCTGTGGAAAATGAAAACAAGGGTTCCTGGGTTATGATATGGTATTTGTAACGCGCCTATACACAAGTGTTTCAAGTTGCTTTTATAAAGATACATTTTGTAGGAGCTATCATTAAATGAGGCCCGGTTCCTCTGAGCCACACTGGATGGTCCTGGGTATTGCAGGCCCCTTTTAATCTCAATGATTCAGTAAAATGAATGGATCTGCTGCCAAAAACATCACTTTTTAACGTTGAAAAGCTAATATTTTAAAAGGCATTTCCGGTTTTCAGCATAATTCATTCACTTTGCTCCATGTTGACTGTGGCAGAGCTCACAGGCATGCTCCTGCAGTGAGAACTCTGTTTTCACCCCCTTCCCCCCTGACTGTGTGTGGCAGGGTGTGCATCTTTTTTATGGTTGTGACCCAAAGGCAGTTTCAAGATTTTGGCGCGCACAGGAGTCGGTGCATCCATTTTGGGCTGTTCCCTTCACCATTTCAGTACAGTGATGTAGTGGGGCGCATTGGAATGGGTCAGAATATACCACAGAAGCCCTCTCCCTGGACTTCAGCTTGACTTCCAGTCGTGGGTATTTTTCTTTGTTTTCGTGAGTGAAAAATACAGGTTTATTCAGGTGTAAGTTCTTCTTCCATCAGTGAATGATGCGACACGCTCTTCTCGCCGGCTCTGGTTGAATAGGAATGATACCCCTGTCTTCTCTCAGGCTTCTTTTCCGGTGTGGAGTGACACTCTGGATTTTTTTGGGTTTTTCCTCCCAGGTCCCCCAGGAGGTCCTCCTTGGTTGTTAGGTATTCTCAGTGCATTCATCTATAAAATAGAACACAAACCAGTTATGATAATTTTCCCTCCTACTGTCCTCCAATTTGGATTTCAGCAGTGGGATAGACACAAGATTCAGTAACAATTTGAAATATTCCACGCATACATTCAGTGACATTTTGAAATATTCCTGTTTCATAATTCTCTCCCAATGTGTTTTCTATGTGTCGCAAAGTGTGCCTGGGGTGGCAACTCTTTAGCTGATTGATGTGGACCCACTTTTCTTCTTCTGTCAAGTCGCCCTTGGGGGTGCAGATTCTTTAGGTAACTGGTGAGATTTTGTCCACAATTTCAAAAGGTCCCGCTAACTAGGCAAGAATGTGTGGTCTTTGGCTTGTTTCCTTTGGAAATTGTATACGTAGACCCTGTCTCCTACTTGATATTCCTTTTTGGTTTTCTTAAGGTCATAGTGGGTCTTCATGCTGTCTGCAGGTCTTTCCAGATTCCTTTGAACATACGCAAAAGCATGTTGAAAGTGTTTTCTCAGATTCTCAACATACTCATGAGTTGTGGAGGCATTTATCAATGTCTGCTCTTGGGTTCTAAAGAGCAGATGCTGGGGTAGAACCATCCTTCATCCAGTCATCAGCTCAAATTGAGACATTTAGTTTCAGCAGAAAGAGTGGATCTGATGGCCTTCAGGACAAGGGGTAATCGAATATCCCAACTTGGCCCAGAGTCTGCCACAAACTTTTTTAGTATGCTCACAATGGTTTTATTGTACCTCTCAACTCTACAACTAGAGGCCAGCGGTATGCAATGTGTAGTTTCCTTTTCACATCAAGTATCTCCCACATCTTTGTCATCACTTTGCTGGTGAAGTGACTACCTCAGTCTGACTCAATCCTTTGGGGTAGTCCAAAACGCGAGATGATGTGATTGATCATCAGGGCAGCTACTGTTTCTGCCTTGCAATTTGGGGCCGGAAGACATTCCACCCATTTAGTAAACAAGCATGTTACAGTTAGCATGTACTTGTTCCCCCTAGAGGAGCAAATCACGGACCCGGTGAAATCTACTTGTAAATCTGACCAAGGCAGTGTCATCCCCCTCTTTTGGAGGGGAGCGCGGTGTGTGAGCGATGATGGCTGAAATTGTGCACACAGAAGACACCCCTTCAAGTATTTGTCAGGGTCCTACCCAATGTGTGGCCAGTATGCAACATCTTGCAAGATTTCTAAGGTAGTATGAAACCCCTGAAAACCGGCTGTGGCCGCATCATGGGCGTCACTTAGCATCAGGTTTCGGAATGAGGTAGGGACCACCCACTGGTCACCGCCAGATATGGATCTCCTCACCAACAAACCGTCTTGGATTTGGAACATTTTTGGACATTTCATCACCACTCTGAGGTCCTCCTTCCCACTGCAATCAGTATCCATCAGGGGAATGTTCTCAGGGTCCTCAATGTGTTGATAAAACTTACCAATTATTGGATCCCCTTTTTGAGCCGTGATTAAATCAGCATCTGGTGTCTCCTTACTCTGCTGGGCAATTGAGAGTTAATTGTGAGCATTTGTTTGGAACCTAGTGATAGCAGAGACCTGGATTTCCCCCAACAGGGACTCGATCTTATGGAGATCCCCTTGGATGGTTCCGGTTTTGGCCAGCTGATTAGCTAAATCATTCCCAGTTTTGTCTGGTCCCTCTATTCTGGAATGACCCTTGATCTTTTTCCAGTAGCTGTCATCCCACTAGAGGTGACCAGATCATCAATATTTTGTATTAGCTTGCTGTGTTTGAGTGGTTTGTTGTTAGCACATAGCATGCCTCTGGTTTTCCAATTAACCAGGTGCTCCACAAACCCGTTCTGGACATAATCTGAATCAGTGATTATGACCAGTTTGTGGAGTTGGTGTTGGACAGCAGTGAGGATGGCTTGATGAAATGCCAACAGCTCTGCCACCTGACATTTATACATTTATACATTTTGTACCCAGCGGAGTGTTCCGGGGCATCATTCACCCAGGCATTCCCATGCCGGCCACTAGTTCCTTTTCCCTGTTGTTTCAACATGGTAGGAGCACCCATCCACATAGACAGTGTGCATTCCCTCACACTTGTCTTCTTCATAGACTTTGTGTGGGGAATTTAGGTATGCATCCATGTTGTCCTGAATGTTAACACTTTCGTCCTCAAAACAGTTTTCTCTGGCACAATCATGCAAGTCATCCAGACCTTGCGCGAGGGGACTCTCCTTGTTTTGGCCATATCTGTCCTCCACAGGAAAGCCTTGCATTGACAGAATCCAGGAAGTAATTCTGGAATTACTCATATTTCCAGCCCGGATTCTTTCACTTTGAATATATTGCAGAGACTGGTATGGAGTCTCCACTATGATGTGTTCGTCCCTGGATGAAAGGGCGGTTATTTTTCAATGCCCACACCATTGCCAGGAGTGCCTTCTCACTATTGTTGATTTTTTCCTCCACAGACGCTAAAGTCTTTGACAGGGTAAGCTAGGCAAGGCTTTTGTGAGAGGCTTCTTTTGAGCTGCTTTACTGCCTCGGCGTGTTCTGGACCCCACTCCCACTTGACACCCCTTCAACAGATGGATCAGGGGTCTTGTGATCTCTGTGTAATCCTCAATGAACTTTCTACTGTAATTAGTCAGTCGAAGGAGGATCCTTAGCTCACGCAGAGTTGTGGGGTCTTTTAGTCTTTTAGTTTCAGGAGTGCTTCCACTTTCTTTTCCTGGGGACAGAGACCCTCAGGAGTTATCTCATGCCCCAAGAAATTGACACGGGTCCTACACCACTGTGCCTTTTGGAAAGAGAGTTTTGCTCCGGCAGCCCTCAACTGTGTCAGAACATAACGTATTTCTGCTATGTGTTCCTCCACAGTTGAGCTTTTGATCAGAACATCATCTACATAGGCCAGGTTACCCCTTTCGCCCAAGTCAGGATTGGCCTTGTGTAAGAAGATATTGAATTAATTGCCAGAGTTGATGTATCCAAAGGGAGTCCGGGTCCATGTGTACTTCAGCCCCTCGAAGGTAAAGGCCAGCTTGTATTGGTCCTCCCTACTGACAGGTATGGTCCAGTACCCATTGGGCAGGTCAGTGGCAGTGTATACCTTTGACCCCTGGATCTGGGCCAGCCCCTGGTCAATGTAGGGGAGGAGCCATCGTGACGTATGGACCCATTTGTTTAGCTCCCTTAGGTCAGCACAGAGTGACCACTGGCCGTTTGGTTTTAAAATCCTCAGCACTGGATTATTAATGGTGCTGTGGACTGGACAAATTATCCCACGGTACTCAAGGTTTTTAATTATTTCTGTGAGGGACTCCATGGATGTGAGAGGCAAGCGATATTGCTTCACAAACACTGGAGTCATACCAGGGTTCGTGGGAATGGTTGTTGTATGGATTTTGGTGCAACCACAGTCATATGAGTCCACTGCAAAGAGATCCTGAAATTCTAAGAAAACTTGTTTCAACTTTTGCTTTTGCTCTAGAGTCTCACAGGCATCAGCTCGGTTGACTCTCTCTTCAACCATTTGCATGAAGCCCGGAAAGACTTCTGGTTTGACTATTTTAGCGGCCTCCTCCAGCTGGGTGCAGAAGTCTCTGGTTACAGTATTGACCTGGATATAGGGTTTCAGGCAGGGAAGGCAGTCCTTCTGGACTTGGAAGATCACCTCATCCCTCCTGTAGTCATAGGTCACTTCTTCCTCACCAGAAGGGCAGGAAGAGTACACCAGGAAATTCCCGCCATGCCGGGTGAAGATCCTGTCCGGTGTTATGTCAAAACTGTCACTGGGGATTGGTCCTATCAGTTCATTACCTAAATCTATGGAAAAATGTCAGTCATCAACCGACATTCCAATAATGGTGCCTGTGCCCAGAGTGATACTCCTAAGGTCGCTGTTATCCAACAATATTGGAATGGTGTTGTGTTCTATATTGGCTAATGGTGTTGGGTTTAACCCCAACCCCTGCTGTTGGAGATGGGCATTGAGGTGAACATATGCGTCAGGGTTTTTCAGTCCCTGTACTCTTTTCATTTTTACTTCAAGTGGGGCTAGTCGTGTCTGTCCTGGGATGGTGACTTCCTCTCCAATTTGAACTTCACCTGCATACGGCAGAAATTGGGCTGACCGAAATGCTTTTTCGGAATCATCAAAGTCCATGGGATTACCCCTGAATCGGGACCAGACTTTGCAGTTTATCAGGTCTAAATTAATGATAAAGCAATTGAGAATGTCAATGCCTAAAAAGAATGCAGCAGGGATATCTTGCATGACCCAACAGTTATGTACTATTATTTTGTTGCCCATAGACATTTTGAGCATACACCTGCTAGGCAGGAGATGTTCGGAATTGGGAGTTTCCAGGTCCATTTCCCATTTGTCTATCAATTTAAATGTGGGAATGGCTGGATCTTTTCGGAGTTTTCGGAACATGGCTTCGCTGATGAAGCTCTTACCGTTGTTCACGCACACTCGGGCGAGAACAGATTCCTTCCCCTCATTTAACTGAATAGGGATGTATAACTGTTCTCTAATCTTCAGAATATCAGCTAAGCATTGAGCTGGTTTCTCATCATTTTGGACTATGGAAGTGGGATTTTCTGATCGTGAATTAGTATAGAATTTCTGAGTATTTCCTTCCAGTGTGGAATGCCACTGGAAGGAGGGTTGATTTTCAGAAATAGAGAGCAATTCCCATCACAAGTTTGTTGTCCTACTGCAATTACTGTCATGTCAGAGATTTGGTTGGTTTGAAAGTGGAACTCAATATGATCCTGTTTTTGTTCAACCATGTGGCAGGTGCCATTTAAACTAACATGGATGACACTATGTTTTAATTTTATTGGCTGGTTAGTCTGGGTCCATAGGATTTGTTCATGCAGTCTATTAGGGGAGACAACCTTCGCAGGATGTCATTCCCTAGTAGACAGGCTGTGCCCTTCGGTGTCACAACTATGACTAGGTGTTTCACCTTGTGTTGCCCAATTTTAATTTCTAAATCCACAGTCCCCTCAACAGGAATTTCATTCCCATTGAAGTTCTGAAGTTGTCCAGGAAGAGGGGGGAGAGGGATTTGGTATCTCTCCCCCCTTCTTGAATTTAGCTGATCAAAGGCTCTCTTTGACAGAAGAGTGGCTTGGGATTCAGTGTCCAGCAGTGCCGAAAATGTGCACTGCCCTTGTACTTGGACCTGGGCATAAAATCTTCTCAAGAGGGCAAAGACAATGCGCATTTTGGGCCAGTTGGTGGTTTAGTTTCTTGATTCTTGATTCCAACACAGGGGTAGTTTGAGCATGATTATGTGTGGTAGCTTGGGGATCTGCAAGAAAAATGTGGCAGTTGAATATTGAGGAAGTTTTCGGCTCCCCTGGTTTTGATTCTGGGCCGCCCCCCCACACCCCTTTTTGGAGGCAGTCACCTGAATAGGTTTGGACAAGGTGGGTTTCTGGATTATCACTCTGGGGTTCAATGATGGGCGATCTTAAGTCTTCATTAGGATCTCTCGGGACCCATTTATCTTTGGGAGGAGTTCCCCTATCCTTGATGGAGAAGATATTTTTCCCCGAGTCCTCTGAGGGCCCCTCTCCTTTAAATTGGTGGACACTAACCTCCTCCACAAAATGGGTCTTTTTAGGTCCTTTATTTCTCCTACCCACCCTCTGTTCCTTAGGTTGCAGACCTTCGGGGGCAGGAGATTTTGTTTTTGGTTCCTGGGTTTCCAGGGGCTTTTCACAAGTGGAGAAGGAAGCTTCCTTTAAGGGTTTATACCCCCCTGCCCCCATGCCTCCTCCTTTGGAACCGGTGGATTGTCGGGGTTCTCTCCCTGTCATTGTTCTGGAGTACCAGACCCTTGATTTGTGGAGTTCTGAGCCGCCATGTTCATCTGAGGGTTCTGCTGAGCCCTCAACATGCGACCTAGATCCTGGGACAAGTTCTGGACCTGACGCTCCAGTTGTGACACCCGCTCTGGCTGGTACGGGGGTCTCTGGTCCATCCTAGGTGGAACATGGGAATGGTAACTATCCCTTCTCCCATAGTACCCTGGATTTGGATAGTTTGGGTAACCCTCCACCCTTGACCTCCCCCCTCCCGGATTGGGCTGCCTGGGCTAAGGAAAGTGGGGAAAGAAAGGAGGGTTGTTTTGTGGGTTGAAGTTTTGAGGGTACCCGGGAAAGAAACTCAAACCGGCAGTTTGGGGGATTACTACCCTCCTGGGGAAAGTTAGGAGGGAAGTTTCCTGAGTTGGTACCTACCTGATTGGATCCCCCCCTTGGGCTGGGGGAGTCCACACATACCCCAGGATGGGTTTGTTGCCCTTGTGTCGGGGGCTAATGTAATCAGGGGAGTTAGTGGTCCAATTTGTGGGATTACATCCCTGACTACCTGTCTGGGATTGGCCCGAGGGCCGTCTGGTCCCTTGGCTGGATGGATTCTGCACAGGTATATTTTTAGGCCCACCCATCTCCAGATCTAAAATGGGGGCAACCTTCAACTCAGTCACCTTAGCAGCAGCAGGGGTGTTGGTTGGTTTGGGTTTTTTTTTGGTGTTCATGTTATCTACAGGTTTCTGCACCTCATAAATACGGGTCGCCTGTTCTATGACCCAGTCCATTGATCTCTTCTCGTGAAAGTCCCTCACCAGTTGGGTCATAATATATTTTGGTTGTACATGGAAAAAAGTGTTAATGAACTCACTACTATCTGTGCGCACCCTCCTGGTGGTCTGCGCAAAGGCACGTTTGAGTTCCTGTACAAATTCTTGTGGGGCCTGGTCTTCCCCACACCGCAGATTGTAGGCCACCTTGCGGGCCTCTTGGGGGTTTCTATGGACAGAGAAGTGTTTTAAGATAGCCGCACCGTAGGTGGACCGTCTTGAGTGGTTCTGATCCTCCAGTCCCACAAAGAAGCTGGAGTACTCAGGGGAGAATGTCCATTTCACATACTGAATGCAATTCTGACTATCTTTCGGATGAAAAGTGTCCATCATCTGTTCATATAATTCAAGGTGTTCCCAGACCGAATACTTTGCATTTTTATGATACAGAGTTATAACAATCCTAATGGCCCTGATCTGCTTCAGGGGATCTTTTTGCATAGCTCTCTTGATTTTGTTCACCTTTTTGGTTTTAGTCATCCGAGTCCACTCATCTTCTGACTCAGAGGCACTGCTACTGTAGGTGGCTTCCTGATCCTCTAGGCCCTCGCTGATTCTCGAGCTTGAGAAGTGCTTGCAGAATGTGGGGGCCTAGTTTCCCTATTCCTGTGGTGCTCAGAAGAGGCTTCTGACTCTGCCTTGCTCCCAGGATTGGCGAAGTACCCCACCACTGCCCTACCTGGGAAGAGGTTTTGAGGATACTCTTTTTGGGCTTTATTTCCTGGAGTTCCCCACCAAATTTAACAAACTGATCTTTCCGAAGGCGGTATTTTTGAGGATCAATTCCCTGATTCTCCCCTAATCTGAGTCTTCCTGGTCAGAGATATTAGCCCTAAGATTTGTGGATCTGTACAGAGATGGCCATCCATCAATTTCTGGGAGGCGCTGATCTGTCAGTCCCATTTTACCAATTCTGTTGAAGTCTACCATCCCCATGGCCCTTGGTTCATATGAGCCCGCGGACATGAAGGTGGCAGAGTTCATGGTACTGAAGGGTCGAGAGTCCCATAGTACAGGGGTCATCCTGGTGTGATGCTCGGGGGTTGCTCTGTCCCTCTCTACCTTTTCTCTTTCAGCCCCTATTCCCTGGTGATTTGAAAACATCTGAGCCTTTTGTTCCTCTATCAAGACATTACTGGTCTCAATGATTCGCTGTTGCATTGCTATTTGTTGATGGAGCACATCATTCTTTTCACAGAGAGCCTCATTGTCTCTCTGTGCTTCTTGCCGGGTCTGGGAATACAGGGTCAATTTCTGCTGCAGGAGACTCAACTCCTGAGTTTAAGCATTATTGGTCTGGGTGTTCTTCTCCAGAGCATCCTCCACCCACCGGGTGTGCTCTAGTAGCTTCTCATATTCTGTTTTTAATTCATTGAGCTGCTGGAGGGCCAGCTCTCTTCCCTCTAACTCTGTTTTTAATTGGCTTACTTCCTGGCCCAAGGCGTCCCTCTCCTGACTCAGGGTGCCCCTCTGTGCAGCCAGGTCATCCCTTTGTTTTTTTTAAATGCATTGGATTTCTGGTGCTCATCATCTAATTCCTCTTGAGAGTGGAGGTCTTTAATAATTAATTGATTATTTTCCTCTTTTAATTTGTCTGTCTGGTCTTGTAGGATAACCAACTGTTGTGCGCAGACTCTATTAAAAGTTAATTGTTGCACCAACCCTTTCCTGACACTCCTCTTTTAGTGCCTGTAATTGGGTGTCTAGATCTGCCTTATCTTGCTGTAGGAGAGCCAGATCTTCTTTTATTTTTTTAACATACTGTATAGATTCTCAGGCCGATTCATGTAATACCTCAGAAAAGTGTCGCACGCGGCTGGCGTACAGCGTGCCTGTGCCAATGTCTGCGCCAGCCGCGTGCGATAAAATCAATTTCCGCGCACAGCGTATTCATGGATTCTTGCCTCCAAAAGCAGACGTGGCGCAGAGTGGCGCAGCGACCCTGCCGCAGTGCCAGTTACGCCCCCAAGAACGCCCTCGCGCAAGGAAAAGCCAATCAGATCGCAAAACCATCGCAAAGGGCTGCGCCAGCCCTGGACCAGTTTACCGGACTGGCAAACAGCAAACGCAAAGCGGGTAACGTGTATTACGGGTTTCGGGAACGCGCGTGCGCGTGAAGTTTCACACGCGATCTGGCCTGCAGGAGTGTGCATGTGTATTTCAGAGGTGCGCGAGAAGTTTTACACGCGATCGGGCTGGGTGCATGTATTTCAGGGGTGCGCGAGAAGTTCCACATGCGATTGGCCTGGGCGCGTGTATTTCAGTGGTGCGCGAGAAGTTCTACACGCGATCGTGCTGGGCGCGTGTATTTCGGGGGTGCGCGTGAAGTTCCACACGCGATCTGGCCTGGGGGAGCGTGTGCGTGTATTTCAGAGGTGCGTGAGAAGTTTTACAGGCGATTGTGCTGGGTGCGTGTATTCCAGGGGTGCGCGAGAAGTTTCACAAGCGATTGGGCTGGGTATGTGTATTTCAGGGGTGCGCGAGAAGATTCACACACGATCGTGCCTGCGGGAGCGTGTGCGCGTATTTCAGGGGTGCGCGAGACGTTTCACACGCGATTTCAGCAGGGTACGTGTATTTCAGGGGTGCGCGAGAAGTCTCACACGCGATTGGGCCTGGGGGAGCGTGTGCGTGTATTTCAGGGGTGCACGAGAAGTTTTACACGCGAATGGCCTGGATGCGTGTATTTCAGGGGTGCGCGAGAAGTTTCACACGCGAAAAGGCTGGGTACGTGTATTTCAGGGGTGCGTGAGAACTTTCACACGCAATCGTGCCTAGGGGAGCGTGTGCGTGTATTTCAGGAGTGCGCGAGAAGTTTCACATGCGATTTCAGCAGGGTACGTGTATTTCAGGGGTGCGCGAGAAGTCTCACACGCGATCGGGCCTGAGGGAACGTGTGTGTGTATTTCAGGGGTACGCGAGAAGTTTTACACGTGAATGGCCTGGGTGCGTGTATTTCAGGGGTGCGCGAGAAGTTTCACAAGCGATTGGGCTGGGTACGTGGATTTCAGGGGTGCGCGAGAAGTTTCACACGCGATCGTGCCTGGGGGAGCGTGTGCGTGTATTTCAGGGGTGCGCGAGAAGTTTAACACGTGATTTCAGCAGGGTACGTGTATTTCAGGGGTGCGCGAGAAGTTTCACACGCGATCTGGCTTGGGGGAGCATGTGCGTGTATTTCAGAGGTGCGCAAGAAGTTTTACACGCGATCGGGCTGGGTGCGTGTATTCCAGGGGTGCGTGGGAAGTTTTACACGCGATTGGGCTGGATGCGTGTATTTCAGGGGTGCGCGGGAAGTTTTACACGCGATTGGGCTGGGTACGTGTATTCCAGGGGTGCGCGGAAAGTTTTACACGCGATTGGGCTGGGTGCGGGTATTTCAGGGGTGCGCAGGAAGTTTTACACGCGATTGGGCTGGGTGCGTGTATTTCAGGGGTGCGTGGGAAGTTTTACACGCGATTGGGCTGAGTACGTGTATTCCAGGGGTGCGTGGAAATTTTTACACGCGATTGGGCTGGGTGCGGGTATTTCAGGGGTGCGCGGGAAGTTTTACACGCGATTGGGCTGGGTGCGTGTATTTCAGGGGTGCGCGGGAAGTTTTACACGCGATTGGGCTGGGTACGTGTATTCCAGGGGTGCGCGGAAAGTTTTACACGCGATTGGGCTGGGTGCGTGTATTTCAGGGGTGCGCGGGAAGTTTTACACGCGATTGGGCTGGGTGCGTGTATTTCAGGGGTGCACGGGAAGTTTTACACGCGATTGGGCTGGGTACGTGTATTCCAGGGGTGCGCGGAAAGTTTTACACACGATTGGGCTGGGTGCGTGTATTTCAGGGGTGCGCGGGAGGTTTCACACGCGATTGGGCTGGATGCATGTATTTCAGGGGTGCGCGGGAAGTTTTACACGCGATTGGGCTGGGTACGTGTATTCCAGGGGTGCGTGGAAAGTTTTACACGCGATTGGGTGGGTGCGTGTATTTCAGGGGTGCTCGGGAAGTTTCACACGCGATTGGGCTGGGTGCATGTATTCCAGGGGTGCGCGGGAAGTTTTACACGCGATTGGGCTGGGTGCGTGTATTCCAGGGGTGCGCGGGAAGTTTTACACGTTCGCCTACAACACGTATTCATGGAATCGAAACGTGGCCAATCCGGAAACACGTACGCCAGCAGGAAGTAGGCGTACGTTGACCCGCACAGCATAAAAGTGCACGCAAACAACAAACAAGCTCAGACGCCAGGATGAATATACCGTTCCTAGCAGCAGAGGCCGTGGGATACCGCAGGAGGAGGAGGAGGAGGACAGTCGGGGTCAGATTTTTTACACCCAGAACCAGCCTTTTTGGGATGCCTGATGACCATGTGTATGGGAGGTACAGGTTTCCACCTCACATAATACTCAACCTGGTCAGTGAGTGGGAGGATGACCTCACATCAACCACCCTGTGCTCCCAAGCACTCAGCCCCCTGGAGAAGGTCCTCAATGTACTGCACTTCTTGGCCACTGGATCATTTCAGCGGACAAGTGCCATAGTGGGGGGGGTGTCACAGGCCACGCAGTCACGCTGCCTACACCAGGTCTTGGCCATCATCACTGCACGCCCATCAGTCCGCAGGCACATATACCTGCCCAGAACACCTGCAGAAAGGCAGGCTGTCACCCAGGATTTCTACGGGGTGGCACAATTCCCCAAAGTGCTAGGTGCCATTGATTGCACCCATGTGGCTCTATGTCCCCCCAGGGCAACTGAGCACATCTATCGAAACCGCAAGCACTGGCATTCCATCAACATCCAGGTAGTATGTGATGCCAAGGGAATCATCACCTCAGTATACGCCAACTATCCAGGCTCCACCCACGACAGTTTTATCTATCGAATGTCTACCCTAAACCGGGACATAGAAGCTGGGCGGCATGGCGATACATGGCTGCTCGGTGAGTATAAATGCCACTGCGCATGCATGAATGTCAGATACTGAGTAATGTCACAACCCCACTAATGATACCCATCACCACCTCCCCAGGGGACAGTGCCTACCCTCTCAGCACCCACATGATGACGCCAATTCGGAACCCCACCACGCCACCCAAGGTAAGATACAACACAGCCCACATTGCAACCCGGGGCATCGTGGAGCACACATTCGGAGTGCTCAAGTCACGCTTTCGCTCCCTTGACCATTCTGGCGGGCAGCTGTTATACGCTCCCCCAGTAGTGTGCAGGATCATAGTGGCAGCATGTGTCCTGCACAACGTTGCAACATGCCGGGGCCTGCCGGTGGACATGGTGGTGCCCCCACATCCCCAACCACAGGCACGCCCGCTGCGCATGGGAGGGGAAAGGGCACGGGGTGAGGCAGCCCCTACGCAGCTCGTGGCTAATTACTTCACATAAAATCACACCCCTGTGGAGTGCACACAGCCCTGGCACATACCAGCTGACAATCAATGATGATTGTAACTGACAATTATGATGTGTCAATGGGCAGTCAACTGTCACAACCATACCAGCCTGAGAATGTACATCTGGAAGTGTTCCATTGTGTGCTCCCCTACCTACACAAACACCACCAATGCTGTGTCATCAAAAGACACACTCCTATGCTGCAAAAATCATTACCCCCTTGCAAGGTACAACATGACAACAGTGCCATGTCACCCAACCCCTCCCCAGCACCGCCACCCAACACACCATGGCATGACATGCTATGTGAGAGCAAACAAAGTCATCCCCCAAACATGACACAAGTGTCACAAAGTACAGTGTCCCTAATGGAAACTGGCCACACACAATATGCCCACATTAATGTAGGAATAACAACACACTTGACCAAATACTTACCACAATACAATCCACATAGCATAAACATTACAGTACTAAGGTAAAGGATACGTAGTCTTACGACATGAGAATGCCAGCACATCCACCACCTCCAACTGTACAGTGTTGTTGCCAGGCACATCTGGAACTCCACTGCTCACAACATGAACTCCATCTCCAAAGCGGACTGCCTTGTGAAGACATGAGGAATGGACCTGCAAATTAGGAGGGAGACATGGATGCACAAGCACACATCAATACATCATGCAGTGTACAATACAACAACAGTATGCACTAGGGATGTATACACAGCATTGACTACAGACTGCCCACACATGTCGTGGGAGTCCAACGTCACTGCGTAACTCACTGTCACTTGGGCACACCCTTTGCAAGCCCATGGAAATGGGAAGCAGGAGGGGTGTGTGTCTCACAAACCCAAGCATCTAACCCAAACTCAGACAAGCCTGCATGTGCCCAGCCGGAATACAGTGGATGCCCACAGGAGCCACACAAGGCAACACACTGCAAAAGAAAAATCAATAATCAATAATCAAAAATCAAAAATGGCCATGTGTGGGCCAGGGGGGATGGGGGAGGCCACCCAGGAGGTCCGAAGACAGGGTGCCCACCAACAGCCACCTTTGTGAATGCTGGAAAAAAAAAAACACCTCCATGGGCTCCTGGCCTGCACGGCTACTAAATCGTGGGAGATTCACTGCTGGATTCGCTCTCCTCAACCTCTGCTGCTGCTGCCACAGGAGGTGGAGGTGCTATGGGAGGCAGCCCACGCAAAGCCCTAGTTTGGTCCTCCATGGCAGCAAGCATGGGGGTGTGGAAGGCCTCGTTCT
Organism: Ambystoma mexicanum; assembly: GCF_040938575.1. Classification (NCBI taxonomy): domain Eukaryota; kingdom Metazoa; phylum Chordata; class Amphibia; order Caudata; family Ambystomatidae; genus Ambystoma; species Ambystoma mexicanum. Next base: position 806,016,262 of record NC_090924.1, on the reverse strand, counting down.
GGAGGGATATGGTGCGGAGATCCCCATGCAACACCCGACGTGTTGCCCGGACCTCCGCCCGAGTTGCCCGGGCCTCCGCCCGAGTTGCCTGCATCTCTGCTGAGAGCGTACGGGTGACGCGCTCCAGCAGCTGTTCTGCCCTGGTGACAGTGGAAGCCTCAAGGTCCACAAGAGTCTGCCTGAGGTGCCGGACCTCTCCCCTCAGGGCTTCCCTCTGTCCCTGGGCATCTAGAGAAATTGATTCCCTCAGATTGTCCAGGGCCGCCTGTCTGTCCCTGTTGGACGCCAACATGTCCTCCCTGACTGATTGGCAAATGGAGTCTGTTGCCTGCTGTAGTAGCTCCATCTGCCTTTCTAGGGGGACAATGGAAGTGGCCACCCTCTCCATGGCTTGAGCAATCATTTCTGATGATGCTGCCTGTTGGTTGGCCATACCGTATATGGATTGCTCCCATGCAGTATTTCCCGGTGGCGGACGACCACCGCGTTGGCGGGCACCACATCTGTCTGGGGCAAGGCGAACTGTGCCTTGCTGTGTCAGCACTGCCTGAGGCTGCAGGACTGCATTTCCCCTCTGATCTGCTGGCCCAGGAACAGGATCAGATGTTGTGGAGTGTGGCCCTGCATCCGTAACCACCACAGGCGCACCTACCAACACTGACATCCCCATAGTGGGCTCTACCCCTGGTGCAGGTGGGTCGGACAGAACAGTATCCCTTCCATGAACACATACCTGCGAATCCACATAGGTCTCATCCGAATCAAAACCTGAAAAGAGTTCTGGGGAGGTGCAGCCAGAGACACCCCTGGACAGTATGGCCTGCAGCAAGAGAGGGTTCTCCCCCACCACCAAACCACGTCCCCCACTGGTGCCTGGTCATGCTTCAGATCCCTCCTGGGTCTGCACCATCTCCTCACCCTCAACAGCATCAAGTGTGTCATCCTCTGCAAAAACATGAAAGACAAAAAATGGAAACAGGCATTAGCACCATGGCACACAATTAGGCCAGACAAGCTACAGTACCAGTACTTGATTTACACATGTCCCACATGACTATAACCCTCCCATGCATGCACTGTCCATGAGTTGGAAGGGGAGGAAAATGTCAGACACTGATGACACCAAGATGGAAGAGCAACACATTAGCTGCATGCTTGCTAGCAGTGCCATCACACATTTGCCTGGGAGTGGCATGTCCAATACACATACATGACACATGACATCACACAGATGGCATGTACCATAGGCATGTCATATATGTGACAATAGGGTAGAGTGATGCGCAGTAGAACTGGGTGAATTTCAACAATCAGCCTGAATGAACACAGCTAAATACGGTACAATGTTGTTGCAAGATGCCACTTCAAGGGCAACTGGCGCGATGTAGTGCAAAATGCCTACTGTGGGCAGAAGGGATACTGTAATACCCAAATCCCGGTGCGCCAAATGCATTGGATGAAGCACATGGGTGGCCCAAAACACTCAGGCACACACACCCTGACCTGGCACTCAACCAGAACCCCTCCCACAAACAACATACACATGGATCACACACACATGCATGTGCACTCACCGGACAATGCCTCGTAATCTGGCAGTTCTCCCACACCTTGGATCTGCTCCTCTGTGACGTAGGTCCCAGCAACATGCTCATGTAGAGTGAGTTCAATGTCCTCTTGTGGAGACCCACCTCCAGTCACCAGAGTTGCGGCATGACTTGAGGCCAGCTTTTTCTTTGCCCTGCGCTTAAGGTCGTTCCAGCGCTTGTAGCACTCAACAGCTGTGCGCCTCACAAACCCAAGGGAACTTATGCTGTCCGCGATGGACTGCCAGTGTGCCTGACGTCGAGCAGGTGTGATCCTACACCCTGAAGTGACCAACATTACGGCGTCATGTTTGGACACCTACTGCACAAGTGCATCCAGTTCGGCATCATTGAAGCTAGGCTTCCTTGGCGTGCCGGACCGTGTAGCCGTGTCGGGGTCATCAGCCTGTACTGGCCGAGCACTCTTCCTCTTTCTTTTTGTAGGTGGTGGGGATCCGATGTGCCCTACGCCGCTCTGGACACTAGAGGCAGGAGCACCGGTGGACTGTGTAGTAGTAGTGTGAGATGGCACACTGACCACATGACTTTCTGCAGGCATTAGCTGAAGTGTGATGATGGCAGGGGGAACCTCAGTCTGATGTACCGGGACCAACACTGTCCTGGCTGGGAGAGTCAGAGCTGGGGTGGACGGAGCTGCAGCTGCCCCTGCAGCCTCCCCTCCCCGCCTACTCGGGGCAGCAGATGACATGGCTGCCCTTGTACCACGTGGCCTGGTGACACTGGCTTGCGCCGCCACCTGTGGCCTAGACTTGGCGACCTGGAAGTCAGCCTGGGAGTCACCCTGTGCTAGGTCAGGTGCCACAACGGGCCGGTCGAACAAGGGCTGAGCAGGGATGGTGTCAGCCATGTTTCCCTCAACCATGGGGGGAGGGGGATGTGTGTCCCTGACTGGTCCTCCACACGTGGGGGGCTAGGGGTAGTCTGCAAATCCTGGGCACGTCCCCTACCACGCCCACCACGCCCACCTCTTGAGGCTCGGCCACCTTTGCCACCCTTACCGCTTGTTCGCCTCCCAGCCAATGCACTGATGGAGTTGTGCGTATGGGAGTTGCAGTAGACAATTGTCCTGGGCAATTGGGGGTCAAAGGGGTAGGGTACTAGATGGAATTCGTACCCAAGTGCTCTAGCAAGGCTGTATGGAACCCCTGGGGAAAGATTACGGGTCACGCAATGCACAGGCACCCCTAATACAGAAAATGACGTGCACAGGACCCCTCGTAGACAACGTGCGTGGGAAAAGGAACCCGCACTATGCTGTGGCACCCAGAAACACAAAAATGAACGTATGCGTGTCACACGCAGCCTACAATGACCTCTGAAGGGGTACGCAACACACGGGGCTAGCACAGTTGGTGAATACGTGCGCGACTCACCGTCTGCCTGGGAAAAGAGCGTGAAAAATACGCGCGTGTGCGCGTTGGCAACACCCCCGCCAAAAGAAGATTTGTACACTGTCTGAGGAGACAGGACAAAGGAGAAGTCAACGCTGTTTGAGGAAACAGGTCGAAGAGAAAATCAGGAAAATACTGACAGAGGTAACAGGGAGTATGAACTAGAAACGCTGTGAAGTAAATCGCGTGTGAACTGACAAGAAGTACAGATTTCACCCACTCGCTCTCCATGAAAAGCACGTACAAGGAAATGACGTCCTACACGAACCTTTTAAACCGCACCACACGTCCAACGTCACTTCCGCGTATACGCACTGAGGCCCTATCCTCCAATTACGCGAGCTGACACTCGGACGTGCAGTTTTTGGTCTTGTAACATTCCCCCGGGTACAGGGAAATGCCCGCGCGTGTCACGTCACAGACGCGCCTGCGCTGTGAGGGCCTTTGGTCCAATGGAATCGCGTACACAGGCCAATCGCGTGTGGAACTTCTCGCCCACCCCTGAAATACACGCACACGCTCCCCCAGGCCCGATCGCATGTGGAACTTCACGCGCACCCCTGAAATACACGCGCCCAGCACGATCGCGTGTAGAACTTCTCGCGCACCCCTGAAATACACGCGCACAGGCCAATCGCGTGTGAAACTTCCCGCGCACCCCTGAAATACACGCACACGCTCCCCCAGGCCCGATCGCGTGTGAAACTTCTCACGCACCCCTGAAATACACGCACACGCTCCCCCAGGCCAGGTCGCATGTGGAACTTCACGCACACCCCTGAAATACACGCGCCCAGCACGATCGCGTGTAGAACTTCTCACGCACCCCTGAAATACACGCGCACAGGCCAATCGCGTGTGAAACTTCTCGCGCACCCCTGAAATACACGCACACGCTCCCCCAGGCCCGATCGCTTGTGAAACTTCTCGCGTACCCCTGAAATACACGCACACGCTCCCCCAGGCCTGATCGCGTGTGAAACTTTGTAATGAGGCCCACTGTCATTTTCCCATCTGCTATAATTAACTGTCACTTGCAAACCTGTCTGCTATCCAAATTCTTTTATTACACACACAGCTATCTAAAAAAGTGTAATTTCATATTAAAAGATGGGAGAAATAACAGTATATTTGTAGAAAAACACTTTGTAGTGTATTATAAAATTACACACAGCCAGGATGAGTTCATTCATCTTTATACACTCACACAGATAGACACTATTATTAGAAAAGCTCCTAGCTGAAACAACACCACTGCCTCTACATCACATCCTTCTGCTTTATTACCCACACCTTCACAAATGCATACATTCCATGCTTTTCTATACAGTTTCTGCTATTTACACTATAAAAATAGAAAAATAAGTATCTGATTATTTCTTCTATCTCCTAACATCCAATAACACAGCCTTAAGAAGCCAAGTGAGTTTCATACGCTTAGTATTATACTCATTTACAATGCATGTTCAACTAACAGATTCTAAGTAAAATATACAGACTGCACATAGGCAAAGGAAACTGCATGCACACACTGTGTTCAGTTATCAAAAAACACTACTACTACAAAAACATAAAAATCAACATCTAAATTAACAACAGTGCTATAAACACACAAAATGACTAACTTCTTTCTTTTACAATTGTGGTGAAGACCACTCTCCTGAAACTGCATGTACACACTATGTTCAGTTATCAAAAAACACTACTACTACAAAAACATAAAAATCAACATCTAAATTAACAACAGTGCTATAAACACACAACATGACTAACTTCTTTCTTTTACAATTGCAGTGAAGACCACTCTCCTGAAAAGCAGCAACATCTGAAGTACAAACAACAACTCAGAAGAAACCTACTCTTTACATACAAAAAAGTAAGTACAATACTACCATAATGTTCTAACTGTTACTCAAACACACTGTGGGGCTGATTATTGGAATTTGTGCACTGAAAATGGGGATTTATGTGCCATTCTACCCACAAATCCCCATTTGTTAAACAGGGATTTGCGGGCAGAATGGCACACAAATCCCCATTTTTCGGCGCACAAATTCCATGAATCAGCCCCTAGAATGTTATTATTGCAGAAAAAAGAACTGTTTTAATTCTATACCATTAGATTTATTATTGGTGCTTCTCATCACCACTAGCTTACTTTGTATTGTCATCTGAACCCCAGTACAGTAACACACAAATACAAGAATAGCCTTCCCAACTTGTTGTAGCTGGCCACTGCACAATCACACACCTCCACATACATCCTTACCATCATTCCCAGACATTCATGCACACAGCACACATACATTGCACAACAGCCCAACCCATACCTTCTGTTTTTCCAACAGACCCCAAAGAATACCTACCAAAAAGCAGCTCTGTAGAAAGCATCGCATAAGTAGAGCAAAGCAAAATAAAAGTGTCCAGAATAAGCATCCACCTCTAGCAGAATTTGTACAAAAAGTTCAAACAAAACAGCTCTTACAGTCATTAAGTGAAACAAAACAAGCTTCCAGTACAGAAACTTTGCCTCCTCTTTCAAAATGTAAAACAAAACAGAAAGTGATTAACAATAATTCAGCTACCACTACTGCTAACACTGCTCCTATAATTCTTGATGTAGTGGCAAGTAACCATACCAAAAAAAGTATTTTACAAAATATGTTCTGCCACAGAGTTCTTCAGAATCTTATAAAAACAGGAGAGAAACCATGCACAACCTTTAAAACCTACCTTAGAAAATGAATCTTAGAAGATCTCATAGACAGTGCAATCCTTCTCAAAAGGAAGTTATTCATTTTAGTTTTAAACAGAATGAAACCAGTAACAAAACTAACTAATAAACTACAAAAAAGACTTCTCAAAACAAATAACTTCTTAAGTATCTGTAGCGGTGAATGGAGTCACACCACAGGCACAGAACCATATTTTAATGAAGAAGCATACAAACAAAAGCAAATAAACACAGTTGCCATACATAGCAGTAGACAAGGGTATGAAAAACGTAATAATAACATAATGGAACAAGAAATGCTACTTACAAAAATATCCCCAGTAAACTCAGTATCACCTCTCCATTCGACTGAACCAAAACGTCCAGTGTACAAATGGCCGTGCACGTCAATGTGTAACATTGCCAAAAAATCTTTCAAATCTTTACGCCAGTTCCTCAATCAGTATGTGAAAGGCAAAGAAAATTCAAAATTAATCTACTACAAAATATGGATACCTGTCGAGTGTGCAAATACACAGGACTACAAGGACATTCATTAGCCGGCATTTCAGGACCTATTTGCAAAAGCACCTTCCATCATATCAAAATAATATGAACACATCATTCAACTATAAGAAATCTAGTCCATAAACGGTACTGTGCTAAAAGTCCTGCTTTGACACTAGCAAATTTAAATAACAATCTTCTACATGGTACAGCCAAAGAACTCCTCAAAGAACAAGAGCATATCGAGAGAAAATATTTTGCAAGTGAAAGCCACTTACAAAATGCAATAGCTTTATAACAGACTAGCAACAATTGTACAGATGGCAACCTTCTACTGCACACATACAAAAAAGAAATACAAACATTTAAAAGTACATCAGCTGAAGTACCAACCCATGTGTGTGTGTTGCCGCAGAACATTTTATAAAAGTAGAACAAAAACTGTAGACATAATATACAAAATAGAAGACAATGAAGATTCCAAATGGTTTGAATTAGCTCTCTACCTTATAGCAGAAAACAAATACAAAATAACGGACCCCTTAATACTTCGCAGTTGCTGCACTGCAAAACTTGACAACAACCAAACTCCTTCACGTGCTATCACAAATAACTTGAAATGATTCCCGCAACCAAAACCCCTGCAACAACTCAATTTATATGAGAGCATCATAATTCAAACAATGCACCCATTTCAAGCAATAATACACCTTCAACCAAAAACAGCAACATTACCCCCCTCTGACTTAGTGAAAGACATTTGTGGCAAAGTAGTTTATTTACCATTAGATCTGAAAGAAAATGTACAGACTCTGAGTGCAACATCCACTAGATCAATATTTAATTGTCTTAGTAAATGGTGTACCTACAAAAGACAAAAACATTTGGCAACAACTCATGGATTTACATAAAGTAATGAATACTACAAATAAATTAATATTGAAGAAAACCTGAGGGGAACCACTGAAATAATTCAAGAGTCACCAGAAACTGTTCAATTTCAACTTCTAGATCCTGCTACAGTATCCAATATTTTAGACCATTATACAATTCATCCATTACACTCTAAAGACACCATAGATGATGCACTGGAAACGTACCAAATGCGACAAACCAAAGGATCACCAATCAGCATATGGGAAAAAAGTATAAAAGCACGTGCCTTTCCTCTACTCTTTCCGCTGGGAAAGGAGGAAGGTACGATCATTAACCCACTCAGATAACAGCATCAGAATACCGCTCTTTACGAATGTATTCAGAAGATCCCAGATTTAGACAAAATGTGGAATACATATTCCATCTACTCTTTGAAAGTGAACTAACAACTCTATGCTACGGAGTTGCACACACATTGAAATCAGGTACCCATTTTCAAAATATTTCAGCTATGCAATTACTTCAAAAAGTGCAAGAAAAAGATGAGGTTCTACAATCAAGCATAACAAATCTGTTAGCAAACATGTGTGGTACAAAAGAATACTGGTTCCAATGCCACAGAGATGTATGTTGCATGATAAGAAACCTAGGCCCACCCACTTGATTTGTTACATTAAGTTGTGTAGAATATGCATGGGAAGATTTACATGATTTCCTACGCATAGCAAACAAAAACAAAACAAACATAGATATACTAACACCTGGAGAACTCTGCTCACTAGATCCTATTAATGTTTCAAGATATTTCCATCATCGCTTCAATGCTGTGGTTCACTCTATTTGTAATAAAACTGTTGCTCCTCTTAGAGAAGTGCAACACTTCTTTTGGAGAAAATAATACCAAGCCAGAGGAGCACCACATATCCACATGCTTTTATGTATTAAAGATGCTCCTAAATTTGGTCAAGCCAGTGATGCCACTGTTTTACAGTTTATTGAAAAATATGTCACATGTGAAATTCCTTCACAAACAACAAATAGTGACCTTCACACACAATTTTTACAATTTTAAAGACACCAATGTGGGAAATATTGTCATCGCAAATATAAAAACAGAGGGAAATACTACACCAAATGCCACACAGTTACAACAACAGGTCAAGTAAACAACTAGATGTCTTCAGTTAGACATATTGTCAAAGGTAAGTCACCTAAGAACACATATTACATAAAAAGAACAGAAGAAGCAAAATATGTCAATGATTGCAATGCAATCATTTCCCTCTTATGGTATGCAAACGTAGATGTGCAGTACATTGCAGACAATTCCACTGCAGTTGCATGATATGTTACAGCCTACTTAACCAAAGCAAAAAAAAAACAGAGCTTCAAGACCTCTGGGATGACCTATCATCTGACAAAACACTGTCACAGTGTACACCTTAGGCATAAAAATGCTCTCTCATAGAGAATGTGGCTGCTGTGAAGCTGCAGACCGTTTAACCGGTACTGCTTTGTATGGAAAATCTGAAAATATAGTATGGCTAAGTCTTGGTCCTGCTAAATCTAGAAAAAGAGTTCTCAAATTATATGAGGACATACAGACCATAGCCAAAAATGATTACAACATCCAAGACATTTTTTCTAGACACATAATACCCAAACAGGAGTAACACTTTGGAAACCATGTGTCTATACCACATAGCCCAAAACTTCACATACAAAAATAACATAAAACCAGATGAAAACAAAGGTAGATACAGAGTGACAAATTGTGAAGGCAGTTTAGTGAAACTTACCAAACGAAGCTTAATTAATCATATCAAATTGTTATTAAAAACTCATCAACATAAAGAACTATATTACATGTCCCTGCTACAACTTTTTAAACCATGGAGAAAATAAGAAGAGTTACTAGATATCTATGACTCCTATGGAGACACTTTCAAAGCAAATGAAAGAACTATAACAGATGTAAACGTTGCACAATGAACAGCAACATGGAGAAGAACTCCAGGACCAACTAGATGGGGACACTTCCGACAGTAGTCAATCTTCTGTAACAGGAAGCCAAGAACCACTGGGACAGCCACTAATAGCAAATGAGGCAGAATTAACTATGATAGAAGTAGAAAACACCATGTCTCACTATGAACAAGATAAAGAAGACTTCACTGTACTGAAATCAAAACTGAACAATGAGAAGCGTAGCATTTTCCAAGAAGTTACAAAACAAATTGGACATGGCGTACAACATGAAAATAAAAACTGTAGCTGCTAAAACTACAAACCTATACTTCTATACGTCAGTATTCAAGCTGGGTCAGGAAGAACATTCTTAATCAAAATCATAAGCAAGTTCCTGCAACAATTGACAAACAACAGATTGTCAGCTGTTGTAACTGGCCCCACAGGTTTAGCTGCCTACAACATAGGTGGTGTAACTTTACACCGTTTACTACTCCTTCCAGTAGAACACCAAAACAAATTAGATTACTACAAACTTTCTGCAGAAGCTGCAATGGAACTACACAGAGTTTTGAAACAAATGAAAATGCTACTAATAGATGAAGTGAGCATGGTCTGCAACCTAATGCTGGCTTTGATTCACCTCAGATTACAAGAGGTACTCAAAACAGACTACAAAAAGCTCTTTGGAGGAAAACACATTATTGTTTTCGGAGATCTTCTTCAATTGACACCAGTGAAAGGTGAAACTATTTTTAAAACCTTACGGCACAAACTCTACCATAAAACTGTTGGCAGCATAGGAAATGTCAACCTTTGGCAACATTTGCAATACAGAGAATTAACAGAAAACATACGCCAACATTTTAAAAAGTATTAGAGTTGGTATACTATCTCAAGAAGCACAATCAATATTAAAAACCTGGCACACCCATGCACGCTATCGCCATAACTCATGTGCTACTGATGTCATGGAAAAATTAGCACACAAAAATGTCAATTGTATGTCCTTGATGCCAACTCTTGCAAGCTGTTCAAAATTTAGCGAAACGATTTTGAAAAAAGAAATGCGACCAATAATTGAAATTTGCTCCACAGACAAACTGGACGTACATTTTATGACCCTAACCATGTGTCAACAAGCCACAACAAGACCAAATACCTTAGAAAACTCTATTTCCAACACAGCTGGTTTGGAAAAAATATTAAAATTATCTTTAAACTGTAGAGTAATGCTTAAACATAACCTTGATGTGGAGCAAGGACTGACTAGTTAATGGAGCACTTGGTACAGTTGTTGGCTTTCAAACATACCCACATGCCAACAACATTCCATTTGTCAATATTCTCTTTGACAAACTATCAGAAGTTAAAAGGATAGGACGCTCAACAGCCTGATTCCTTCTTTTCAAAGACATGTATGTACGCAGAGAACAATTTTCTCTAACTCTCGCATACACAGTAACCATTCACAAATCACAAGGTTTTACCCTAGATAAAGCATTGATAGATATTGGGAGCACAGTCTTTAAAGAAGGCATGAGCTATGTAGCGCGATCATGCTTATGTACACTTGACAGACTATTTCTGATCAACTTTGATGCAAGTAAAGTAAATGCTGATATTCCTTGCATTCTAGAATACAATAGACTACGTTCATTGTACACCCCCATCTAAAAACATACCGTGTTCCACAAAAAGCAAAACGTTGTAAAAGAAAACTACTTCAAATAGAAACGATACAGGATCTCACTACAAATCCTCCAAAGAGAGTAAAAAAAGCTAATAATTCATCAATTACTACAACCAAACAAGAATCTACTGCTCAAAGTAACTTAAGTACTTCTTCAAAAAAGCAACACACATTCCGAAAAAATGACTTGGACAGATAACTATCAGGTCCATTCAAATTTTCAAATATAACTGGTATAAATTGCTATGCAAATGTAGCAATAAATATTCTATTCCAATTGCCACCAATTATTGACAACATTTACTTTCACAATACAGACCAATTGTATTTGCAAATGTTAGTCCTTCATAGAAATGCAACCAACAAACCTGACAACACCTACAGGGTTCATGGAATAAGACAAGCATGGGACTACTGTGCTGGCATGGTCAAATTCACTATAAACTCACAAGAAGATCCACAAGAATTTCTAATGTACTTACTACAAGTATTGGAAAACAAAAACATACCTATAAATGAAATCTTTCAGATTTCATACATGTGGAAACATACATGCACTCTCTGCAACCTTGTGGCACAGGAACAAATACCTAATGAACGCTTTGTGTATGTATCCATACCTAACTGTGAATCCATTCCATTTCAGCAACTTGCACCACATGCAAACCATGGCAGATTAAGTACTACCTGCAATTCAGATAATCGCTCCACCTTACAAATACAGACACATAGTAAATACGTAATAGTAATGCTTTTACGTTACAATGCAGATGGTACCAAAAATAACTGCAAGCTTACTGGATTCACACATAGTCAAGTATCAGTTGGTAAGAAAACCTTCACAACAATAGGTATAATCTACCACGCAGGAGCCACAACCAATGCAGGTCACTACAATGCATATATAAAAAAGAATTGTGGATGGTTCGAATGTAATGATAGCAGCATTACTCTAAAGCAGCGATTACCAGAAAATCTTATAAACACTTATTTAATATTCTTAAAACCAAAATGTAATAACTAACCTGTGCATAAGCATTAACAAAACTTAAAAAAGTACATTTGTTAGCAATATTGAGAATGTTCAGACAGAATAATTCTGGGCATTATTATACTCTGCAAGTGCTTTGGCTATTATAACTGCATTGTTTTATGAGTGGACAGAGATTAAAACATTATTTTAATGTGTTTTATTCTGAAGGTTAACATATCCTTCTGTTGTATTAGCTATTTGATTTTAATGTATGTTCTTATGGAACATTCTATCATCAGCTATTGTACGTAGAAGTAATTATTTTTAAATTGCGATTTAAAAATTATTATGATTTTGGTGTGATTCAAATGTCACATAGTGTAAACGGTTTGCTTGTTTAACCATACACATTACATTTAAAAAACACGGTATTTTAAATGTGCATTTAACGTATAATTTAATGATTGAATGTTAGTTTCTTTTTTATTTATCTATTGTGTTTCAGTTCAAAACATCTCATATCACTGCAACAATATAACAAAGAGAATGTCCTGGTCACCTTGCAGTATGAGTAGTCGGACCCTTATTAATGGAAGGATCTCCAGCGTTACTGCTGTGGTCGTCACATGAAAGTTATTATTTGTATTGTCATAAGGTTTGGACAAATTTTCTAGTTGGTAAAGGTCAGCCGACACGTGTTTCAACCCCTGAGGGTCTTTATGAAGGCAGTTGGAAAAGTTTGTATGGCAAATCCAGTCGGTTCGTAGAGCCATTGGCTAATGAACGTCCCATTAGTAGGAAATTGTGGGCTGATGCTTGTGTTCTGCTCGCGCCGTTCGATCAACAATATAACAACGCATAAGAGTAAAGAAAAATAAAATCATCATAAAAGCAATCATTATAATAAATAATATAAAACATACAAATCTAAGAACATTATCACAAAGATTCAAACATTCAAAATTCATAGATTGGAGGTGATAGTTACTAATTTCAAATGAACACACGTCCATACTCTGTAAAGTGCAAGGAGCAAAGCTCCATATTTAGAGTTTAAACAGTAAAACCAGAACTCATCACTTTTTATCGAATCATGTGACTATACAAAGTTATCAAAATTAGTCCTATAAATCTCACCCATTATTGGACATTCAGTCTGTACATGTTTGGAAGTTTCAAGGATATGCCTCAACTTACATAGACACAAATATCTGCTATCAGCCAGAATGCTAAACATTGAAGCAACAATGCTAAGGAAACTTACTAATACAAAAAAGGAAAAGAAAATACTGCAATTTAGAACAGGGGCAGATCGACAAACACTTCTGCAGGGGCATATTTCTGTGTTGTAATTCCATTAAATCAATATAGGTTTTCAAACTTCTTAAATGGGCATAGTTCGAATTGCATTCTCACATGGTGATCTTTTTTTTCCCAAACACCAAGTAACATAGGCAAATTATGGTCCCTATAAGGTGACCAACCAACACAACAAAACAATTTAATGCACACAGAATTCAGAGGTAAAGAACTATTCCCACTACACTCATTCTCCCTAATGAATGTCCACATCAGATTTAATATTGGGCATATAGGTTCTTTAATAGCTTTAATAAGCAAAGAAGCCTTTTACAATAGCACTTGCCCCACCAAAGAAGGCAAATCTATTTCTAGGAACACTTTTGCCCTTCAGAACACTAAGCCACTTTAAATTATGAATAGTGAAAGCTTCCATACTATAAAAGTTTGCCGGACAGTAGCATTGTTTATATAAACGTAATATTCCATCCAAGGAATAGCCAGCAGGCTGTTTTGCAAACTTACCAATTAGGACTGTCAAAGTGGCATCCTTTCTTTTCTGTTCTGTTATCAATATAGAGTAGCCTCTTCCAGCATTTATTGTAATACCCAACCAGGTATACTTATCTGTATACTCCAATTTTTGGCCATAAAGGGACACAGGAGGATTGTGGATTCTTCTTCCCACTAAATTGCATCAACTTTGTTTTACTAAGATTGATGCTTAGTTCATTCTCAAGGGTGTACTTTAAATATGGTGAAGGACAATAATATCATCAGCATAAAATAAGGAGGTAATAAGATTCTGATTGATGCAAGGAGAGCAGTTCAACACATTTCTTAAAGTAGCTGCCAAATGTGAGAGATACAAATTTAAAAGTAGGAGGGGCAGCACATACCTCTGTTTAACCCCACGCTGAGAAGCAAACAGGGCAGTGATAGACCCTTACCGTCCAGCCTAACCTGAATGCTGAATGTTTCAAGATGGAGCACACAGATCAAATTAAGTAAACCATCCAGGCAGGCTAAGTTCTGCCTTTTTTAGCATAATAGTCTCTGATTCACAGTGTCCACGGCTGCACGTAAGTCAACAAACAGCACATACAACACCGGATTACCCCTTAGTTTCACTCTAGCTGCTTGATAATCAATAGCCAGCAGATTTTCAATTGTCACTAAACCTCTCCTAAACCCAATCTGGGAATCATTAAGCACCGTATTTGCTAACACCCACTTCTCAAGTTCTTTCTGTAAGATTGATGCAAATAATGTCCCTGTTATGTCTAACATAGACAAAAGTCAGTAGACACACGGGCATAGATGGTTGCCCATTTTAAATACGGGTTTCAATATGGAGGTTTTCCAAGATGAAGGGATTGTTTTTTCCACACATACTTTAAACAAATGCAGTTTGATAAGGATGACCCACATTTCAGGATTGGTTCTTAAAACAACATTTGCCAATCCAATCGGCCCAGGAGCGCTAGTTGATTTAAGATTATTTGTAAGAGAAAAAATGCTTTCCTTATCGATTGAAATGGGGACCATAGATGACTTCATACTGCAGCTGCCATTCTCTTCATTCAAAATGGTGCAACCACCGCATTGTAGTGAGACACACTCCTTCCATGTAGACTCACTAATAGGATTGATGACTTTATCTCCCTTAATATTTTTAGCTGTTCCCAACAATCTCCATTTTCTTATATGGAATCTCCCTTGGCCAAGATAGAAATCATATTCTGTCAAAGCACATTCTTCTTGGAAATCTTCCACCAACGCACCCAATTTCGATTTTGATTCTTAACCTGCTTTACTTTAACCCTTTTCAAGTTAACTTCAAGGTCACTAAACATAATTTGTCTGACCACTCTTCGCAGGCTGAATTTCTCATCTCTTCTTTTGCAGTCAAATGACTTACCAGCTTTATCATTCTGTAAAGTTGCAAATGTAGTTTACTGAGGATTCAAACAAAATGTGAGTTGTGTTATCCACTCCTCAATCTGACTGCAAGACGTATCATACAATACACCAAAATCTAGCTTCCAAGTTGAGCAATCTATGTCTTGATCTTAGCTATGTTTGTATGCATCCATGCAATTCTATTCACATCACCAAGACGACAATTTTACATCGTTAGTATGAAGTTACTAATTGTGCATTTGAATGAGTTTCACATTTTGAATTATAACATAATTGGATTTTTTTTTAATTAACTGTTTTCCAACAAACTCATTAAATGAACTTGAGTTAGAATGTTCTCATATTAAAATATGAATGAATTGCTATATGACTAGCAAATTGTAAAGGGCCCCGTTATGCAGATCACAGTCATATCTTGTATATTTTTTTCTCTGGATAGAATGGTTGAAACGATATGAAACGTTGTAATTCTTGAACAGGTTGTTTTTAATCTTGTTTTTCACTTTTGTGCACAGCAGCTGGGCTGATGTCCCAATAAATAACAAGCAGCAGAGTCTACATCCTCGAAGGCCAACTAATCTCTTACTATTCTAAACATAAACACGTTTTCATCCCTCTATGTCAAAACAATATCAGGGGCAGATGGACATCCTCCTCAAAATAAAATCCTTAGGAAGGGATGTGGACATATATCTTACATCTGCCTAGATTGGCAAGCGGTAAATGTTGCCACATTGGAGTGATTAACCACTAGAGATGTCCAGACCTCGATTATTGTCACTTATGTGACCACATTTTGTATTGAATTTTCCTTTCCTTTCTTGTGCATTTTCTGTTCCCACTGGCAAGTCATAATCCAGTTGTATAACTTGTTCTGAACACCTTATTAATAGCAATATAGCTGTATCTGACCACAGTGGAGACAATGGGACTCACATATGAACCTCAAAGAACATATGATGTCTTTGCAGTTTTAACAAAATAAATGTGGGCCTAGGTGATTACAAGCATATGTTTTGTTCCTTGGGAAACCAGGCTGGATTTGAGGGCTAGGCCTAAACTGAAGTTTAACATTGTTTTTCAGATTAGAGTTCCTCTCTTGCGATTTGGTTTGGTCATCAGTTAATACATGCATACTATAACTATTAGACATTTTTTTATGGATTGAATGGGTAGGAACTGTCATAATTATTGTGAAAAAAGTATTTCTTTACCAACGGTTTCGGTCACATTAAACAGCAGATTTCTATTGTGGAAAGTGACTGATTAATTTTGTTTTTGAATCCCTGACTTTGAATAGTTATTACTATAGAAGAAAATACAATTCTTACATACTATAACTACTAGAAGGCCTGATATTCAGTTGCAAAACATTTTAAAGTTTGCCTGCTGGTCATCAGGGCTCTGCAGCATTGATATTTAGAATTAACTTTTTGAAAAGGGCTCATTGATTTGATGAGAATGGGTTTGCCCTAAATATATATGGCTTCCTCCTATAAGGAAACACAAAAGTCTCTTTTAACATTTTGTATTTCAGGTCTTTTGTCAACATTAGCCGGTCCATTTGGAGGACTGTTGCCTCTTTGGCAATCATACAGGGTGTTTCAATAACAATCTGTAGGACAGCAATGTGGACCACTCATAAATGCATTTTTCTCTGTCACTTGTATCGCCTGGATGATGATGAAAAGAGGATTGCTTTAAGTATCTTAAACACAGTAACCAAGTCACACAAGTGTTAATGTACACTACCAGAAAACATGTGTATCACATTGACTTCATCTAATTAAGTAAGCACTGAGATATGGAAACCTAGCCAGTGTGTATCTTTCAATTAGGCTGAGAAAGTTGGCTAAATCAGGAAAAGTCACATATCATTGGTAATAAGACATTTTCTCCGAGGGACACATTTGAAAAAATATGTTTCCCATTTTATTATTTCAGTCTAAATGAGGGACTTCTGGAAGGTATGTACTCTAGACATGGTCTTAGACCTTTTCAATCATTCATGGTCCTGTTCTTTTGTCATTAAAATGCAATGTGTTTTTCATAGAGGTTTTCCAACTGCTCTTTAGACTACACATCTTTCCATGTCCTTTAGTATGGCACACCTTTATAGATGTCCTAGATGCTTACAGCTAACGCTCTGGTGCATATAACTTTTGATAATATAGCACCTAGCAATGAGTAATTACATACCCTGACAATATGGCTCAGAAAACCTTTTGATAACCTTTTGAAACAAACAATAAAACAACCTAATTTTACTAACTAGTAACCACTCCTGCTACTCTCTACTCTCCAGCATACCTCCCACATACCACCCGTGCCAACCTTACTACACACAAAACACACAAACCACACATCCACCAAAAGAACAAACTGCTGCAAACAAACAACTCAGACACTGGACGTATTTGCTCTGGACACACTAACCCCATTGCACACAATCCCAGCACACTAAGAAAGCAGACCCACACATATACCAGTTTCTCCTCATTCAGCACAACCTCTATCCTATGCCTCTTCCCTCACTACCCTACCCCACCCATTTTCTTATAGAGCCACGTGAGCACCTGGAGACCATGCAAATGATAGCAGTGTGTGGTATAAATTGACAAACATAATGTAAATATGTAAGTCCAAGGTCCTCAATCTGGATGCAAGTATATGTTGAGAAAACTATTTTAGCTGGGTATTAATCTGTAGTAGTGATGTGGTTGTCATGTGATTTATGTGGTGTGACATTGTATTTAAGGTAGATGTAGTTCTGACACACTGCTAGGGAACTTTCAGGCGGTCTGTTGCATAAGTAACAGCAAGTTTAAGTGCCAGTGTAGCAAAATATTTCTATTCATTCGTTTCACCAAACCTATATTTAAGCAATAAGACCCGAGCGGCGGGGGCATTACTGACTCAGGTAATGCCCCGGGGCCCATAGTTATACTTAACAAAGGCCCCGGGGCATTACCTAAATCGGTAATGCCCCCGCCGCGATGGTCATATTGCTATTAGTACCCCGGCCCGCATTATGTGTGTGACCGGGTCACTAAAAGCATTTTTTTCTGTCCCGAAACGCTGCAGCGTTTCGGGACAGAAAAATAAAAAAAACGACCAAGAAAATACGTACCTGCATCCCCAGCAGGGGACGATGGAAGCTTCCAGCCATGCTGGAGGCTGCTATTATCCCCCACCGGGGACGCAGGAGCAAGCAGGTAAGTCGGGTGGGGAGGGCAGGGAGGAGGGAGAGAAGGGAAGAAAAAAAAAAAAAGAATCTTACCTGAGTCCCCTGTGGGGGACGAAGGCAGCCTCTCAGCCGTGTGGAGGCTCGGAGCGGGGATGGCCCCGCTTTCAGCCTCCTCATTGGCTGAGGGGCTGCCACGCCCCCCGCCGAGGACAAGGCAGCTGGAATCCCGGCCGAGAATTGAAGGATTCTCGGCCGGGTAAGGACCCGGCGAGAGCCAATCAGAATGCGTGTTGCATTCTGCGTCGCTCTCGCCGGGTACTAATATTAGATACGGTTATGTAGCTTTGATTTTTTTGGGATATGTAGATTGAGCTTTATTGAGTATAGTTGTTAGTTGTTGTAATGTACAGGAGGTTTGCTATGTTAGAAAAGGCCATTCTCAAAGGCTGCAGATTTTGCCATTTTAGTGTACTCTGCCACATTTTTGAATCATGGTCATTTCATTGAATTTTATTTCTGCTGTTGGGCAGAAAGCGCCAAGCAGCCAAGGTCAGGATGGAAAGCAATGTTAAACAGTTTCCAGTTCATTGTTGAGAGGGGGAAGTTCTCTGTGGCCACAAAGGAGATTTGAGATAGCAGGTGCTGTCCCAGATGATTGACCAATGAATACTCAATGGTTGTAAAGGACACAGTGAGATACATGACAAGGCCCCAGACAGCTGCATTGCCAGAATTAAGAACTAGCTTGTGAGCTCAACGCCCCACTGAAAGCAGGGCACTTGGTGCAGTGGTAAATGTGCCTTGGTAAAACGAATAAATAGAAGAAACTAATTATTAGGAATAGGGTACATATATGTTTTGGCAACATGTATTGAAATGGAAGTTGCAGAGTGAGCAGGTGCAAGGGGCTGGAAGCCAATAGGACCAAATATGGGGAAGGGAATGTGGTTACAACAAAGTTTTGACCTTGCTGATTTACATTCACTATATGATTGGTCCATCTCAGTGGGATTCTACAGCCAAAGCTGTCTCAGGTATCAATGTCCAATTAGGGTACAGCTTCTTTATCAATTGCACCATGCAAATTGCCAACCAATTAAACGGAGGTATTTTATGTTGACTATGAAATAATCATGTTCGCGTGGTGGTATTTTGGTAATCACAAGAAAGGAAACATCCAATTATATTGTTTAATGTATAATGTTTTTCCAATGGAAATGTTATAATTAGAATTGATGTTGTATTTGTATAACATGTTCATTTTGTTTTCTTGCTTTAAATATTGTATCCCTAGTGGGCGTGTTGGATGTGTCATTTCAGTTCCACAGAGCTGTCTGATTCTCCCGGCCGTATTTTGCAGATGAAAAGCTGTTTTTTCTTGTAGTTTGTGCACTCTATTTTTGATCACTTTTTCATTTACTTTTGGATTCATTTGGGGAACTTTACCTTTGCATTTGGAGGTTCCGGCAAGGTCTCCAGTGCCCCTGAAGAGCTGGGGGCTCTCCACCGCATATTCTGGGGTCATGGCGCCAGCCTGCAGAGACCATTACTTGTGTGCACAAGGAGGAGGTGAGCAGACCCTGAGTTACCCAAAGGTCTGCTTGACCCCTTACGGAAGCTGCCAATCTGGATGGTGCAGGTAGTTAAGAGGGGCGACTCAGCATCAAGGAGCATTGGAGGACCCATATCACACAAGTGCACTCTTGCATGAAAGCACAATATTTTGTATGTTTTGGTTGGTTTAATTTGTTATTATTTTAATTCATAGATTGAGTTGGAAGGGATTGCCCTGTTGTGGGAAATTACGGCACTGTGTAGTATTGCATGCGGTTTTATTGAGATATGGAAGGGGTCCTCCTCCGTTGTGGGGAAAGATTATGTCATAAGTAGAGCTGCACATTGCTTTTGAGTTCCTCTTTTAAGGGGCATGAAAGTGCTGTGTAGAAGTAGAAAGATATTCCTCCGTCTCAGAGAGTGAGGGGTGAGAGGAGGTTATTGTTATAAATAGTGGTGAATTTGTTTTTTGTTTGTATTACATGTGTTAGAGTGTTGTATTTAGAGGTTTTTAGGTTTTAAGATAAGGATGGGTTGATTGGTATGAGAAATGTGTGAGCAAGAAGAGTTGAGTCTGATGTGTGAGAACAGGTGCCTTTAAGAGACAACAGGCTCACAATTGGATCCTTCAGAAATTGGTTTATTGTTGGGACAAATTGATATTGATATTTATATTTTATTTCTACCGGGCACATTCACAAGTGGTTGAGAGCTCGACAAGGCAAGGGAGGGGAACAGGGGAGAACAAAACAACAATCTTACTAGGCCCAGTGACATTGAGAACACGCAAGTGCATGGGAGAGGGGAGGGAAAAAGTGCATGGAAGGGGGGAGAAGTGAAAAGTGCCGAGCAAAAGAGAAACAGATAAATTATAATGAATAAATATATAATAAAGGCAACAAACAGTGGTAGTGCAGCCAGCAAGTGGCAAGTTCAAGGTTTAAGGCAGCAGACAGGGTAGGTCTGATAAGTGCAGGAAGAAAAAGGGGGGGGCTGTATGGGTACAGATACAGACCCCAGTGCAAGGGGTAGCCTGGGTGCTTCCGGAACCGGAGATGGTTTTCCTCAAGTTTTAGAGTGGCATGGAGGCTGTTCCAGAGGGAGGCACCAGTTGAAGACAGAGATCTACCCCCAGCGCATTTCTTTGAAAAACAACTGACCCTGAGGGAATTAGAGGTAGAGGAGCAAAAAGCTCGAGAGAAGAGGTATTTGCGGAGGGATAGCTGAAGGCATTTTAGACCCATGGCCCAGAAAGCCGTGTGTACAATGCAGAGGGTTTTGAATGTAATCCTTGCATCCACTGGGAGCCAATGGAGAGATTTCAGAGCTGGAGAGATACGATCCCAGGGCTTGAGGCCAAGGACAAGTCTTGCAGTCCTGTTCTGGATTAGTTGCAGAGGGCGGGGAGTAGAGGCAGGTAGATTTAGAAAGAGGCTGTTACAATAGTCCAAACTAGAGAAAATCATAGTTTGGAAGACTATGAGCTTTGGGGGAAGGAGAGGAAAGGCAGAGTACCTCTGAGGAGGTGCAGTAGGAAGTTTGAGTTTTTAGAGACATCAGAGATATGGGCGGAGAAGGAAAGTGTGGAGTCAAAGATGACCCCGAGGTTGTTAGCCTCGCAGGTGGTGGTAGGAGGAAGGCCAAGGGAGGCCAGCCAGAGAGTGAGGGGAAAGGATGTTGATGGTGTGCCAGTGTGCCAATGAGGAGGATCCCCGTCTTGGTGGCATTCAGCCAAAAATCATTGGCGGCACAGCAATCTTGAATGGCAGGGAGAGGAGGAGGATGAGGGCAGCCAGAAAATGAGTTGAGTGTTGTCAGCATAGCACTGGAAATTTGAGCTGAAAATTTGAGAAATTTCAGAAAATTTGAGCTTTTGTGATTGGTTTATCATTGGGGTGAATTATTGTTGGGGAAAATTGTTGCATTTTTTACAAATTGGAGTATTGTTGGGAAATAGAGGTTTGGAATATAGGACGCTGCTGCGACAGTGTCAGGCGATATTGCGTAGAGAGGGGTGCAGTTTATCTACATTATTGATACAACACATGTAAAAGTCACTCCCGCAGTATAGAGATACAATATTAAAGCACCACACAGAATGGATACAGGGCATCACACGAAAAATGTTTAAACCATGGCCCACAGATGGCATGCATGCAAAAGATGTTTTAGAACACATGTATACATATTGTCGACACACAAGGGGAAGAAACTGAAGAAGAGACAAAGCATATTGGAATTGTGCAAAATGTTGAGGAAGAGGAGGACATCCCTAATGATGGAACAGACAAATCTAACAAGAAAATACAGGGCACCTACTCCACCCTCTTATGGTTTTTTTCCTCTACAGCCCTCTGCAGGCTACACAAATGCCTGTTATATTCCTGTCGATAAAGAAGCCAACAGATGCTGCTAGGAACACAACACCAACAGGCACTTCGACAAGCCCATTACTCAGAAATAGGGAAAAATGTACTAAGAAAGAAGATGCATTGAAAGAAGCATAAGCGCAGTTAAGGTCGGGTGAATGACCCAAAACCTGGTTGACTAAAAACAATCCTAAATAGTCTAGGTATCATTTGCAAGGAAAACAAAGTTTTACGACATGCAAATGTATCAGACGGTCCCGTAGAACTGAACTTCCCATTGGCTAACACCTATACACAGTTTTAATTTTCCCCTATAGCCCAGTACCCTATTGGTCACACATTGTCTAAACACATTCCCCTAAACACGTTTTCTACTTCATTTTCACTATGAAACTTAGGAGTTGATTAACTACCAGGTACATTGTAACATAATACAGTTCTATAATGAGTAAAAGAATATTGACCATCATATTATGTGCACCCCTCCATCGGATCCTGATCAAAGTGTGAATAGCAAGCTCAACTCTGCTTTGCTAAAACAATTGTCCTCCTCATTATGCACTCTTCTGATATCTGTCTCCTCCTTGAAGACCTTGAACTTGACATCCTTATTCTCACTGAGACGTGGTTCAAGTCCTGCTCTGTCATTGCTTTTGACACTCTTCTTCCTCAGGACTACAAGATCCTGTCACATCCAAGGACCTCCCGGCCTGGTGGCAGAGTGGCCCTGATCCACCATCATACGCACTTAACCCTACTCATCCTTTGAAACCCTTGTCTGCAGGCTATCTCTCTCACCTACCCTTCTCTCTTGCTCTGACCACTCTCTCCTCTCCTCCCACCTTGAGCTCCCCTATCCACTGAAGATGCCTCCGCCTGCACTGCCAGTCTCCTTCTCCGTCATTCGAACAATAAAGCCTGTCAGTCACTGCATTTTCCTGTACCTTCATTCTTCCTCCATCCTTTGATTCTCCTTCTGACTCTGTTCTAGCTAACCTCCATCTCTCCATCTCAAACACCTTGGGCATCCTTGCCCCCGTCATGAGAATCCGCATTAAGTCTGCCTCCAAGTGCAATTCTCTGTATGACTCTGACTCCAAAACGCATGTGCAAAGCTGCTGAGTGAATGTGGCAGTCATCTAGTTCATCCTCTGACAAACTGGCCTGCCCCCTACTCTAAAGCAATATTGTTTCACCATTTGTTCCAAGAAGAGGGCTCAAGTTCAGGCTCAAATCACTGGTGCCACCAATAACACGGGTGAACTCTTTAAAATCGGCTGTCTACTTTTCCTCCAAAAGTCTTCTGTCTTCTGCCGGCATTTCATCAGGGAGGCAAGCAGTCGAGCACAGGCCGCTCATGTTCCCACAAGGCTTGGACTACCCCTGTCCCCACTCCTACATTGGAGGTAAGCCCCATTGGGGCCTTATGAGGCCATTAGCACCCCAGCATTCAAAGGTCGCACAAAGACATTTTTTGAATCATGATTCCAGTACAATTTTTAAAAGAAAAGAAAAAATGAAAACAATATTTTCAAAATGGACAAATCACATTCTCTTTGGTGCTGTGTGCCTTCGTATTTATTGTGAGGCTACAGTTGGCCTCCTTTCCATCATGGTCCCCCTGTTCTGTTGGTAGTGGAGTGCCTGACCTACTTGTGTTGATTATATTTAATTGGGCCCCTCTCCATGAACGGGCCAATCACCAAAGCCGGCAGGCGAATGCCGATTTGCCTCCAAGGCCCACTCCTAAGGCTCCTGTCTCTGCCTGTCCGGCCCAAGAAGGGCCTTACATCGTTAACTATGACCATTCCACCAGACAAATTCCTCGACTGCTTCTTTGCTACTGAGTCAAAGGGTCACCCCACGATCCCTCCTGTCATGAAAGTAAGTTTGTCTGACCTCTATAAATATGTCTCCTGAGGCACTGTCACTGCTTTTCCACCTCATCCTCTTACTTCATTCCTTTGACTGCATTTATTACTCTCGGTTGTGTTTTGCATTACCTTTGCTACATCTGCATTATTGCTGCCTACATTTAAAGCTGAATTTGGGTGTGATTTTAAAATCGAATTTGGGTGTTTGCTTTACCTGTGGCCCATCTGCATTGTTGCTGCCTTCATTAAATCTGCATTTGCAGTGTGCTTTTAAAGTCGAATTTGGGTGTTCTGCATTACCTGTGCAACATCTGCATTGTTACTGCCTTAATTTAAAGCTGAATTTGGGGTGTAGAGGTACAGTCAGTCATCCAAGCTCTGCCCCTATGTTGCCTATATGTTGGGAACCAGAGATGACGACATGTGCAGTTCCAGACAGTGTACCAATACATCAGAGAGCCTTCGAGACAAGATACTCATTAAGGAAACCCTATCTAAATGGATAGAGACATAGCACTCTTTTGGATGAAGTGCCGGAAGAAATGTGTATTTGAACACAGAAAGGAGTCTGATGACATCACATGAAAGGGAGTTGACATATCTGAAAGCTGGATGGAGGGAAGAAGTATAACAAATATTCTCTAAAGACAAGAGGTAAATTCATAGAAATTGGCACACGAGTGGTGCACGCAGCTGGCGCAAAGAGTGCACGTGCGGCAGTCTGCGCTGGCCATGTGCGCCAAAACCCATTTAGGCACACAGCATATTCATGGATTAAAAAACCCATAAGCAGCCGTGGCGCAGAGTGGTGCAGTGACCCTGCAGCAGCGCCAGTTACGCCCCCAACCCCGCCCTGTGCGCCAAAGAAATCGCACAAATCCAGTACCTGGCGCAAAGGCCAGTGCACCTGCATACAGCCCCCCAACCACAAAAACGCGTGTGAAACTCCCTGCGCATGCCCCAGAATACACATACCCTGCTTGCGCCAGTGAAAACATGTGTAAAACTCACCGCGCACCGCTCAGAATACACGTACCACACACGCGCCAGCGAAAACGCATGTAAACTCCAAGCGCACACCACAGAATACACGTACCCCTCTCGTGCTAGCAAAAATGTGTGTAAAACTCCCTGCGCAACCCTCAGATTACACGTACCCCACTCGCGCCAGGTAAATTGCGTGGAAAAAGTTCCCCTTGTGGTGTGGGCTGCCTGTGGGGCATGGCCAGGGTGGATGGGCTGCCTGTGGTGCATGGGGAGGCTAGATGGGCAGCCTGCACGAATTTTGGGGTTTCGTGGGACGTTTTACACGCGATAGGCCCTGTGCGAGCAGGATACATGTATTTGGGGGTACCGTGGGAGTTTCACACATGATAGGGCCTGTGCGAGCGGGGTATGTGTGTCTCCGGCTGGCGGTGGGATCCCTGTCTCTGTGCTCCACAGCACCGTCTCGGCCTCTTCATCAGTTGACGCTGCAGACAGGGAGAGACAGAACAAAGGCATCAGGGCACTGTACAATGGTCTGATACACACATGACAGTTGCACATGAGTGGCAGTGTCAACCTTCACAGATGGCATCACACTCCCCAACACACATATCATTTGAACCCACACACATGCGCTACTTAACAGGAATGTTGCAGCAGGCAGCACCATCCATACACATACAACAGCATGAGCATCCGAAGGTTAGCCTGACGTCACATGAAACACGAGGAGTGTCAAACACATGCAAACACGCCACCAGACATACATGCATCTATACATCTCCACCACCTGTCGCAGTTAAATAATCAGCATCCATGTCACATCTGCCAATCAGCCTCCTACATGTCGATGTCACATGCATCCATGGTGTCACAGTGACACACATGTCAAATACACACACAGGCACATGTACATTGTGCACATACATGAAGGTGGAACCAGCATCCATGTGTCACACCCCAACCATGCCACAGTACATACACATAATTATACACATGTGTGCACCGAGATGCATTTGGGCACCATGCATTTGAACACATATACCATTGATGTGCCTCGCACATGACTGGACTCGCATGCGGCAGGCACATGTCCCTGTACATACATATCTATACATGGGCCTTCCAAGACATATGTGCAACCTGCACACTCCTGCCACACCTCAACATGCACAGTGTCCAATCAGTATGCATGGACACTTACCGCTCGACTACGGACGGGTCTGCCCCTGAAGGATCTGGAGGTGGAGCCCTGGGTGTATGCATTCCAGGACCCTCATCTGGATGTTGGTAAGGCGGACCTGGCATCCCTCTGCATGCTTTGCTTTCAAGAGGCCCCGGGCCTTGCTGAGGGTCCTGGACCTGAAGTCCTCCCAGCGCTTCCGGACATGTTGCATGTCGCGGGCTGCCACCCCCTCCACGTTGATGGCAGCCACGATGTTCTTCCAGATCCTCTTCCGTCCTTCATTGTCGGCGCGTGAACTTCCAAAGAGGGCATCATAATGCCCCAGGACTTGCTCCACCAGGATGCCAACTTCATTGCCACTGAAGCTGGCAGCCCTCTACCTCTCTGCTAGGGGGTGGCCACTGGTGAAAGATGGTGTTGTGTCGGACATGGCAAACCCAGAGGCAGGTGTGGGTGGGCAACTGGGTCCTGGGACTGGGCTGTGGAGCAATGGAATGCCAGTCGGGAGTCTTCTGTTCCAACAGGGGTGGTCACAGCAACTGGACCCCTGGAGATGACTGATGTGCAGGCACCAAACGGTGGGGCACGTGGCCTTCAGGCAGGAAGGCAGCAGCAGATGGCAGTTTGGAACGTGCTTGGGGCTCTGGGGGGCAGGAAAATGGCCTTCAGGATAGGAGTGTGGTCTTCCGTGTGTTGTCACGTGGCCAGCTTGATACGGAGTGATTTGGCACGTGAAAAAACTGCACGTCAGCGTGGAATTTGAGGAAAAGGCCCTTAGTGCGTAAGCGCTTATGTGACGTGATATGCACGGGCGTTTCCCTCACACGGGTGCATCCGTAAGTGGAAAAAAATCACGTACGTGTGTTAATGCGTGTAATTTGAGGAAAGGGCCTAAGCGTGTAAGAGAAGTGACGCGCATGGGCGTTTCCCTCAGCATGGGTTAAAGGTGAGCAGGGCCAGCAGTTCGCTGTACGTTCCTTTCATGGAGATTGACGTGTGTGTTGCTACTTCGTGTTGTTTCACGCGCCATCACAACTTCACAGCGGATCAAGGACGTATCTCTTATTTTGGCGGGGGTATTCCCTACGCGTGTTTTTCATTATCACGCTAGTCTGATGGTGAGTCACGCATGCTATTATTCCCACTGCTGGTGCCCCTGTGTATTGCGTACCCGTTTTCGAGGTCATAGTAGCCTGCATGTCCCACGCCTATGTGTTTTTTGTGTCCCTGGGTGCCACCGCGTACTGCGGGAGGTTAATTCCACACACATGGGCTACCGGGGGTTGTGTGCACGGTTTTATTGCAGTTTTGGGTTGCCTGAGCGTTGCGTGACCCGTCACTTTATCACTGGGGTCACATACAGTCTTGCAGGTGCAGGGGTGCTGTTAACATCTTGTATCCCACCCCCTTCGCCCCAATTGCACAGGACAATTGTCTTGTACACCTCCCATGGGCACTACTACATCTGTGCCTACACTACTCCATCTGTGCCATGACTGGGAGGTCATGAAAGGTGAGGGGCGCCTCAGCTGGGCGTACTCCACGGGGCAGGCGTGGTCAGGGACGTGGCCGGGGTGACCAGGGAGTAGGGGACTCCAGGGTGTCCAGGGTGGCTGCAGAGGGGGAAGAGGCAGGGGTGCGCCACTTCAGCACGATGTTGTGCCACGTGTTGGTGCAGTCATGTAACCACCCCCTGCGGCTCCGGGAGATGCAGTTCTTGCATCTGGCACTGGCGCCCATGTGACCTGGCAGTCCGTTTCATCGACTGCCACGGGCCCGAGGGTAGTGGTAGCTGCAGGTGCAGCTGTGACACCACCACCCAGGCTCAGGGTCTGCCAGTGCAGGCTGCGTTGGCACTTGAAGAGTCCCTGGAAGATTTCCAGGAGGTCAGGAGGCACACCATAGGTGCACGCAGGGCTGCCCTGACCGAGGCTCGTGTCCCTGGGGCAGTAATGTCATCTGCTGCCCCGACCAGCCGGGTGTTGGCAAGTGCATGGGCATATGCAGCCGACACCACCCCGGTTGTGAGTCTACCATCCAGGACAGTCCCAGTCAATGACCCTGGCACAGCGGATGTTG
This sequence comes from Ambystoma mexicanum, assembly GCF_040938575.1. Taxonomy (NCBI): domain Eukaryota; kingdom Metazoa; phylum Chordata; class Amphibia; order Caudata; family Ambystomatidae; genus Ambystoma; species Ambystoma mexicanum. The sequence goes on along the minus strand of NC_090924.1, from coordinate 805,988,076 downwards.
CTGCACAGGGTCTATTCCAGGGCACCCAGCAGCCAATGATGCAAGTCAGGGCTTTCGTCCTTGTTCCACCTGCCACTCCCTCAGTTCATTCCACCAGTGCCACTGCACATACTGATCAGGGTGGCATTTGCCAGCCAGGGTCTGGACCAGTGTCCAAGAGGAGGAAGGTTGCACCTGCAGTAGAGGCTGGGACCCCAGACACAGCTCCAGTTCCTGCACGTCGAGGAAGAAGCCTTTCTGCATGCAGGAACTGGACTTCCTTGTGGACTGCGTGCAGGACCACAACCGTGATATGCTAGTGGGGCCAATTGTCAAACTATGGCTGTCCATCGTATGACCCACTGGAAGCAAGTTGCGGATTGTGTGAGTGCATTCGGCCATGAGGTGCGCTCATCCCAAGAGTGCAAAAAGCATTGGGATGACGTCAAACGCAGTAGTAAGGTGACACGTGCCTCTAATTACAACATGACTCTGGTGACTGGCAGTGGGCCACCACCTGAGGAGGAAGACCTCACTCCGCATGAGTCAGTCGTTGCGGGGTTCATACCGACAGGATTGGTCAAAGGAGTGGGAGAGATGCTGGACTTTGATGCCACATCCAGTGAGTGTTGTTGCGTGTTTGTAGAGGCCATGTGTGGTTTGCTTGTGTGATGTGTGAAGCTTGACTGGATGATCATCATAGTATGTTTCCAGGATGACCTGCATTTCATGGCATTTGACCATCCATTCCATGCCCACTCTGGCTCAGTCCTGCATCACACACATGTTTACGGTGTCACATTCTGTGTGGGGCACAGGCCTCCCCCTGTTTCAGGCCCACTGACTCTGTTCAACTGGTGTTGTGGCTTCTGCACACATCGGTGTACTACTGAGGGTTCATCATGTCTCCTGCTTACTGTCCCATTATCATCCGCTATGTTGTCAGTTGACTCAGATGATGCAGTTGACGCTAGTGAACACTGTCTGCCAATACACAGGTCTCTGGTCACCCTTTCGTTGCCATGCAATGCCTCCCTGCATTTCCACTTTGGGGGGGGTTGCTTGTAGCCATGCAACCCACTGGATGCACATTGCACGTGATGCCAGAACTTGCCCTTGCACTGCCTTCACTTGTATTGATGGACATCATAATGTACTTGTTCATGTAGATAGTGGGTAACGTACACATGTTCTGCACTACATCAACCCACTTCTGAGCCTTGTCACACCGTTCTACATGCCTACTCACTGATGCAATGTCAAAGTGACCTGGCATGTATGGTCAGTTTTTCATACCTTATCTGTCATAAATGTGATGGGCACAGGTGCAACCTGTGACACATGTATTCAGTATTGGAACTGCTTAGTGGTTGTTTCGATGATTTGATTGGTCAATGTGCGGCCTATACCAACTGGCACAGGGCGCTGATTGATTGTAGCCTGCCAATCGGGTTGTAATGACTGTGGAGCGTGTATATGTGTGCACTTCCACATACATCAAAGCAAGCAGCGTTGCAGCTGCTTGCTTTGGTGTATTGGATGCTGGTCATGTTGACAATACAGGTGTATGGGGAAATGGGTATTTTTGAATACTTTAACATGTATATATGCAAGCAGCTTGAACGTTGTGTAGTGCAACATTGCAAGTACTCACTTTTGTGTTTGTGAAAGTGTTCATTTACACATGTCTCTTCCACAGCTTTTTTGTTGACTGACTAATATGTAGTTGTTTGACGATTATGCTGGTGAGATTTCTGCATTGCACACGTTATGTGGAACTGGCATGATCGTGAAGGTACACTGTTGTGCAGTATGTGTATGCCCAGTCCCACTTACCAAATATGGTGGGTCCTGGGCGTGGACATTTTTCACAAGGAATGATGGAATAGTGCACATTCATAGCCCAATGTGCTCAATCTGGCCCAGAGGGGTGTTGTGGAGGCCTTGTGTCCTGCAGCTCGGACGGTAGTGGGTGTTATGGTCCCTCATGCCTGGTCGCAGGCAGTTGCTTTGCTTGGGACATTCATTATCTACATGGCCCATGCCACCCGGTAGGGGCCGAGCTACAGATGGATGGAGCTATATTGCTGATGATGCATTAGTGATGCATGTCTACATGCATGTTACCTGTGTCATTGTGTGTTTGGATTCACTTGCAGCAGTGGTCAATTAGCAGTTCTGGAATGCTTATGGTGTGTTGCATCTCTTAGTTGCCATCTGTCTTTTATGCCTGTGACATGTGCCTGACAGAGGTGGCGTCTGATGGAGTTCATTTACTACATTTTGTACTTGTGTAGGCTTGGCTATTTAGACACATCAATTAATGCTTTTGGGATGTGTTTGCATGTCAAGGCCACTGGATGCATGCCAGGTTCTCATTTGTGTGTGACATGTCTGCTTCATGTGTTGGCTGTCTATGTGTGTGTTATATGCTTCTGACATGTGTACTAATGTTTATTCTTCTCCACTTTGCAGATGATGATGCAAGGGAGCCCGAGGATGGTGTTGTCATGCCAGACACAGGGTTGCTATCACACCAGCAACCCGGCACAAGTGGTGGTCGCCGGGTGGTAGGCCACGAGAACCCACTTGTGTTACATACCATCTTGTCTATGGCTGGCAATGAGTCTAGCCCAGAAGATCACTTTGACGACAATGTCGAGTTGGATGTTCATTGGGTCCATTTGTCAGGGGTGAGTGATTCGGATGTGGACGCTCCTCTGTCCGCGACACCTGCACTGAGGGGCCAGACGATGGTGGGACCCCCACATGTGGTGGATCGGGACGCAGGGTCACCCTCCACACCAGTTGCTGATGTGCCTGGGGCATCACGTCCACGGAGGAATGTAGTCCTGCAGCTGTGGGCGGTGCCAACCCATCAATGATGTTGGCTCCTTGGGCCCCGCAGGTGTCAAGCCCAGCAACGCGGTGGCCGCGCGCCACTGGGGTATACTGACTGGGAGCAATCCATGGTTGCCAATTCAGAACACCAGTGGGCAGCAATTGATAACATTGCTGAGAGAATGGAACGTGTGGCCCAATCTGTGCTACTCCCTGCTAGGCAGGTGGAACTCCAGCAGCGGGCGGCACAGCCCATGGCCCGCTCGCTCATACTGGGCATGGGAGCATCAGACAGGGCACGAGGGCTGATATGGTGTCTTTGCATCAAGCAATTGCTGCTCACGCACAGGCACACATGGGGACCATTAGGGTTGAGTATAATTCCCTCAGATCTACTCTGGGTGTGCTCTTGATGTCCCAGAGGAAGCGGTCAGAGGAGAGGTTGGAGCAGCTAGAGAGTACCATCTCGGCTGAGCTACGTGCTTACCGGGAGGTATACCAGTTGTCCAGCCAGGCCATGCAGGAAGAACTCTGTGTTACACGTGTTACCTTGCAACAGGAAGCATGCGCATCACGCGAGGTTCTACATGCTGACCTACGTGTCATCGCCGCACAGAACCAGGCTCACCTGTCCTGCAGACTTGCTTCCGACGAGGGGCAAGCTATGCCTAGGCGTTGTCAGGGTACTGTGCCACGTCAACCTTTTCAGCCAGAGGGACGAGATATCTCACACACAGGTCAAGCTGTGCAGGCGTTGAGCCCATGGAGGTTTTTTTTTGTCTCAACATCATTGCATGTGGGTGTTGAGGTGCACCCTGTACCTCCTTCCTCCTGGGTGCCTCCCCCCCACTCCTGGGTCATATGTGGCCATTTTTGATTTTTCTTGTTAGTTTAGTTAGTTAATATGGTTTTTGATAGTTAGTTTAATTAGGTAATGTAGGTTTTTTATAGTTAGTTTAATTAGTTAATATAGTTTAAAATTGCTTGTCTATTGTGCATTCATGTGACTGTGTGGTGCTTTGTGGCTTTTGAAAGCATCCACTGTCTGTTCCAGCTGGGTCCTTCAGGGTTGTCTCGTGTATGTGTTTGCAGCTTGGGGTCCTGACTCACATAGGCCACTCCTGCTTCGCTTATCCATGGGCTTGCAAGGATGGTTCGGTGTAACAGCCATTTACACAAGGGCTTTGGACTTTCGTCATATCTGTGGCCTGTCTGCTGCTGTACTACTTGTGTTAACAGCCCTGGTGGGGATTGAGTGGGTTTTATCCACACCATGTCTGTAATCAATTTGGGTGAGTACATGATTGATATCTCCATTAATTGATGTGGATTGTGATGTATGTTCTTTTCTTGCCTGTATATGTGCTTGATGCACTTCATGCTGTAGACAGTAGCCTGCACCCTTTGCATGTCAAAGTCATACTGATGGTGGGAGGAGTTAGGAGGTAGGTCTCTAACATGGCCCAGTGACAACCAGCATGAAGACGTACACAGGGCACTTTCCAGCCTTAATAATATATTTTATGACCTTTCTGCAGGAAAATGAGCCTCCAGGCTACCTTTGCCAGCAGACACAGGGCCAAGTGCTACTGAGACGTGGCCACGTTCGGTGCTGCAGACGTGCGCATGTGTGCACAACCAGAAGCACAGTGCTTGTGCTCAGACGTCCGACAGAAGTAGATGTGTTTCCAGGAGCTCCAAGCAAGGTGAGCAGCACAAGGGGCCACACCGCAGACAACCTTCCACCAGGCCACTTGCACATGCATGCTAAGTAGCGCCAGTGCTGGGGAGCTTGGCCAGGCATTGTTGTAGAAGCACACAGTACAGCTAAGATGCGTTGAGGGACAAATGGCAAGTAGCTTTATAAGTTGTCAGGAGCACACACAGGGGCTGTCGAACATATCCTTGAGTCCCCCCTGCTCCATTGACGCAGAGTTATTAGCTCAGTAGCCTTCATAGCCAGGAAGCGATACTGCGCACAGGGACATCCAGCGAGGCACAGACTCGTGTGCAGTGCATGTCATTTGCATTTGCAAATTGCCTCATGCAGTACCTATTGAGATCCGCGACTGCCAGAACACAACTTGTACTGAAGTTGCACCTCGCTATACGTGTCTAGCAGCTCACCCAGGGACCATTGTATCATCTGTTATTCTTGACGCATAGGTCTTCCATTTCCCACGCGCCCACCTGTGCCTGCCTTACTGCATTGACACTGTATGAACCATCACGGAGGCAAGCTAATGTATACGTACAAAACAGCAGACAAGAGTGTTTGTTTGTGGAGCAGTCACTTACTTTGGGGCATGAATGGTGTTGTGTGTGTGTGTTGTGAACACACACAGATTAGTAACTCACGCTCTCTTTGCAGCATTGAACTGCTCCTGTTACCAGACCTGGGAGTGCGCAGGCAGTAGGCCAGCACTCACCCCAGAGATAAATCTCTCTTTGGCTTGCATTTGACTAATTTGGTAGACTGTGCAGAATGAACATGTTTTCTCTGATTGAGTATGTGTTATTGTCAATAGTTGTATTTTGTTGTTTGCCTACTTTCCCTTGCCAATCCAACCCCCCTCTCCTGCCCCTCTTTCCGGTTATCCTGAATTCCAATACCTGTCCAAACAACAGATTCCAGACCCTCCTTCCCCGCCGAGGTCTCAGAGGCCTGTGTACGTTTGACCTTGCAGGTGCCCAGACCACGGAGGGGGTGGTTGGTTCGTGCCACTCCTGCACCTGGACACCAGAGCTGTACAGTACCCATCAGTTGTTGCATCCTCATTGTATATTATGTACGGAAAATGGTACCCATCCTGTTGAACCATTGTTGAACTGTGCTACCTTGGTTGTTCTATCATTCTGCTTGGACATGTGCTTTGACATTTTCTGCTACTTCAAGTCATCTACTGGAGACTATTCAAGGCTTTTTTGGTGCCTACAGGCTTTTTCCCTGGTTTGGGGGTTTGGCTCCTTGGAGTTCTCTGCGATTTGGTATTTTTACCAGTCAAGGTGGCTTCTGAGGGGGCTGGACATTATTTCCATGCAAGGTGGAACATGGAGAACAAGGGGTGGGGTGATCCTGTAGTCAGGTAGACTTGAAGGAAGAAGGCTACATACCCCAGACACAGCTGTTCAGAAGGTCATGGTTATGTGTAAATGAGGGAGGGCCTTTTGTTGTTGGACAGTTGGCTTGGGATACAGTGTTTGGACACTCTCTGACATTGTAATTGTGGGGTACTATGTACATGATGTTTTCTGCTGGTAAATGCCTGTTCCTGTGTTGTGTTTACTTTTCTGGTGTCAGGGGATTGTTGTGGTTTGACATGCTGGGGTGTACACATGGGCAATGTTCGCATGTGATGTGCACAGGACACTGAGGGTCACTTGATTTCACATGCATATATTGAGTGCATGTCCTTACTGACAAACACAGTTGCACAATGCTCCACCACATGTACAACCACCCTTCCATGACCGCAGGTGCACACAGATTGACTTCTCAGGCACGCTGTGTCCCTGCAGCGCATGATAAATTACCATTTGTGGATCATGTACATACGTCAATAGGTTGTTTATTTTGTTTGTCCTTTTCATGTGATGCTCAAGGTGTATCCCCAACACAATGACTATTCACTGTGCTGTGTGCTGAGTAGTGTGTTGCAGGAGACACACACAGCACATGGGTTCGGTAGTAGCGATTTTGTCTTGCCCAGTGTGCATGTGAACAGGCATTCAGTGATTTCTTCATGCTACCACTGGTGGAAAGCATTTGTGTATGACTTGGTATGTGTGGGAGGTTGTTGGTCAGTCATTTCATCTGATTCCATGTCAGGCGTCATTGTCTCAGGCCACTTTTCATTGATTACATGTCACTTTGTATCTTATTGGTCATGTGTTGGGCTTTTGCTATTGCATGCCATGTCATGGTGTGGCAGACAAAGGTGATGTGGGTTGGGAGGGTTTGAGTGACATACCAGGGATTGTCATGGGCTGCTTTGCGGATGGGGGGTGTGATCCACACCTTGCATGTGTTCCTTTTGGTGACACGGGATTGGTTATGTTTAAGGAGCTAGGGATGCACACTATGTGGCACTTCCATGGCAACATTCTCATGGTGGTAAGGTTGTGACAGTTGACTATCTCTTTGTCATCATCGATTGTCACCAGGTATGTGCCAGGCCTGTGTGCACTCCACAGGGGTGGGAGTTTAGGTGAAGAATGTGGCCACAAGCTGGGTCCGGGCTGCCTCGCCACGTGCCCTTTCCCCTCCCATGGGCAGAGGCTGTGCATGTGGTTGGGGATGTGGGGGCACCACCATGTCCACCGGTACTTCCTGCCGTGTTGCAACATTGTGCAGGACACATGCTGCCACAGTGATCCTGCACACTACTGGGGGTGAATATAGCAGCTGGCCGCCAGAGCACCAAGCACTTTGGGGAAGTGTGCCACCCTGTAAAAGTCCTGGACCACGGCCTGCCTTTCTGTGGGTGTTCTGGGCATGTATATGTGCCTGCGGACTGAGTGGTGTGCAGTCATGATTGCCAACACATGGTGTAGGCAGCGTGACTGCGTGGCCTGTGAGACCCCCCCCACTATGGCAGTTGTCCGCTGAAATGACCCAGTGGCCAAAAAATGCAGGACATTGTGCCCCTTCTCCAAGGGGCTCAATGCTTGGGAGCACAGGGTGGGTGATGTAAGGTCATCTTCCCACTCCCTGACCAGGTCTAGGATGATATGAGGTGAAAACCTATACCTGCCATAGATGTGATCACAAGTCATCCCAAAAAGGCTGGTCGGGGGCAAAATAATACGGGGCCTGGCTATTCTCCTCCTCCTGCGGTGTCCCACGATTAGTGCTGCGACAAATGGGGCTTTCATCGTAGCTGTATATACGTGTTTGTTGTTTGCATGCACTTTTATACTGCGCGCAGGGACGCCTCCGCCTGCCTTCGTGTGGCGGACATGTTGACGCCTGTGTGTGCCTTTTAGCGTGCCTGGGTTTCCCGTATTCGATTCCATGGATACGTGTTGTTCGCGTGCGTGTGGGCGTTCCGTGTATTTCCCTGCAGTACTTCCCCAGTTACACCTTCTTTTTCATGCATTGTTCCCCATTCCACGTGTTACTCCCCGTGTCCCGCCCCCTTTTTGGTGTGTGTGTCGATGTTGTGCGCTTTCCCTGTGCGCGTCGCGCACAGAGTTTTCGATGTTGCTGTGACGTGTGCGCCCGAGCGCACCACCCTCAGATTTGGCGCACATTCCACAGTGAACACACGCAGGCCCTTCCATGAATCGCACACGTGCGCTTGCTTTTTCACGCTTGCGCCAAGATTTTCGGCGCACATTTGTTCCATGAATCGGCCCCTTAAAGAATAGTCGGTACATATGAGCAACATTCCGGGCTCATGATGAAGATGCTCAGTCTTCACAAATACTGGGAAATATGTAAATCAGTTTACATGTGTGCAGTTGCTGGAAACGCAAGTAGGGAAAAGTATTCTAAAGGCTGGCTACATAGTGAAGTAGATTGCGGCGATGCACCGATGTAGATACTTAGGAATGAATATAACCTGGATGTTCCACACGCACTTTGGCAGGCCTGAAAATCCACGAACAAGAAAAAGACATTCAAATGAGTGGCACAGTTGGAAATTACTGATGGCATGGCAAGTTTCGGAGATGATTGGGCTGGCAGAGAACCAAGGGAAAAGACTACAGTGTAACTGGTGCCTGTCAAAGAAAGCTAAAACGAATGTGAGAAAGGAACACACTCTTGTTTGAAGCAGTATGGCAAAACAGTAAAGGGTTCTGCAGGTCATCATTTAAAGGGATTAAATACTGCAAAAGGCTCAACAAGAGTGGTCTTCAATTCACATGGGTGAAATTAGAATAGCTTGAAACAGGCTGTACTGAAACTCAGAGACACAGTGAAGCTATCCTCCCTTTATTTCCCAGACAAAGTGCACAGCTACAAGGCCAAGTTGAAAAGCTAATTGTCTGACAAACTCAAGGACTGTTGACAGAAAGTGCGTTAATTGGAGAGGAGGCATGATCTCGCCGAGCGTATATGGACCTGGGAAGGTAACCTCTGTGCTGCTAGCATGAGGAATATTCCAAAAGGGTACAATGGTGCCAAACCAATCATAGTGGGCTGTATAATGAAGAGCACTATAGTATGAAGACCCCACGAATCATCATATATTTAGTGACAACAATAGTGACCAGTTATTGGGGGTGGGTTCTAATGCCCACCTGACTTAAGTACCTAGTCATAAATAGTGGCTATATAGAACATATACTAAGATGTTCACAGAGAGCCAACCAAGGGTGCCTATGCGTTTTGTAGTTTGCCACGTAATATGATGTCAGCAGTGACACATTTTTGTTATAAAACACAGTTTTTTTGTTAAATGCTTTGAGATCGAGCTGTGCAACATCTGATGATGCCCGTTGTACTCCCTGTTTTAGATAATTGATATTAAAACAGAAACACACTTTGCCAAATTTCTGAGTCGTTTTATTGATGTTTGAGAAACTTCTGTATCCCCATCCGCCTCTGAGTATTGCTACCTCATCTTAAAGGGCTCTTGGGAATAAGAGTTCACTTGGTAGCAGAGGTGACAGTTAAAGGCCCATTGATCTAAGTAAAATGTTGGGTCCAGGTAATATCGGCTGTCCTTGCCATTTAGCTGAAAGAACATGAATCTCCCTGTAGATAGCGGTTAGATTAAAGTACAATTCCTTGTAAGGTTAGGTAGGACGGCGCCCTTGCCTTTCCCCACAGAAACCCCTCCCGACTTCTACGGGAAGCTGAATGGATGGAAGGCTGAATCGGCTGATTGAGGAGGAGGCGATCCTGAGAAGTTGAAAGACAAATGGTGAGTAGATTGAGGAACGTGGCAAACTGTATGCATGTGGAAAACTAATAAACGGAAAAGGTAATAGAGGGTTGATTGACTTGTAGTGGATAGATACTTGGTCCCGACATAGGATAAGGCCTTGAGAACGACCGCAGAGGTCGAAACACTTGTTGGCTATACCATTGTTGTTCTGCACGACAAGAATATAAAGAAAACAACATTTTGATTCCAATTTGTAACTTTAATTGTTACTAAACAGAATACTATGGATGTGGACTATTAGTTCCAAGCGCAGTGATAGCCTTGCAACATACAAAAAACTATTGTAATAGAGGGTTGGTTGAGTATTGTGAATATTGATAAGATTAATTGAATAAGAGATATATGGATGATGAGTGTTCCATAGGTTTGCCCAGAGGCCTGCATTCAGCAACGTCAGAAGGAAATATCTTAAAATCTAGAAATAGATCTATAGGAGACAAACAGAGAAGCCTGTTATGGAAGATATTTTACACCCCCCCCCATCAGGGGTATAAATTAGTGGTGATAAGAGCCCCGAGGAGCGTTGACTAGAAGATACATATGGGCCGGCCAAGTATGTTTTGTATACTATATGTATGTAAGTCAGAAGAAAAGTGAAGTGTCAAAGAGCGACAAGAGATTATTTGATGTTTCAAAAGGAGAAATTGTTTGTTTTTGTTATTTAGAGTATTGATTGAGTAGAGAAAATAAAGTGAAACGAGCATAGAGGTTTTGAGCTGCGATGATTGGTGCACGCTCATGTTGAAAGTGATTGGATGTGTAAAGTGTTATTTGCGTGAAGCACTGTGAGTATTGACAGGCGAGTAAGCCTTGTTGCAATGGCAGATATTGCTCTACTTGCACATATGTGCCTGCAGTTACCTAAAAATGCACCCAAACTTAAACAGTACAGCACAGAATGGGTTAAGGGAATGGCAAATAAAATGTTCATGTCATGCCCCAAGGGGGATCGCTGTCAAAAGCAGTTTTACAGCAGATGACCACATGTTTGTATGCAGTGTACACAGGAAAAAATGGAGGAAAGGCTACCTAGTTTAGAGCTTTGGAAGATGTATCAGGAGGAACAGGAATACCCGCCTCCAGAAGACTGGATATTGAGTCAGTATACAAGGAGGGTGATGAGCTGTCTGCTCCCCACATCGTGCTTGAAGTAAATGATGAAAATTCAAAAGATGGCGGAGTGTATCTACTCAGAGAGCTTAAAGCAGCAGCAGGGTATAGTAACCCAACGTATGAGCCACCTGCTTATAGCAGTGGTGAAGGTTCAGAGAAAGTTTCAGAGAAAGACGTGGTCTCTATAGTCCCACGGGACAACGAGAGAAGTGAATGATCAGGCATGGCCCTGGAGATATAAAGAGAAATAAAGAGATGGAAAGGAGAAAAAGACAAGACTGACGACATAGCACTCATACAAAATGAGTTGATAGGAGGTCATATATTGCTCAAACTCGATGGGACGAGCATTGGGGAAGTACGGCAAAAGGAAGATCTGGATGATCAAGATAAAAAAGACAGGGACAGAGAGAAACAATTCAAAGAGGATGAGCTTAAACAAACAGACAGGAAAAGATGGGAACAGCTGTATCAAGAAAAACAGCTGGGGAAGGATGAAAGAGCAGAAGAGCAAAGGAAATATGATAATAGGTAGCAAGCAATCAAAGAACGGGATAGAATTAACATGAAGAGAGAAGAAGAAGAGGAAGAGAAGTTAAGAGAAAAGAGAATACAAAGGCGAAAGAATGTTGAAATACGTAGGCCAAATGAGAGAAGAGAGATGCAGAGACAGGAGGAAGAAAGAATCGGAGAGAATTTGATGAGGGAATGGAACGAAAAAGAGGCAGAGAGCATGCAACATTGATCGCATTGAGGAAGAGTTAAGGAGCCCAAATCCATTAGTAGCATGGGAGGACATAGAAGAAATCTTCCCGTCACAGGAGCCGATGGCAGGGCCTTCTAGGGAAAATCTAGAGGAGGATTCTGAAGAGGAAACTATTGGAGACAGAATTGTGAAAGCATATCATGAAATGAAGATGAAAAATGAATTGAAGAATCAAGGGAAACATTATCAATTTGAGATTTCCCAGTCATGAGGAAAGGAAGAAAGTCAGTTTAGCTCTGAACACCAAGCTCTGTCTTTAGACAGTCTGGCTCTGAATAGGGATGAGAAGGAGGGTAGTCGCACGAGTCGGGGACTGGGGATGTTAGATGAAGAAAGGGAAGCCTTACATGAGGAAGGGATTGGTGCATGTGGGTTCGGAGAATGTTTAGTAACAGACAAAGAGGTTAGATGGTCAGACCTTGACCTGCTTAAACCAAGGATGCCAGATCCAGTGGCGCAGCCAGGTCGACCTAAAGGACGATCTCAGAGTGTGTGGAGTGAATCGCTGCCATATGTAAGCAGATTAAGGTCATTGCCAGGTAGTAAACAATGTGGTCCTACTATGGATAAGCAAACAATGGAAGCCGATTGTGACTTTGGGATTTCACAGTTTCCCTTACTAGAGAAAGGAGGGGTCAGACCACAGTATATTCCATGGCCTCAGATGGATAAGAACAACTTAAGATGTAAGTTACCCAGTTTAACTTCGGGTGCCGTAAAATGGATCTATGAGTTAGAAAAAATGACAGGAGGTAATAGGTTATCTATAGGAGACATTAAAGGTCTCCTGGCAGAAATTTTTGGGGAAAGAGCTGACAACGTTTAGTCCATAGCAGGATACACAGGTGTTACCGCGTAGAATACAGAACATGGGGGTGCGCCAGTTAATAACTGTAGAGCATCGGTTTGGAAAGCGCTTAGAGTACAGTATCCTGATATGTCAGATATGGGAGCTATAATGGCACGAAGATGCAGGAAGGGGAAGATCCACTTGCTTACATTCAAAATTTTCAAGAGCTGTGGTCTTTGTGAATGCAAGAGCCGTGGGGAAAATCTATACCAGTATTTTATCACATTCTATGTCAAGGGTTGCCGGAACAGGTACAAAGGCAGCTCAAGAAATTGGTAGGTATTGAAGTGAAGCCACGGCCAGAGATTCAGCTGACCATTGTGCATCATTGTCAATTGTTAGAAGAGAAAAACAAGAAGAAGGAGGATACTAGGAAAGTAGATGTAGCCAAATTAGTGCAAATATGTCATTGAAGGGGCGATGTTAACCATGAAATTGGGACAGGATTGCAACAGACTAAGGGTTTGCGTAAGGTGAATAACCAACGGCAGTCAGAGCAAGGACAAAATGGATTCATGCAGAGAGGGAGAGGAGGTTTCTAAGGACGAGGACAAATTGTGATATATTCTCCTGCATGTTGGACATGTGGAATGACAGGGCATATGGCATGAAAATGTAGTAGCCGGGGGTATGTACAGAGTGGGCTATTCTCGAGAGAGGTAGAACAGCTTATCTTCAAGCATATGTGCCCAAGGTCAGACAGTATATCAGATACAAGCACTGTGTACACAACAAGCTTTGCAATCACAGCAAGCACCATTGAGCCCACCACAAGGACAATCGCAGCATGCACCCATGCGAATACAGCATAGTGCAAACACAGGACAATTTTTGACTCTTATGATAGGGGGTGTCACTGTCGAAAGCGGAATTTTTTTTACAGGTACAGGAGTAAGTATGTAGCCACAATAGGACAGCTCACGGGGGCACTTGATGTGTTCGGTACTGTCGGTAATGCCTAATCCTAATGAAGAACCGATGGATGAAGTTACGATAGGAGGCAAATTCTTTTTTTCTTTTTGTTGATACTGGAGTGACTCGCTCATGTATACAAGAGGGAACATTTTTGGTATCAGGCAATGCCATGAATGTTCAAGGTTCCACAGGAGCTACAAGTAGAGTTCCTTTTACTGAAAAATTGCCAGTTTCAATAGGAAAATGTGACATGTCTCTTCCATTATTGTACTCGAAACAGACGCCAGTTAATATACTGGGTTGGGATTTGATGACAAAGTTTAATATGACTATTTCTTATACTGATGAAGGCATAGTGTGTTCCACTCAAGGAATACATTATTTAAATGTGAGTGAGTTTATTATGGCATTCATAGGGCAAATAGCTTTGCGAGGAAAGCCATTGGAACCCAAGGTTTTTCATTATGGAATAGACATTTTGTTAATATGACTACCTGGGTTAGTGGCTACGGTAATGAGAATACCTGATGAGTTTCTATTCAGGCAACAGATACCCATGAATGAGGAAAGGGGGACAGATATTCCCCTTAGAATTACAAGCAGCTATAGTACAAGTAGAATTGGCCATGGGATTTGATGATGAGGGCATGTTATGGAGGACATTGATTGCTATTGAAGAAGGGTTCAGATTAACTGATGTCACTGATGAGGATATGTTTAAAGACGACCCGTCAGATGATGAAGTAGTGTTTGAAATAAGGATTAAATATGGGATTATAACAGAAAGAAAAGAGATCCCACAGCGGATGGCAATGTTGTGACAACGTTCTACATATTTTGATGTGGATATGGAAAAGATGCCTATTTCTTTATGGACAGCAGGCCCTTATGACGTAGGACTACTGAAAGAAGTAGGGGAATTTAAGATTAAGCTAATGCCGGGAGCAGGACATCCTATTGAGTTAAGAGTCATCATGTAATACTGCAGTGTACCCTATCAAAAAAGTAAAGGGGGTAGTGGCATTTAATTCAGGACATGATACCGATTAACCAAATCATAGAGGCAGAGTTTCCTTTAGTTACTAATGCTGCAACGATCTTATGTAATATCCCGGTTAAAGCACAATATTTCACGGTGATTGACTTGAAAAATGTGTTTTTCTCAATCTCCTTGCACAAAGATTCTCAAGATCTAACGTCATTTACGTTCCAACAGACAGCACGAGGTTTCCCCATAGGTATTGCGAGTATCCATCAGTTTTTAACAGAGTCCTCCAGATGGACTTAAGCAATATAGATTTGCCAAGTGTTTTGCAATACGAAGATGACATGTTGGTTTGCAGCATGTCATAAGAGTGTAGACGTGACTCGATTCAATTGATGATTATTCTTGCAAAGAAAGGATATAAAGTGGATAAAGAGAAATTGCAGTACTGTCAAAAAGAAGCATTGTACATAGGACAGTTAATATCACATGAAGGAAAGAAAGTTACACCAGAAACGCATGGGTTGATTTTGAAAACAGCAAAATCGTACACTGTAAAACAAATGTAGCAGTTTTTAGGACTGTATAACTATGTTAGAGCATGGGCATTTGATTACAGTTCATATACAAAGCCATTGCTGCAAGCCTTGAAAAAAGCAAAACAGAGCTTGAAAAAGATTGAATGGACTGTGGAGATGGAGGAAGGCTTTCATGAATTGAAAAAAGCATTTGTCCTGCTCCAGTTTAAGGAAATTCCCAATTATGCAGAGGAATTGTTTTTATTTTCACACACAAATGTAACAGTTATGACAGCACTGCTTATGCAGAGAACTATTTTAGGGTATAAGCCCCTGGTGTATTACAGTGGGATTTTAGACCCAGTTATGAGAGGTCATTTCCCGTGCGAACAGTCGCTGGCAGCCACTGTGTTCGCTATTGAGAAGTCTGCTAGTATAGTAATGGAATGTTCCATGACCTTATTTGTTGAATATGTTCTGTTTGCAATTCTAGAAAAACCTAAGGGTACCTTGACATCTCAAAAAGCTTCTGCTTATGAAGTGGTAATAACAAATCCAATGATTAAAATGGTTAGATTTAAAACGGTGAATCCTGCCATGTTTGTAGCTGAACAGTTGGCAAATGGTGAGCAATTGCATGATTGCTCGAATTATGAAGAGTTTTATGATGATATTCCGAGAGTGAAAGAAAATGCCCTCGCCGTGGGAGAAATTGTTTTTATTGATGGTTCCTTGAGTATTGATCAAACTGATGGACAACGGTACACAAGTGCTGCTGTGGTAAAGCATAAGGCTAATGGAGAGTTTGAAGTAATGACAAGTACAAGACTACCATCTTATTTCTCAGCACAGGCTGCAGAATTGGTGGCGCTTATTGTCGCACTCAAGAAACACGTAGACTAGGAAGTGACGGTGTATAGTGACTCTGCCAACGTTACGTCGACCGTGCATGCAGGATTGGCACGCTGGAAAAGGAGGGGCTACCTCCGAGTAGATGGCACTCCAGTGCACCATGCCACTCTATTGGATAGGCGTATTAAAGCACTACAGCTACCAGTAGCCATTGCAATGGTCAAATGCGCAGCACATACTAAGTGAACAGATCTTATTTTGTCTGGAAATCAAGCCGTAGATGAAAAAGCAGAAAAGGTTGCATATTCATTGGACATAATGTCTTTTGATATTCCTGATGTGAAATAAAAGATTGTGGTGATGATGAGTGTGAATGAAGGTTTTCATAATTTGGCCAAAAAAAAAGATTATGGAAATACAGGGTAGCACTTCACAGGAAGAACAAAGATCTGTGGATATCGAGGTGGTGTTCTTTATCCCCCACCGAAGCATTATGGCGACAGGACAGCACTGGTAAACCAGTAATGCCTGTAGCCTTATTAAGGGTAGCGTTGGAACAGCTACACTAATCTGCGCATGTTACCAGGAAGAGCCTCACAGCAACCATTGCGGAAGATTGGTTTGTGCCGAACCTGTTAGAACAAGTTGCATTTTATGTAGTAAACTGCATCGAATGTCAAAAGTTCACTGCTGGGCACACGCTGCAAACGGTCCTTTTCAGCGCCTACACATTGATTATGTGGATATGCTGCAAGTCTGTAATGGTTATAGGTATATGATAGTGTTAGTGTGCCCGTTCTCAAGATTGACTGAAGCTGGTCCATGCATACATCCTGATGTCACTTGTGCAGTATGATTCCTAGTTCGAGAAGTCTTTTTTAGATGGGAAGTATGTGAGGTACTGAGATCAGATAATGGCCCCCATTTTATAAATGAAGTGTCCGAGCAAATCAGCTTATTGCTTGGCATGAAACATATGTTTTCTTTGGCTTATCATCTGCAAGGAAATTACATGTGAGAGGCACAACGGCCTATTAAAAGAAAGAATTAACAAGCTAAAATTGACCCTGAATAAGGGGTGGCTGCCTTGCCTACCCCTCACATTATATGCCCTTAGAAACCAACACCTCACACCCCACAAACTAGTTACTGGACGGCGAATGAGAATGCCTTTAACTCCTCCATCGAGGATTAGTAGTGATGCCCAGACAACTGCAGAAATATTAGGAACTGAACTGCAAGAATATTTAACATGCATGACCACAAGTATCTATGTCATTTTAGACCAAGTAAAGCGGATGGGGTGTTGGACTGAAAAGACAGATGGAGACCATTCAGCAAATTTAGTGCAACAACTTTCTGTACCAAAGGTCCCAGGAGAACAGTTACTGGTCCTTAACTTCACCAGGAAGTAGCACAAGCCCAGATTTTGTGGTCCATTTATTTTGGAGACTACCACACCATTAGCTATTAAAGTTATAAGAAGAAGAGCATGGATTCATCAAGGAGATGTGAAAATCTATACTGAAGAGCCTCCCGCACCCCCACCCCATCCAGAAGCAAGTCAAGGAGAAGCAGTGCAGCATGTGCAGACTTGTATTTCTTGTTTGTTGACTGGAAAAGGGAACAATTCTGGACGCTTTCCAGAGTTCCTTTTTAGAGGATTTTATGGTCCTCACTGATGTTGATGTGCACAGTCTACTTCTTGCTGTCTTCATTTTCATACTCAGAGCTTGTTGGCCATTGTGGTGACATTCAGAATTTTCTCCAAGATCCTAAGAATTGTCCAGCGATTAGATTACTTTTTAGCAATTTTAGACCAAATCGGATTGTTGCCTGAATGTTTCTTTGAGCATACGGATGGTTCTGCTTGATGAAGATTTTCATAGACTACTTGGATTGATTCTTTATCTTTTGGTTCGCAAGCATCCTCATCTTGTTGGAAGGTGCACAATCACTTGTGCATTCCTGAAGGATCCGAGAAATCAACCTGCAATGGATTGCAGAAGGCCCACCTATTGTTTGTAGGCAAACTGATGTTTGTACATTTTTGAGCAATCCAAAGAATGAGCTTGCCCTTAATCAATTGCTACATGACATTATGGAACAAGTTCATTGTTTATACAATGTTTCTTCATGAACTAGTGAATGGTGTTGTCACAAGAATATAGCCATCATTTAGTGGCATTAACCTTCTACTACCTAGTAGAAGCACCTCCCTACCTTGTCTGGCGAAAGGACGGCATGTTTGTCTTCACCAGAAACCCTATTAATCGTCAAGGAATTAGCCTGTTGCTTGTCAAACTTGTGGAAAAGATACAACAGTTGTTATAAGTATTTATTCTTTCCTTAAAGTTAATTACAGGAAAATCATGTGGTCCATAAACCACCTAGCAATCCAGAAAGAGAGACAACGACGACGATCAGCATCTTCACGTTGTTGGGGCATCTTTTATTAGTGCATAATGTATGCCTGCCTTATGTTTTTTTTGTTGTCATTCTGATCCTGGTGATACATGCTGCATATGTTATGGATCAGAAAAAAAAGGGACAGTTCCTTTTGTTTACCCTACTCCTAATGAGAAGGCAGAGGTCCAAATTGCCAGAGATCCTAGGCCTTATGTGATTGTTCCTACTCCAGTAGCTTATGTGAAAGCACCTGTTCCTGTGACAGATGTCACTAGACATCCTTATTCAGGAAAAGGCACCTGGGATGCTATTCTTGAGAATCAGATACAGATTATTAGAGAGAGACAAAAGAAGTCTTCTGTAATTACTCCTACACCAGTAGCACATGTAAAAACACCAGTTGTACTGACTAATATTCCTATGATCTCTCCAGTAAGAAAGAGTTGTGCTGACATAATGCATGATATATTCATTGAGCCACATGTGACAAGGAGGAGACCTAAGAGTTATGCACCAGTGGATGAAGATGAATTGAATAATTATCTAGAGAGCAAAGAACACTTTGGAAACAATGTTTGGTATCAGCATATGAAAGAGGTGGGAAAGAGCACATCTAAGGAGGACTGCTATGTATGTGCACTCATGCCTTATAGTATGGGAAATTCTAAGGTCTTTATAGCCATTGAAATAAATGTCCTAACAGCACATTGCCTATCTCACATAGCATTCTGTCGAACAAGAGGCCAGGTTATGGGTCAAACAGCATATGTTAAAAGGGCAACTGAACGGACAGATCCAGATGAAGATGACTATGTGCAGGAGACACGAGCAAGAACTCACACTAAGAATCACTGATCAGGTATGAACAGCCCGGAATAAAAGGAACTGGAATCAGATGGAAAGTAAACAGAAGATTGGAGAGCCCAGAAAATACTAAAGAGGAGATCCTAAGATGGAAAGAAAGGGGCCAAATGCAGATCTGGGTTACATTACTCTCTCCAGACGGTTGGGAAGAAGGTGTGGTAATATGCAGAGATTGGGTAATAGTTGGTCATTATCAGCCAACCGTTGAAAATGCAGAAAAACTGTGCAAACCATTATGGTCAAAACTTGCTACTGACATGGGTCGAAGACAAAGGAGGACCTTTGCAGATAGTACCCTTGGAAAATGCAAAGATGTGCTTCAGAAATAATGGCACGAGAAAAATAGGAGAAAATCAGAACTGTGGTCTAATCTTTGATGAACAAGGAATGAGCATTGGGACAGCAGTGATAATGGATTTCTACTGGGATTGTGAATCCAGAGTTTATATGAAGCTGCCCAAGGATTGGGGAGGATTGTGTTCTATAGTGAATGTTCATGTTTCAACATTGGTGATTCTGAAAAGTTATCTGACCATTGGGAATTCCTGAAAGCAGGTGCACATTAAAGGAAGAAGAGGTCTGCAGAACCTTTGAGCCGACACAAGACAGAGAACTATTTTTCAGCAAAATCAATAGAGGCTTTTGATTCAATTCCATATGGACACAGACTGTTCAGCAAGACCTCATCGATATTTACAATAACCTTCATGCCCAGAATCCAGACGGAAGCAAATACTAAATGGCTGCAGATAACAAGATAGAAGCTCCTACAGATGATGAACACTACTATAAAAGGATTCAATGCAATTAAGGAGGAGCTGAGAGCCATAAGACTGATGACTCTTCAGAATGGATATGTCTTGGATATGATTACAGCTATGGATAGAGGTGTTTGTGCCAACATTGGAGAATCATGTTGTACATTTACACCTTCTCACAACAACGGGAATGACACTTTGACAGAAGCCCTATCCATGTTGACAGACCTACATGTCCAGATGATTGATGAAGTAGAAGACATTGTTGATGACAGTTGGTGTGGAGCAGTTTTCTCATGAATTCCACAGTGGATGGCAGATATGTTCAAGTTTCGTGGAGCCCTGTTGGTGATGATCATGCTTGGATTTTGTGTGATTAGGATCATAATCTCACAATGCAAGAAGACTGTAGAGAAAGTTGTAGGAATGAAGATCATGATTGATGTTGTATCAGAATGGATGACTAAAGAATTGACAACATACACACACCTGAAGGTACACATTTCCTGTATCCCAGACCGGCAGGAAAAAGCACAAAAAAGATATCCTGAGTGCAAACCCTGGACTTCCCATTGCAGAAACCTACACCAGTGCTTCCGTAGAGAGGTTTTAACTGATAACCTTTTTTCTGCCCCTCTCCTAATCTCTGGATCTCCCATCTATTCTCCAATCTTTCCCCCTCCTCACATACCTCTATTAACGATGGCACCAAGTGAGAAGTCTGCTTGGCTGACTTTGCATCTTTTCATTACTTTGTTTAATGTCTCTTACACTGGCACCATACTGGTTCATGGTCCAAAACCCAAGTTCTTCTTTTTGAACGCATCTTGCCTTCTCTCATTAACCTCCTTCCTGTGCCTGCATCGCTCCATTCTGCCTTTCTCCCTCCTCAGAATGGTGTACCATACCCCTAAACCCCACCTCAGAAAACCTACAAAGTGCTGACCACATCCACCTGGCGACTCTGAATGCCCGCTCAGCCAACAAACACTCTTCTGACATCTGTCTCCTTCTTGAAGACATTGACCTCAACATTCTTGCTCTTACTGAGACTTGGTTTCATGCCTTCTCAGTCACTGCTTTTGACTCACTCCTCCCTGATGGCTTCAAGGTCATCTCCAAGCCTCGACCTCACCACACTGGCAGGGGGGCTGCCTTATTCTTCCCTGAGTGGGTTCCTGCTTCCATATTACCTACCCAGACATATTCCTCTTTTGAAAGTCTTGTTTGCAAGTTGGTCACCTCTCCCATCTCCACCCTGACTATTGCTACTATCTATCGGCCTCCAGGCACCACCACCCTTTTCGTCTCTGAATGGGCTGACCTCTGCTCTTCTTTACTTTCTTCCACCTCTAACCTTCTCCTCCTGGGTGACTTCAACATTCAACTGGACTCCCCCGGCTCTGCATTCACTCTATTCACTAACCTCTGCTCCTCCCTTTTCATCTCCATTCTCGCTTCGAGGCCAACCTACACAGCTGGACACACTCTGGATGCCCTCATACACTCTAACCTCCCTCTCCCCCCCACTAGTCACCCCTCTCTCCTGGTCATAACACTCTTTTTGTATTTTGTATTTGTTTATTATTTATATCACGTTCCGAACCTTAGGGTAACTGGGCGCTTGAAAAACTTAGAGGTTACATACATAGTGACGTAATATACATTGGTGGAGATATAGCAATAGAAACCCTGGTTACAGATGGGTCAAACAACAGGCGGCTGTGTACAAAGCATAAATAGACAGTGGGTCAGTAATTAAAAGCATTAGCAATTACTGTAGAGGCTTGTTGTTTAGCCAATTTTTAATTCCAGCTTTGAAGGTGAGGAAGGAGGGTTCTTGTCTGAGATGGATGGGAATAGAGTACCATCATTTGGCCGCTTGGACAGGGAAGCTGGCTCCTCCAGCTGTTTAAAAAAAAAATATTAATAATTTTATTGGTTTCATTACAAACCTTTAAAATAAACATCTCATTACATCTCATTACAATCCATTTTATTGCAAAATCCATCTCTCACTCTTACTATATAAATATTTACACTCTGCTTTCTCAGAGTCTCATGGTCCGGACAATTATAGTCTGACTTCACATCGATTTAGAGACAATTGGGACCAACAGCCGATTTTCAATTGTCGCCAAAAAGGACTTTAAAGGCAATACTAGTTTCATGTCTCTTCCATTAAACATTTGTTGCCACCGATCATCAGCACAAAAGAACGGAAGTATCTCGCTCCAAGGTCCCAGGTATCATGTTCTTTCTGTTCGTAAGTCACTGCAGAATAGCACCAAATGTTTTAGAGTTTTGATTTCCTTTGTACAGCAACGACACATCAGATTCAGTTTTGCGTTAGATGACCATACTCGCAGACGTTCTTTAGTTTTAAACGTGTTTAGCCGAAGTCCCATAAACAGCCTTCAGGCATTTGGATCAGGAAATAATTCAATGTATTTTTGAATGTTACCAAAAGCCCTGGCCTCAGGTGGAACCTCGCTCATCATTTTAGAAGCCCCTCTCTCGGAACATGTCTGCTCCCAATCAGCACACCATATTTTAATCTTCGCTGTATTTGGATTACCATGGAGCAAATCATGCTTGATATCATACTCCGCCATCATGGATTCGCATCGTTTCAGCCACATTGACATGACACCTGGTGCAGACGAGGTGACGCTATAAAAGATTTCAAATTGCGGGATTTGTTCACATACCTATGTTTTGCGAAACAATGATAACAGGCTCCAACAAACTCGCGCGTGGATTGAAATTAGAGATAATTCATATCGTATGGAAGACAGTGCAGTTCCTTTAGGCAGGCCCAGTACTTTGGTCCAAAAAATATTCTCCAACGTGGACCACACCTCCCAGGAGCAGCCCAAGGCATTTTCTGCCCCATACGTTAGTACTGGTATTACCTTTTGTTGATAAAATTGCAGGACCGGTTTGAGAGAGAATTTTCCAAATCTACTTTTTATCGCTAGCGCTTGACTTGCCAGTTGCTTGCATTTGCATTTTGTCACAGTAATCGAAGGGCCATCATTAATACAGGAACTTACTGTAATTCAAAGATATTTTACGCAGGATGAAATCTGAAGCTTTTCCTGCCCCATCGACCATGATGTTCTTTTAGCCAATCTGACCCTACCACCTTCAAGGTTTTTAAGGACAAGAATTTTGCATTTCTTCGTATTAATAATCAGCTGATTGCCAGTCACATATTGTTGAATGGCGTCAAGTTTCCTCTGCAGGCCAATTGGTGTTAAGTCCAACAAAATTAGATCGTCTGCATAAAGGAGCCAACTTAAATGCGATCTGTGCATCTTTGGAGGAAAGGACTTTACTGCCTCTATGGTGGTTCCTATGTCCGATATGAACAGGCTAAATATCGCCGCCACCAAGGGACAACCCTGTTTGACTCCCTTAAATGTTTTAATCAGCGACGACAAAGCGCCTGTTTGGTTCAGACGTACTCTAATCGAGGTTCCAGTATACAACTCTTTTATGGCAGCTAATAGGTCTTCCGGGCAACCCCATGCACGCATTCTTTTTCCATAAGAGTGCCCGATTGATCTTATCAAAGGCATAGGAAAAGTCAATGAAGGCAAGATATACTGTTTTGATTTTATCGCCTCCATTTTAAGTAGGTTCAACAGCAACAGATTTAACGAGCAACCAACCTGCTTAACAAAACCTGCCTGTCTGACGTCCACATGTTTAGATAGCATTGCCCACTTCACTAGTTTGTGCTGTAACATGGTTGCATAGATTTTACCTAAGACGTCAAGTAAGGCTACTGGACGGTAATTTTTCGGGCACGTTCTGTCCCCCTTTTTAAACACAGGTACAATCATGGCAGATTTCCACGATTGTGGCATCTGACACTGGACATTTACCCTCTCAAAGAGAGCCACACAAACCTCTGCCAATAGCTCCAGATGTTGCTTAATCGTGAAGTTTGTCAAGCTGTCCGGGCCAGGAGCTCTTGAGTTTTTTGCTTTGGTGATTATTCTCACAATGTCATCTTTGGGAAATGATGATGCCAATTTTGTCATCATTTGATCATTTGTTTTATGTGGCGTTGCATTTTCTTTGTACAACTCTTTGAAATGGGCTGTCCATGATGCTTCCGATACCAATGAGGTTTGTAAGGTTTCCTGGGAAGCTTGTGTGTCATTGATAATCTTCCAAAATTCTCTGGTGTTCTTATTTTGAAGGCTTTCCAGCATTCGTTCAGAGTCCCTCTGTAACATTAGGCCTTTATGGGCTTTAAGCCAATTTTCGTAACTTTGTCTGGCGGCCCTTGTTTTCACCAAGCATGTCTCTTTATCTGCCGCCCAAGCCTGATGAATTGCGCATCTCATAAGTAATTTCTGTTTTCGTATATCTAAATCGAAACATGTGTGTGTCTCAAGTTCATATGTTTTAAGCCTCCGTTGTTTGTTTTAAAGTTGGCCAGTAGATGTGCATATTCTAACATGGACCGTTCAGGACAATATCGGTTAGACAGCTGAACTACTTCATCTTCGGCAAGTCTTAGCCTCACCCTGCTTGCATCTACAGCGATCCTGTGTGGCCATTCATCTTGACGTTTATTGAAATGGTCACTAGTTCCATGGTCAGCATATCGTGATCATTGTTTTCCTTTTGAACCATTTTTAACGATTTCACTCATTGATGAAGAGCTGGCTATACAAATATGTAGTCAATTGTGGAACCCTGGTTTGTCCGATTCCACGTGGGGGCCGGCGGTATGTCCCCTGAGGTGCAACCATTCAGCATCTGTAGGTTTCTTACCCTCATTTTGTCCATCCACTGTGTGGCTAAGGCTTTTTTCTGTAACGTCTTTAAGTTGAAATAATCAATGTTCAAATCACCACAGATTATTATATTAGACCCATTTTGGCCTTCAAGTAAATGATCTACAATACTTGAGACTGCATCAATAAACTTGTGTTTCCCGGCTCTACCATGGTTCCAATACAAGTTTGTTATTGTTATTTAATCCGTGTTTTGGGTATTCGTATCCAATATAGCGATTGTTGATTATTGGATGAATGGCGAGTGGTTTACTGAATTAATGATACCCAAGCCAGATGAGCGTCTTACTAAAGTTATGAGACCTGCCATACGGCGCCCCTTTTCTGGTTTTATAGCAGGATTTAGTGCCAGGTCAAAATCTGGTACTACAGGAGTGACACTTAACCAGGTCTCTTGTAGACATACGAACGCCAGACCACAGAGCCACTTTGTATTAAACAAGTGACTGAAGCCTCGCATATTCCAAGAGCCTAATATGCATGACTGCGAGGCAGACTCCTTCTGGCATTATTGATGTGTTTTGTTGTTTAACGTTTCAGCCAACCATTGCCAGTCTTGTGTTGTTGGTTATGAAGACTTGTATGAGGGCGAACAATTGGGTTCCCAGGTTGATTTTGGCCTTGTATGGTTATGGTTATTTTCTCGATTTCACCGACTAGTTCAGGGCATTGTTCATCAACAAAAAGACCTGTTTCTTTTCAGTTAGCACCGTTTTGCCTTTAGTGTCGTCATCTCTGATAGTATTACTGGTCCGCTTGGGTAGTCTTCCCTGCTGGTCATAATCAAATGCGACAGATTCTGCTTTCGACTTTGGTGACGTTGATACACGTGATGCAAGGTAAGATGGTTCTTTTTGACCGCTTACTGGCGATTCTGACTGCCCTTCTTCCAGTTTGTACACGTCGAAACCCAATGAGAAGAGAGACACATTTGCATCAAGAATGGACGTTGCTATTAAAGTAGAGGTTACGTGGAGCACAACTTTATCATTACGCTGTTCGTCCGGGAACTCAACAATCTTTAAGTCATCAGAGGTGATTGCACGTAATCCAGGCACATGATGTAATTATTTGATAATGTTGCTACGATTTAAGATCAGGTTGTCAGACAGCTTTAGCCTCTCGACCAGTAGTTTAGCCACTGTTCCTTGCACTGCTCCTCTAATGAAGTTGTTTGTTGTGTTTGGGTGGGCTCGTTTGTGGGTTCCCTTTGATCAATCATTATTTTGTTTATCGTGTTGATTTGATCGATATGATACCTCATTTTCATTTCTTAATCGATCCCCTTTCTCACCCTGTTACGTTCCATACTGAACATAATCCACTTTCCTTGTGGTATGTTCAAGGCAATTTCTGTTTATCCTGAGTCTTTTTTCGTGCATTGTCATAAAGGCAGGACTCCTTGGTTGCAATGCCACAGACGGTATTTCAACTGCCTTATCACTAATAGTGATCGGTCTTCCAAATGGGAGCACTTTTACTGCCGGACGTGGGTCTGTTGGATTCTGTTTTGGTGCTTCATTTTCAATGACAACACGTCTACTCGCAGTTTGATCTCTTCCAGCTTTCATGTCCATGAATGCGTCAACACCAGTTCCTTGTGATTCTGCAATTGGAATATTGGTCTCATCGAAATCCTCATACTCAGGGTCGTCGTAATTTGACATATTTAACAACTCAATCGGAATTTCTTGCTCAACACTCACGTTTCCATTTGAGCCACTTCCGATTGATGTTACAGGGGGAATTTCAGGCAATGGAAATTTCGTTGTACTAGGGGTTTCTTTGTTACTTTCTTTGGCTAACACATGCACCACTTTAATGTTGCGAAGAAATTTCCGTGCACCGTTCAATTTGTTCCCTTTCTTTGCTGGTAAGTTTTTAGTTTTTTTACTTTGTTGGAATTTATGTTGTTTTGAGGGGCCCGTGCTTTTGGGTGTGTCCGCCCCTCCGTTAAAAATGGGAAACAATGGTGGAGCTGGGACTATGATGGTAGTTTCATCTCGGTGACTTGCTCCAACAACTTGTAGGTTCATATTTGACGTAGATTCTGATTTCATATCACATTGAGCCAAATTTGCTGTGCTTCTTGCTTGCTCAAAGGCAGTATGAAAAGACACATCTACGATTTTGTCAACCAGTACCAGCACTAGCCGTAGGTCGTCGGTGCTCTTTGTCGTACTTGAAACATCAGGTAAAATGCTCAATGCCTCGCTGTTGTTAGTGTTCAGGACCGAGATTGCTATATTTGGTGATTGCTGGTGTGTTTTCTCAGCAACGGGAGATTTTAGAGAACACTTCAATATGTTATTCACCCTTTTTGTGTGTATGCAAGCTGACTTTGGATTGGTATCAATATCATCAATGCCATGGGCATTCTCTTTTGTTATCAGCCATGTACAATTATCTGGTTTAACACTCTGATCTACCATTTTTGACCTTATACCTTCATGTTTGAATGATGCAAGGGCTTCGCTGGCAACTTCGGCTAAAAGTTTTTTGTCAATTGTGTCATTTTTTCTTTGCTCATTTAGCAGATTATATGAATCTTCCAGCCTTTTAAAGCCCTCATATTGCTTAGTGTTTGTTTGCCCACATATTTGTTCTAATTTTACCAATTTAGAGTTTATTAAGGCCACAACTAGTGTCAAATCTTTTGTCGCATCATTTATGTTTTCATACAACTTCATAAACGGTGCCAGTGAAATGGTCAGTGATGACAATAGCATCGCTTATAGCTCTGTTGTTGGCGACGCCGTACTTATGTCAGGACCATATGTCTGAACATGTCCTGATGCCTACCCCCGGGCATCCGGA
Source organism: Ambystoma mexicanum (assembly GCF_040938575.1). Classification (NCBI taxonomy): domain Eukaryota; kingdom Metazoa; phylum Chordata; class Amphibia; order Caudata; family Ambystomatidae; genus Ambystoma; species Ambystoma mexicanum. Next base: position 805,960,696 of record NC_090924.1, on the reverse strand, counting down.
TCAAGCCCATCAGCCCCCGGGAGCAGGCATCCAGACATTTACAAAAACCCCAGCAGCCCCAGCTAGAGGCTGTCTGTGGCGCCGTAGGCACCAGGCTCATAATAAAAATAAATCCTGGCACCATAGGCGCCAGGCTCATAGACATTACTTACCTCATGCAGACCATGCTGCAAATAAATCCAAGCCAACGTGAGGCCTGGATAGGACTATTTTACTACAGGGACTATTTTTTACTCGGGTGTGGTCCTGGGGAACTTCTTTCCTGGGACTACTTTGGAGGCTATTTAAACCACACCCGAACAGCAGCACATGCTTCCTGTTATTCTGCATCCATCAGCGTGACTCTCACCATGCCTGCAGCCAGCATCCAGTCTTCTGCCACGCCCGCCTCGAATCCGGAGCTCCTAGAATAAAGAGGAAGAAAAGGACAAGGTTAGAAAACAAACTTATTTCAAATTCCTCACCTGATTCCGGATCCATTTCATCTCCTGACCTGGAAGTACATCAGTCCTGCATGCGTCGCTTCGCCAGCTCCAGCACAGAGCCATACTCACCAGTTCTCACGGCATCTTTCGATCCGGCACTATCTCCTTCATTTCTTCGCCATACTCCGGCACCTAGGGGCACAAGAATAACAAGCTGAGCCAAGGGAATCAACAAATACCTCTTACCACCATAGACGTACCTGATTTACCACCGGCGGTATTATTCTCCATATCTTCATATACCGCATCTGTAAAGAGGGAGAAAAACAACACGTTAACGCATGTAATAGTTACCGGACAGCGTTGGGTAACACAGACTCTTACCTGAACACCAGCAGCAGCTACGAGACCTTCTTCTCACGAACTCAGTTGCAACTTAAGGAAGGAAGGGGACAAGAGTGAACATCGGGCACATTGAACTCTTTGAACTTGATACTTACCAATCCCGCCTGGGACTTCAGAGTCAATGCTTACCGGAACTCTCCCAACGCCTTCAAACCAGTGAAGTAACTGGTATCTACGCGCGCCTGCAAGACATGCAGGATGGAGAGCTACAAACATAAGGTGAGGTTACTAAGGGGATATCAGAGGTGATTAGTGGGGGAGAGCTAGAACAATTGGGAGGCCATCACTAAAACCCACAGGTGGCTAATCCCTGTCTCCACTTGCAGGAAAATACTTCTTCGGGTCCAGCAGACAAGACTAGGCGGGCCAGTCCAGACCGTCATCTCTGCACTACGCATCACGTTGACGGAGACCGCAGCTGTCCGGTCCGATCGATACTCCTGTGGGGTCCAGGTGAGCGTAACAGAACATTAGAGCAATGAGTCTCCCTGGCAACACTGACTCTGTTTCTCCTAATTTTGGGAAAAGGTTGCCCTATAAAGGAAGAGTCAGCTGTCTCGTCAGAATCCGAATCATCAGTGCAGGATACTTGTAATCTTTTTGTTTTTAAGGACCTGCATGTTATCTCATGTTTCTTGTTATGATACAACCTTTTCTGGGAAGGAATGGGTATACAAGATAAGTCTTGTGAGTGGTCCTTAAGAACGCCTTTTCAGACATTTTTGCATGTTTATAAGGTACACTAGGCGCTGTGTCTTCACCGAGGTCAGTTAGCTCAGTGTTGTTTTGCTTCAGCGACACTTTTGCCCCCCCATTGGTGTTTAACGGCACTGAGTCTTGTAATTTACTCTTACAGGCTTTATTAATTGAGATTAAATTCTGAAGCACATTATTTACGACGTCCAATGAGTCGCGTCTCGCTGCATGCTTTGTTGTTGTTGCTAAGACTAAGGGGTCAGCTAGCTTGCCTGTGTCTTTCAACCTTACTTGCAGACAAGTCTGAGCTTTTTCGATTGAAGCAAGCTCTTGGTCCTCAATCCAGTCGTTGTTCGGCTTAGTGAAATTCAATCGTTCAGAGTAACTTACAAACAAACCGGCTGTGACAGACTGTAATGCGAGCGCACTAGTATGAGCGCTGGGCGCGCTTGCACCAATTGGATTTGGATGTAACATACTCAAGCCAGCATCAACCATGCAGCACTCGACTCCACTGGTCTTGCACGTCCGCCCTCTGCGTCTAGTACAGTCGTCTAGCAACTGATTCGCCCGCCATGCCAACACTCTGAGCGAAGTGGGCTGATTCGTTTCTCTGGCAGTTCCGCAACCCCCATCAGCAGCAACTATCAGAGGTAACGTATCATGCACTGACACGAGTGAGGTTGCCCACCCTGTATTTTCTGTAATGTAAACAAAGTCGGTTGCCAGATTAATTTGCTCCAATTGGTCCCTTGAGGGCATCAAGGGCGATATATGCGTCAAAAAAGTCTTAGGCAGCACAACTTCATTATATTTAACACGTGAGTTTGTCTGAGTCGCCGATCCTTGCTGAACAATAACAGGTGCACTATTTTGAGAGAATACTTTGTCATTCGCATTCTCGGGTGTCGTCAGTGAAAAAACAGTGCTTTGAATTTGGGATTGGAATTGGAAGGGTAGTGACTCAGGGATCACATCGCTTGTAGAGGCGCAAGAATAATATCGACTTACTTTGTTTAGCCGCACCCGTTGAGCCACTGGACTTCCATTACAATCCCCAATGCATTCCCGTTTTTTCTGTGCACGCGTTTTCAGCATTGCTGCTGTCGCCACCATGTGTTTTATCTGTAGGTCAGTAGACATGTTTACAGATGAGCAGCCCCACGAGCGGTTAGCCACGTTGCCACTGGCCAAACAGCCCAACAGCAGGAGTCCACAGCCCTTCTCTCCTCAGGGCTTAACGATGCAAGGGCGGCGGAGGTGGCCTTATATTGTCAGCTGATCAGGCAGGCAGCTGAGGCTTAAAGGCACACGCACCTCTGACTTCGAGTAGCGTAATTCAATGCTGGTCACTGCAGATAAGGAAAGCAAGTCTGCTAAATTCAAACACTCGCCACAGCCCAACAGCAGGAGTCCACAGCCCTTCTCTCCTCAGGGCTTAACATTATTTGTCTGTTTGATCCTTCGTGCATTAGAGCCCACACGTCATCCGTATTTTGGCATGAGTTCACTATGTCCGCTTTTTTCAGATGAATTTCTCTTAGCTGTTGCAGGTGTGCGCAGTTTAGGATCAAATGTTTTAGAGTTTCTTTTTGTTGACCACAGAATTGGCAGAGATCGTCTTTTATGTCTCCTCTTTTCCACAGATTTATTATCTCCTTGGTCTTAAAGAGATTCAGACGAAACATAATGAAGCTTTTACTTCTGATAGGGCATGGGAATCGTCCGAGATATTTCGTCAATTTATTCCGCATCCTTGCCTCCGGAGGGGTGTCTTTCATGCGCCTATAGGTCATTCTAAGGTCTGCAGTTTCTCACCAATCGATTTCCCATAACTTCCTCTTTACTTTGTTTGGGTTTTATATCAAGGTTTCGGCATGTGTTCCGATTTGGCTTAGCTTTTTTTCACAGTTTGCCTTCCACTGTGTGAAAATAGAGTACATTGGTGTCTTATTTGGACCACTTAATATTTTAAATTGTGGTAGGTCATCAACCACTAAGATTTTTCTGTGTAGAGTTAGAGTATTCCACTGGACCCTAGCATTGATTGATAATAGGCCCAGTTCATACCACAAAAAAATGACTGGTGCTTCTTTTGGCAGTTGGAGGATCCTAGACCAAAGGATGTTCTCACAACAGCTGTTTTTAGGTTGAATCTTGGAGCCACAAGGATGCGAGAGTGAGATTATCTGGTGGTACATGTGGTTTGGTGTATGCAGATTTAATCAGCCAGTTATTTAGGGCCTGAGTTGGTGAGGAATTTGTGCGTGATGGCCAGAGTGCAAAGTGTGATTCTGTCTTGAATAGGCAGCCAGTTGGCGTTTTGTCTATGAGTAGAGATACGGCAGGATCTGGGTAGACTGAGTGCTGCTCTCAGTGAGTTGTTCTGGAATACCTGGAATCTATTTAGGTTGTGTTCAGAGGATCCTAGGAACGAGTATAGCAGTAGTCTAATTTAGACAGTGTAAGTGCTCTAGTTAATGTTAGGCAACTACTTGTGGATAGGTACGATTTGCAACTGTAGATCAGTTTGTTTGTGTAACCTGTGGAGGATGCCACGCCGCTAACTTATTTTTTTTAAGATAATGTCGAATCGAGGTAGAACCCTAGTGTTTTTATCTCTTTGGATACATTGATTAGGTAACTGTCGATGCTGAAAGAGGAATAACTGGAGTCAAGTTTACTCAATCGTGCCTGAGTGCCCACGATCATTAACTCAGTTTTGTCGTCATTGAGACAAAGACTGTTGTTGGCCATCCAGGCATGGATTTTGAGATAGATGTCATTCAGTAGTTTAGAGTCTTGGTCGTAACAGCTAGTGAAGGGGATGAGGACTTGGGTGTCATCTGCATAATTGGTATAGATGACACCTAGGTTGTCTAGACGGTTGAAGAGCATCTTTGTAAATATATTGTATAGTGTAGGTGACACACAGGATCCTTGAGGGACTCCACAGAGTATAGGTGTTGGGTCTGCTGAGGCTAATGGGAAGAAAACTCTGGTGTTCCGGTTAGAGTGGAAGGATTTGACCCAATCAGATGCATAAGTGGAGAATGCTGCAGCTGTGGTAAGGTGTTTGGTGAGAATTTGGTGGTTGACCAGGTTGAAGGCAGCAGATAAGTCCAGGAGTAGGAGGATTGCTAGCTTGCCTTTGCCTCGTCCATTTGGATCTTGAGGTCAAGGAGAACTGTCTCAGTTCCATATCTGGGTCTGAAGCCCGATTGTCTAAGGCCTAGGAGATCATTTTCCTCTAGGTACTTCTGAATTTGCAGACAGGCCCCCGATCCAGGACTTTTAGAAGGAATGGGACGGAGGTGATGGTCCTGTAGTTTGTGGGGATATTTGGGTCAAGGTTGGGCTTTTTTAAGAGAGGCATGACCCAGGCTTCCTTCAGCTTGTTAGGAACCTGATTAGACGAGAAGGAAGAATTGATCAGTAGTGATGAAGGAGGCTTGGTTTTTAGCTCACTCCTTTATGATAGATGCTGTGCAGATGTCCCCCAGACAGTAATAATCTCCTCCCATCTGGGTCCCATTGGCTCCCTGACTGCCCCCCAAAAAGTCACACCAACCTTGTTCACTAACATTCACCTGATGAGACGAGTGACGGTGGCTGCCTTCACCTCCACCTTCACACTCCGTCCTAACCCTCCACTTCTGACTGTACCTCTGACTCTGCCCTGAGCAACCTCTATCTTTCCATCACCAACACTCTTGACATTCTTGCCTCAGTCATGAGGATTCGTTTGAAACCTGCCTCAAAGCGTAACACTTGGTACAACACCGAACTTGCAGCCCTGACACAAAGTGCAGGCAGCAGAACAGAAGTGGCAAACCTCAGGCTCATCCTCTGTCAACCATGCCAGCCGCCTGCACCAAAGGCAATGCAGACTCATCATCTGTGCAAAGAAAAGAGCCTTTATTCAGGTATGGATCTCTGGTGCATCCAATAACACGGCTCATCTTTTCAAAATCTGCAGACAACTAGCCAACACCTCTTCAGTCTCGTCCTCCCTTTCTCCTTCCAAGGCCCTCTGCTATGCACTGGCCTCACACTTTGCCACTAAAACTCAGGACATTCTGAACTTCCTTTCTAAACTCCCTCACAACCCTTCCCACTCCCCCACCACACTCCCCCTCTCTGATCCTTCCTCCTTTTCCTCCTTCTCTCTTGTCACACCTGAAGAAGTTACCAGAGTTGTCCGCTCCATGAAGGTCTCTTCTAAACAGGTCTCCCCTTGCTCATCCAGGACCATTAAGGATAACATTGTCTCTGTTGCCCCTGCTTTAGCTGATTTCTGCAATCACTCCTTTATCACTGGATCATTCCCCCCTCCCTTAAGCACTCCCTTGTGCACCCACTTCTGAAAAAACCATGCTCTGACCCTAATTGCTGTGCCAGCTTTCACCCTATCTCCATCAGCCCCTTCCTGGGGGAACTACTCAAAACGCTGTCTTTGCCCCAACTTAACTCTCACACTGAACTTGTTGGAGGACTCCTTGACCATCAATCTGGATTCCGAACATCCAGAGGCACGGAAACTGCTCTTCTGAAAACCTGTGAAGAACTGCTCGCAAATCTGGACTCTAACTCCCCAGCTGTCCTTATCCTCATCTGCATTTGACACAGTTAACCATTCAATCCTCATACAAAGGCTCCATGATACACTGGGTATCTCGGAATGGGCACTGGATTAGCTGTCCTCTTTCCTCACTAACCACTCTTCCCAAGTCATCATGAGCCCCTTCTTCACTCCTACTTCCATCTCCACTTGGGGTGTCCCTCAGGGCTCTATACTCTCCCCATGGCTCTCTAACATCTACCTTGCTCCCCTTGCCTGCCTCATCTCCTCTTTCTCCTCCAACTTCCAGTTTTACGCAGATGACATACAGCTCTTCCTCAGACTCCCTACTAACCTTCTTGCACCCTCCATCATCCCTGTCTGCCTATCTGCCATTCAGTCCTGGTGCACATCCTACGATCTCTGCCTCAACGCCTGTAAAACTGAGATCCTTCCCATTGGGACCCCTGCTCCCTCCTTCTTTCCTTCACTCTGACCTTCCTCCTTGGGCTCTGCCCCTGTGCCTTTAACTGAAGCCAGAAACCTTGGCGTCATCACCAACTCCTCTCTTTCCTTCTTCCCTCACCCTCAGGACATTGCCAAGTACTCCAACTATCAGCTCAAAGGAATTCTAACTTTTCTCACTTTCCCTCAGAGGCTAAATGTGACTCAAGCCCTTGTTCTCTCTTGACTTGACTACTGTTACAGCCTCCTCCTGAACCTTCCTTCTTTCACTCTGTGACCCCTCCAGCGTATCCAGAATAGGGCAGCAAGATGTATCCTTGACCTTAAGCCCAGGCACCACATCTCTCCTGCACTAAAAAGTCTTCACTTCTCCTGGTTGCTCTATGGATTAAATTCAAATCCTGCTGCATCATCCACAAGGCTGTCTTGGCCCCGGGACCGCACTTTCATCAACTTTATCTCACTAAATACTCTCCCTCTAAACCACTTTGCTTCTCTGGCACCAACTCTTTGTGTGTAAAGTATTTAGCTAAACAAAGGGCAGGGGGTTGCTCACTTTCCTCTGCAGGCTCCCTCCTTGGAATAGCCTCCCCCTCTCCCTGCACCTTGAGCAGGATCTCAACAAATTCCAGAAGCTTTCTAAGACTTTCCTCTTTTCCTTCTCCTTCCCTCCTTCTCTCCTCTGCTAATCTCACAGCTGCTGAATCGGTGTCCTCGATCCTTATGCATCTTCACAACAATCATTCCCAGCTCCTATCTTTCCACAGCTCTTTGCATCTGCACACCCTCCGCACTAGATACTCGCTCTTACACCTCCCGCTGCCCAGGCCCTGTTGCACTCAACTTTCTAGCACTCCATCCATGGCTCACCCACAGGCTCAGACTCCCCAACATTTACCCCATCTTCCCTCTTCCTTTCTGTACTTGCATGTTCTGAATGCTCATAAGGCATTGTAGGGTCCATCTTCCCTCTCTGCTCTTAAATATTGTGTTGTAATGTTGTAATGTATTTCCTTCCCTCCCTCCCTCCCCTGTGGGCACTTTGAAACATCATATTCTTATTGTATAAGTGCCTAATAAGCAAACAAACAGACACAAAATAAATAAATACAACTCTGGAAATACTATCCTCACTGCCATATGCTCCCCTGCCCATTCATCCCCCCTTCTCTTACCTCCCTTGCCCCCCATACACTCCTTCCATGCTCCCATTGCACCAGATCAGAGTCTCTTCTAAACAGGTGCTCCCCTGCTCTTCCATAACCATCAAGGACAACATCCCCTCTCTTGCCCCATCTTTCGCTGACCTCTGTAATATTTCCTTTGCCATTGGATGCTTCCCACAACCTCCCAAGCACTGTCTTGTGTACCCTCTTCTAAAAAAGCCATCTGCTGACCCTTCTTGGCTGGCTAACTATCAACCTATCTCTATCACCCCTTTTCTGGCCAAACTCATGAAGAAGCTGGTCATCCCACAACTGACACTCCACACTGAAATGGCTGGCTGCCTCCATGTCCACCACTCTGGCTTCAGAACATCTAGAGGCATAGAAACTGCTCATCTGAACACCAGTGAAGACCTGCTATCTAACCCGGACTCAAATGATCCCTCTGTTCTGACCCTCCTTGATCTTAATTCTGCCTTTCACAGAGTCAACCATTCCATCCTCATAAATTGTCTCCATAATACCATTGGCATCATGGACCGGACCTTAGTGTAGCTTGCCTCCTTCCTTTCCAACAGACCCTCACAAGTTCAAATAGGTCCTTTCCTCTTCTCCACCTCACTCTCTAACTGTGGCATCCCTCAGGGCTCTATCCTATCACCATGGTTTTTCAACATCTACCTAGCCCCTCTGGGCCACATGATCTCCACCTTCTTCCCCAATGTCCAGTGTTATGCAGAAGACACACATTTCTCCTTTAAGCTGCCATCTTCCTCCTCCTCTCCTTCCTCTTGCATACCTGACTGCCTGACTGCATCCAGGCATGGTTCTCTTCCAAAGATCTGTACCTTAATTCCAGTAAAACAGGGACCCTTCTCATTGGAACTCCTGCTCCTTGTTTCCATCCCACTCTCTGGCAACCCTCCTTGGGCCACCTTGCTCCTCCCACCTGCATGGCAAAAAACCTTGGGGTCATCTTTGACTCCTCTCTCTCTTTCTCTCCACACATCACAGACCTTGCCAACAAGTTCAACTTCCAGCTCCACCTCCTCAGAGGCATTCTCCCTTTTCTCACCTTCCCCCAGAAGTTCAATGTCTCCAGAGCCCTTGTTCTCTCTAGGCTGCACTACTGCAACAGCTTCTTCCTCTTTCCTCCCATCTCCCCTTCAATTATTCCAGAATTGGGCTGTGAGACTTATCCTTGGCCTCAAGCACAGGCATTGCATCTCTCCAGCCCTACATTTTCTCCACTAGATCCCAGTGACCGCAAGGATCACATTTAACTCCCTTTGCATCATCCACAGACTGTCTGAGGCCTGGGACCTTTCTACATCCAGCTTTCCCTGCCTAAATACCTCCTTGCTAGAGATCTTCGGTCATCTGGCTCCAACTCTCTGCAGGTCAGACGTTTCTCCAATCAGAGAGTGGGAGGTAAATCCCTTTCTTTGGAAGTTTCCTCCCTCTGGAATGGCCTCCCTGCCCCCCACAGACTTGAGCCGGATTCTCTTAAGTTCCGGAAACTTCTCAAGATTGCCCTCTTCTCCTCTTTCTTCCCTCTGCCCCTCCTGTGCTAACGTCCCTCTGCAGCTGCGACTTGAGCCTGGTCTCATCTCAATTTCACTTATTTATTAATCCCTAGAGTGCAGCACTTTCAGTTCCAATAGGGTGACTGCTCTTCGAGTGTGGCAGTAGTGCTCTAAATCCTCACCAAACCTTTTGGCATCACAGAATCCCATGCCCTGCTGACATTAATTTAACCTTCAAAGGGTGCCTCCCTACACTTCCTCTGTGGACCCACCATTCCTTTCCCATCGCCTACAACCTCTGCAGCTTGACTCAATTAACTGCTATTGGCAAAGCGGGGCTGTCTGTGACCGTGGTATTATAACTTCTCCCTAGGGTGACGGAAGGGGAACTTGTCTCAGGGGTAACTGGACAGAGCTGCTGCTCCACATTGAGCCTTTTTCTCATACTTTCAAAAACACATCTTGTAACATGCCCTAAAATCCAACATGGCGGAACTCTTGCTACCTTACCCCTGGACCTCGACATTACCACAACACTTCTCTGACTCCATCTCCTACTTCTGCCTATGTCAGCTACCTACTTGTACACCCCATTAAACATAAAACCATACATTACCGCTAAATTCAAAATACATCACCCTATCCCCAAACTCAGCAACTGCAATGTGAATACATTGTTCCTCCTTCTATATGGCTATATGCTGTTTCTAATATGTGTCAAAGCTAGCTACAAATGTGTACATGCACACTCTGCCATGCCGAATGAGAACTGCTATCACAATGATGTCTGCTAATATATTTTTCACAGTCTAAGGCCCTGATTCATGGAATTATTTGCATGTAACACAAGGATTTATATGCCATAGTGGCTGAAAATCCCTGTGTGACGAATGGGGATTTGCGAGCAGAATGGCACGTAAATCCCTGTTTTACACATAAATAATTCAATGAATCAGAGCCTAAATCTATTTGCATGTCTAGAACGTTCCACTTGTTTCCCAACATTAGCAAAGGAGTCACAGGAAAACGAGAAGAGGCAGTGTACATCAATATCCACTGACCAGTAGACAGGGGGACATATTTTGTTTAAAATAGATAGTAGACCTGTTAAATACCAAGACCTCCCCACCCTTGAACCAATATATGGTGACTCACTTAGTTGTGACGGGGAAGTGAAAGAGAACAAGGTAGGGTGGGTGACGAAAGAAACAGAGCACAGTTTTCATGGGACGACTGGATTCTGAAACTGCCAAACCGAATAGCGGTAGCAAAGTGTAAGAAGTGGGGGAGTACCTTGCAGTCTCAAGAACAGGGAACGCAGTTCCCCGTATTGCAAAAGGTTCAAGGGCGGGTCTCAGTATGTACCTTGGCCAAATATGGATAAGGAAAACATATTATGCAGCTTGTCGTCCCTCACAGCACGTGCAGGCAAGTGGTTTATGCCCTCAAGAAAAGGACCGCAGGGGTTACCCTGGCTGTAGGAGATATGAAATCTTATTTGCAACTTTATTGGGTGAACAGGCTGACATAATTGGCAGAAAGGCAGGATATGATGGGGTAATGCTGAGCAGCAATGACCATGCAGGCCTGCCATTTAATATCTGAAGAGCACACGTATGGAAGGCACTGAGGGAAATCTACCCAGACATGTCAGACATACAGTCCATCTTAGCCCAAACTTTGAGACCAGGCAGGGACCCTGCACAGTACATTCAGCAGATACAGGAAATGTCGCAGTTAGAGACACAACAACCATGGGATCAGGACATCCCTGTGTTTTATCACATACTGTCGAGCGGTCTCCCCGCATATTAACAGACATCATTGGGGAAGGTGGTGGGTATTGAGAGGAAAGGATGGCCTGAGATACAGGCACACCTAGTGAAATAAGATAAAGAGATAGGTCAAGAAGATCAGGCTCAGAAGGTAGAAGCAAAATTGCTACAGAAAATAATTGCTAAATTTAGTATGGAAAGAGAAGTAATTACAAACACTGCAGAAGGACAACATGTGTATAACCCGTCACAGGGAGGGGCTGGAGGGACAGGTATGTTCCAGAAGAAGGTATGTCCCACAAGGGGGGTATATACCACAGGGAGGATATTGTCCACAAGCAGATTATATTCAACAAATGAGGGATGGATTCCAGAAAGGTAGGGGGACTGGATTTGGAGGAGTATGACGCAGGTTTGTAGGACAATGTTGGGTTTGCAGGAGAATGGGACTCTTTGCATAAGAGTGCAGGAGCAAACCAAGTATCTTATTGCCCTGGGCTTGTCCCAGTGTATCAGACTACCACCTATCCCCCAGAGATGCAACCACCACAGATTCAACCCCCTTAGATGCAACCCCCGCATATGCAGTCTCCATTTCCCCCAAATGTACAAAGCGCCCCACATCAGCTGGCCCCAGTTGCCCAAAATATACAGAGTACAGTCCAGCAACAGCAGTTGCCACAATACACACAACCTAATACCCTCCATGCACAGGCGCAAGCACTCGCTCAGCAATGGAGAAAAATGTGTTACCCCACGGCACACTACAATGCTAGACAGGAGTGGCAGTGTTGGTAGGTAACCCTTTCACATTCCCAGGCACAGACATGGATCCCCAATAGGATAGTCCACAGGGGGCTCTGACGTGCCCAGTTGTTTTGGTAATGCAGACCTGTAAGAGGACCAACAGGTTTCAGTGAAAATAAATGACATAACATTCTCATTTTTGGTGACACAGGAGCTACCAAGCCTTGTATTAATGAAGGAAGGTATACTTTGTCAGACACAATAATGGACACACAGGAATTTTCTGGGGCTGTTGTAATGGTTCCTTTAACTGAGGATTTACCCCTTAGCATAGGCGCTCAAGAAGTTGTAGCACACTTGTATTCAAAACAAGCCCCAATAAACATACTGGGCAGAGATACCGGAAAGGGTATAGTGTGCTCTGCTCCAAGAATGTATTACATACAAGTAGCTGCAGTTATACAAGCTTTCTGTGCTCACAGCACTTTGTGAGGTGCACTGATTTACAATTGCTGCTAGGATGGAGGATCGAGAGACCACACCTTTCGATTAACCACAAAGTTAAAGGCACAACTATTATAATACACTTAGAGGCAGCAATCACAAAGAAGGACGAGGTACTGTGCATGGTGTGGATGAAGATGGCATTGACCCAGCACAGCCTTTGACATACTTGACTGACAAACAACTTTTTACAGATGATGATGAGGTAGGGCAGATGGTGTTTCAGAAATGCATACCAAGTCAGCTGGTTATAGAACACAGTGATGTTCCCCAGAAGTACTTCTTACAAGACAACTATCAGCATACTTACAAAGGGATTTGAACAGGGTTCCTAAAGAAATAAGGACCAGCGGCCACCATGATGTGGGTCCTTTGAAAAAAATAGGGGCTGTCCTCATCAAGCTGAAACCAGGGCCGATATTGCCCAGGTCAAACAATACTCCATGTCCCGGGAAGCAGAGGAAATTTATGACAGCAGTGTAGCTTTGTGGTGAAAGGGCATCATACAGCAATCAGAATCTCCATGTAGCATGGCTATATATACAAAGTGAAAAAAGTGAAAGGGTGGTTTTGGAGGGTGGTGCTGGACCTCTACGCTTTAAACAAAATAGTAGAAGCAGAATTCCCAGTGTTGCCAAATCCAGCCACCATGTTGTGTAATATACTCACAGGAGCAGCTTATTTTACAGTAGTTGACTTAAAGAATGCAATCTTTTCCATTCCGTCACACTCAGACTTACACACCCTTATTGAATTTAAGCGCTCAAAGGTTCCAACACACTTGTTAACCATAAGGGTATTGTGAATCCCCAAGCATTTTCAACAGAGTGTAACAACTGGACGTGGGAACCTTGCAAACACTGAATACAGTTATACAGTATGTAGGTGACCTCCTTGTGTGTAGCACCATGGAATAGCAATGTAGAAATTATTCCGTGATACTCTTGACACTATTGGCAGACAAGGGGTACAAGGTTGACAATGAGAAGCTGCAAAGACAACCAACCAAGGTTCTTGGTTTCTTTTGAGGTAACTTGTGCAACACGGACTGGGCAAAAAGAATTGTTACATTTGTCAGACATCCAGAAGGACAAAGGCACCATCCCACTTCTAGCAGAAGAAAATGGTGAGAAACAAGGGACAAATCTACTAGCTCACTGTGACTTTTTTAACCTCAGTTCATTTTCTTGAGGGATCAGACTCTCTTCTTTCAGCTCCACAGAAGGAGGGACCTAGAGGAGTAATTAAATATGTGTTATATTTTATTGTTGTTTTCAATCTTTTCTTTCTTCCTTTTCTTTTCTTTAAACAAGAATGGGTTTTGACTAGACATAGCGCTAATGATATAGATGTATTGATGAATATTAATGTGTCTGTGACCAGAAGCAAAAAGGATGTTTTGAATTCAGATCTAGTCTTGAGCAACACTAGGAATGAACATCACACTGACACAGATAGCATGTGGTACAACCACATGAAGGCAGTGGAAACCAAGAGTGGAAATTGTATATGCTATGTCTGCACACTAATTCCACATGTGAAAGGCTTGACAAAGCTCTTTATCCCACAGGGTATACCAGAAAAGACAGCACAATGTTTGGTTCACCTGGCTTTATGCAAGGTTAGGTAGTTGTTTCAGGTTCACGGGGTGAAAGCAGAGTGGGTAGAAGAGGGCTATGTTATTTATGAAGATAATGATATCAAGCTAAAGAGGATGGCAGAGGAGGAAATTAAGGATGTTGTATTGCATTATGAAATGAAGTGACCAAGGATAGGGGAACTATCATTTAACATACAGCACACACTGTCTTGCATAAATGAACCTGGACATGTGTTGCATTGGTGTAGTATAAAACCATGGTTAGAGATAGAGGGCGCTGTTTTTTATGAAGATGAATGGGTGTAAAGGCTCATAGGATTTAGGGCAGAAGGATTGGTGTTTTTTTAGAAGAAGTGTCTATGCATATCAACAAGACCTGCTTTAACGTTTGGGAAATTAAGGTGCAGACGCTTACATGTATATATGAAGAAAAAAAACATGTTAACATAAAGGCACTTAGTCAATGTTCCTTGTGTTTCATTTCCAAGGGTAGCATTTATGTGGAAGTATACAAACGGTCCACAAGAACAATGGAACAATGGAGGAGGAACAGTAGCACCAATGGCCCATTATTGGGTGTGTGGCACTCTGGCATATACCCAACTCCACCTTGCACTCAACAGCACTGTTGGCACTTTTCTTTCTTTATTGTACTTTGCAGTTAACAATTGCACTTTTTGCACCATATTAAATCATTAAAAAGCAAACAAATTCATCATCAGAAATATATCATTTTTCTACATACAATTACTAAAATTCAATAGGAATAGAAATAAAAGAAATATGCATCAATACAATAAAAGAATGTCTAACATGCACTTCAGAGTAACACATCCTTTGTTTGACTCATATTCTTTAAAACCATCATGTAAAACATCAAGAGAACAAATTTGAACTGGCAAGTCAATAGGAAATGTTTGATATTGCATTGGTCTAATTGGAATTACACTAGTTTGTATTATTTCAACAATGCAATCCCTAAATCTATCCCAATTCTGATCTCAGTGGTCCAGTGATACTATAGTAGTTAGCACATCACATATAATTTTCTCAGATTCCATCTTGTTCTTGACGAGGTTCCATACAAGCAGCCCGAACCAGAAGGCAAGTATAGATATTACAAATGGACTTCCAAAGTAGTGTTTTGTTTCCACTAGAGTCAAATATATCAATTACACCATACTATTGCTCGTATAAATTGCTCATAAATTGACAACAGGTTCAAAGATGTTCAGATGCTTCCAATTGGGACTAACATAGCTTACAAAGTCTCATTTCCTTCTCAAGCTGCATCCTACGAGCCAATCTCATCAGAGTAGGCAATAGGTTAAACCGAAGTTTCAATCCCATAACATCAGATAGGGTAATGCAATGAGGTACGGAATTTTCTGTGTGATCTAATACTGAAATGTGCTTTTCCCCTTGAGATATTCCATCTTAGCAATTCTATCCCACTAATGGGCTTTTTCTGATCATGTTCTTGACTACTGTTTAGTGGTCAGTGTAGTCCTTAAACACACCAATCTTTCTAAGGAATACCTCTAGTGTATCCTTCCAGTCACTCATTTGTACACAGACAGCTAGCTACTTGTCCCATAGGGAATTGTAACAACTATATAGTGTACCTCATGGGTCATTAAGTATTTTGTGCAAAAGTAGACATATCCTGACATTTAGTGTTTTTTTTTCCAGCGATACCAGGCATAATTCCAAACAGATGGCCTAAAACCTTCTAAAGTCATAAGCCATTTAGTTGTGTTTTTCTTTGATATCTCTAGTGCATATATAATGCTAAGTACAATTAGTCTGGTAAACCTGTATTAACCAGTCCAAGGAAGATCCTGCTCTTGACTCAGTTCGTTTTCTTACTATTACAAACGTACAGAGGGCTCTATTTGTGAAGTGTTTCTTATTTGCTTGTATCGAGCAAGTTGGGGTGAAAAAAGCACCTAAAGAAACACATGCACTGACTTTCCCTGCGGGACAACCATCTATTATCCACACAAAATTGTTGGCAGTTCTTTTGCGTCCAATTTCCATGATTTTTGTGTTTTCTTTGTTTACCTCCAACCCATTCCTTTCAGAGTAGGCATAGAGTTCATTCAGTGCCATTTTCAATACTATTGGGGTGTAGTCTAATAGAATGGTGTCATCAGCGTACATTAGCCAGCGTATCTGCCTATTCGCTATTTTTGGCGGACAAGACAGGCAAGACTCCATAGCAATTGAAGGCACTCTCCTAAACACTCGCAGCAGAGAAAAATACAACCCGCTAGGGAAAAAGGCCAAAGTTGATCTTGTAAGGATAACAAGTTTTAATCTCACACAAAAATGATAGCAACAGCAAAGAGCTCTGCGGCCAAGAACATTCTGCCGAAAAAGGGTACATGCATTGGCTTAAGTGGAGACACACCATCATGATGCAACACCATGCAGTAAAAACATGCACAGCTGTTTGGTGTGCGCCTATTCAGGACCTGTCTACTCCATAAGGGATGACAGGTCATTAGTTCCAGCCCAATCCGTCTGTCTTCCATCACATGGGTGCTGCAGAGATCGTCTTCTTCTCACCGACAAACGTCAAAGAACAAATTAACTACAGTCCTTACACAAAGCTACTTAATCATTATACTGTGAACCTGGCATGCTTTAAGACTGGCACAAAGGAGGTCCTGGGGCACTCTGATCTCCACACACACATTTCACTCACTCCCTTCTCGCGCCATCAGGCTCCAAGGTCTCCACCCTCATTTTGAACTACAGGTTATCCCTCCTATCACCTTGCAATACAAATCATATGATTGTAGCTCACATATGTGCAATGCCTGTTCTCTTTGAACATTCAAGACTTGATACTTTAGGGTTCATGTTCAAATTCACCTGGTGCCATGGAATTCAGAGATATTGGGGCTTAGTCAGTTATGGGCTATAATTCGTGGTCGACTGGGGTGGGCCGGGTTAGGATTTGTCCAGTGTGAGATAACATGCACACCAGGTGCCGGTCTATGATCGCGGCCTTGTAGGGCACATTCATTTTGGTTAGAAAAACATCTTTGCAACACTGATAGAACAATGAATGAGCTTTATGGCAGTTGTGGGTTTGCCTCATGGGAGCTAGGGCATGGCTGGAAGTTTCCCTCATATCGCAATTAGGGCCCAGTGTATGAAATGCTGCATTCGCCATGCAGGCCTTGTCTCGTAACTATGATTACTAATTTCTACACAAAATGGTAGACTTGCTCATGCCCTGCGCTGTACTATGTGGGTTTATGATATTGGGGCGGGGTCCTACCACCGTCCCCCTCCCCCTTGGCCTATCATAGTGCTTCGAATGCAGCTCACCTTAATCTAAAGCGCTTAGCGGGGTGGGATTGGGTCGCCTCTTCCCAACACAGGCCCCAAATCCACCACATACAGTTTAAATAATGCCAGTGCAAGGACCCAGACTTGCTTTAGGCAGTTTTGCATCTCTATATAATCAGGAAATGAATCCGCCCCTGGCTGGGTCTTACTGCTGCCGAAGTCTTTGTATGGAAGAGCTTAATTTAGTGCAAAATAACTTTTTCTATCACCCAACCTTCTGGGTTCCCCTATCTATATAGATGCAGTCAAAGGCTTTTGAGAAATCTAGGAAATCCACATAAAGCTTTTGGTCCCTGTATGAGAATGTCTGCCGAATTAGATATTTCAATGCCCAAATATTTTGATATGTCCCGATTGTTTTACGAAAGTCTGTTTGCTGCATTGACAAGAGGTTAATCCACTCTCCCCAAGATTTGAATTGTTCCAGAAGAAGGGTGTAGAATAGATTTCCTGGGGCATCTCACATTGCCAATAGCCTGTAATTGCAAGATATCCCCTGATCACCCTTCTTGGGGACTGGAATTAGCAATGATCTTTTCCACAATGTAGGTATATGACCTTCTTACCTGATTTTACTTAACAGTTTTGCTAGGATGGGGGTCCATACTTCAACATTGTCCTTAAGTAATATGTTGGCCAGGCCATCTGGCGTGGGGTCTCTTGATACGTTCAGCCCTAAATGCTATTCTCAACCTCTCCCTCAGTAAAAGCCATTCTGTCCCCAAAGTAAATATTGGGCAAGGAGATAGTTTTGACTTGTTGGGTTTATTGTTGGGGAGGAATGATAACTCAGTGGCAACGCGTTTGTCTTGGAAGCAAGACAACATGGTGCAACACAGGTTTGAATCCCAAACCCATGCTTAGAAACCACTCGCTGGTTTAAGCGCGTTATAAATGAACAATAAAAATAAATATATAAACATATCCAAATAGCTCCTTAATGTAACTCTCCCATTCACAGTCAGGTAGTTCCACTACCAACAGGTCCTATGAGGTGATTACTTTCAGACGGGGCAGAGTATGCAGTATACTTAATACGTCTTTCCTGTTTAAAGAAGGCGATTCGGGCGTTGCAAATATATCAGTTACAGTTATTATTTTCCCATCCAGATCGGCAACATGGGCACTCTTTATATTATTACAGGTAACCACATCTCCAACCAAGGTTCTGTGCACACCACCTTCCCTTGCTTCCCTTACACTTACACCCATCTGTCCTAGGTACCCGCAACATTCTTCGTTGTTTTGTTTTGTTTCCATCTATTCACAACTTGCAATATAGTCGCTGCATCATAGACCTCTATGACATCCTCAGAGCTTACACATTTGTTTTCTTCCTCAGCCAAGGCACACACGTTTTTCTACTCACTCTTGTTTCTTTGGTTCGTTTTACTTACTTGCTTTCCTTTTAGTTTCCTGTTTTTCCTTCCACTCCTGTGCTTTGGGTGATAAAGTTCATCTACTGGTGAGTCGGGCCTCCACTGAAAATCGTGTACTTCATTCAGCATTGAGGATTGTAAATCTGATATAATTTCCACACTGCTTTGTAATGCACACAATTTGTACTGCCCTCACCATCCTCAGCATTTTCAATAAGAGAGATCACTCCTTTGACCAGACAGGAAGATAGTCCCACTTCACAATGTGCAGACTGACCATCTTCTATACCCACAAACATTGAGGAATGCAGTTCGAGAGGGGCTTTAATCTTTTCTAGGCAGTGGATCCTCTCAATATAGTGCTTTTGACCCTGGTAGATTCCGGTGCATAGTTCCAGTATTGCTTTCCTGAGTGATTGTAAGACGTCTTGTGGTATTGCACTTATCAGACCTACCCTGTCTGCTGCCTTAAACCTAGCACTTGCAAATTGCTGGCTGCATTACCACTGATTGTTGCCTTTATTATTTATTTATTGTTATTTATCTGTTTCTCCTCTGCTTCGCACTTTCCACCTCTCCCCCTTCCATGCACTTTTCCCCTCCCCCCTCTCCCATGCACTTGCGCGTTCTCAATGTCACTGGGCCTAGTAAGATCACTGTTTTGTTCTCCCCTGCTCCCCTCCCTTGCCTTGTCGCGCTCTGAAACACTTGTGTACGAGCGCGATAGAAATAAAATATCAATCAATCAATCAATCAATCAATTTCAGTCTCATACCTCCCGGGCCTTGCTGTATTTTCCATAGCATCAGAGGAGTCCATAGATGATGAATCAGTAGATGAGACCAGCGAAATCTCCAGTGCCAGTAATGGTTTACAGGGTTCAATTATATTTTGAGCATGGGCACCAGATTTATGAACAGTCAGACAGATACAAATCATTGTAGACTCCAATTTGGTTAACTCAGAACCAGTTATTTCACCACTTTCCCATTGCAGACTGTAACATAGATTTCTGTTGTCAATACACAGTGTGCCTTCAGGAAAGGAAGCAGGAGGCATGCCCTACATTGTATTGGCATTCACAGTCTCCTTAGGGACCGTCTGCGCCTCCTTCTGCAGCATCAGTGGTGCATAGTACATTGTAATATTTCCCCTTCGATTTTCAATGTCAGGAACAGCTAACATCACCAGCTTTGAGGGGAGTTTAGAACTAGGGAGAGCATTAACGTGAAGCATTACCCCGCGCTTTGCCCCACGCAGACTGGAAACTGCATTTGGTGTTAGCTCCCGCATTACCTGTGCAGTTTCTGCAAGTGTGGAAAAGATTTTGTGCAGGAGAACAAGCAAGGACCATGCTCAACAACTCCCTCACCTCTGGCATCTTCCCAAAACCCTTCAAAGTAGCACATGTCAAACCCCATCTGAAAAGAATCATGCCTCGATCCACTCCAAGCAATCAATTACAGGTCCACCTCCAACAGCTTATACTTGGTGAAAATCATTGACCTCTCGGCATACACTCAGCTCAACCTTTTCACTGAATCCAGCAACCTATGACATCCCACTCAATCATGCTTCTGGCCGCGCCACAGAATAGAAACGACATTGATCTCGATCTGGGATGACCTAAACATCATGGCAGACTCTGAAGGATATGCTGCACTGGTTCTCCTTGATCCATCAGTAGCTTTTGACACCATTAACCACTCAATCCTCCTTGACCAACTCTACTCTATAGAAATGCCAGACTCAGCACTCAACTTGAATGCCTCGTTCCTCAAAAACAGGAAACAAATCACTTTCCTCCCTCCTTTGCTATCCACAGTTCACCCTGTGTACACTGGTGTACCCCAAGGCGCTTGCCTTTCACCTCTCCTTTTCAACCTCTACATGACCCCTGTGCCAGGGATTATCCGCTTGCATAACCTCACCTGCTATAACTATGCTGACAACACCCAAATTACCCTGAGAATCCCCAAAACAAGCTCCAATCCACAACCCGACCTAGCAACCTGCCTCAGAGATATAGATTTATGGATTACTAGAAACCCCCTTCATCTGAACCCAGGGAAAACAGAGGTCATGGTGTGGGCCAACATAGCTTTACTCCCTCAACCGCTCCCATGGTCCCGCTCCCTTGGCACTACCCCCTACCTCCAACACAGTCAAAAACTTTGGCTGCACAATGGACTCAGGCCTAACCCTGTCCCATCAGATCAATAATGTAACCAAATCCTGTCACTACCACAGCAGGCTTCTGAGACACATCTTCCCTTACCTCACCTACCCCAACGGACTGCCCGCTATTATGTTCATTGTCATGTCCAGCCTGGACTATGTGAACTCCATCTACTTGAGTGCATGGGCCTACCAACTTTACAAACTCCAAAGAGTCCACAACGCGGCCGCCAGACTACTATTTTGCACTATGACAAAGGGATCACATCTCGCCTGCTCTCTGCACTCTTCACTGGCTCCCTATAGGATGAACAGCCACTTTAAAATCCTTTGCATCACCCACTGAGCAGTGCACAAGGCTGTCCCGGCATACCTACAAGAGAGGATTATGCCCTACCTTCCAACTCGCACCCTAAGGTCAAGAACGGCCCTCCAGATAGTGATTCTAGCCTCCAACTCAGTCAGGACTGGAGGGTCTGCCTACTCTACCTTGGCACCAACACTGTGGAATTCACTGCCACCCCACATTTGACACAACCAGGAATACATGGCCTTACGTAAAGCGCAAAAAAACTGGCTTTTTCCGTAAACCATGAAATGGACCGCCTAGGGCTGGCAACCCCTTCACCAATAGCCAGAATTCGTCTACAACCCCATTATCATGGAAGCTGGCTAATAAGCCATCACCACAGACAATAGGAACAGTCAGAACATGATAACAGGCCAACAAAACCAGCAAGCTCTGGACTAAGTGGTTTCGGGCTCTCCACGCCCTGGTTTCGACGACAATGGCCTAACAACCCCCTGTACTATGTAGTTGTCAATTCCCCCAGCACCACCTACCTCCCTGTCCACAAATCCTGTCCACAATCTTCCCATAAGGAAGCACAGTACCATGGCTTCTGGATATGCAAAACCACTGCCACACAGGCCTATCCGCAGACCCCTGCTAACCATCTCCCTCCCGGATCATAATCAGGCCCTCAGACAGCAAAATACGACTCAGCCCACTCCAGTCAAACTTTTCCCATCTGGGGGTTAGCTCACAGAGCCACTGGGCTCTTCTGAGAATTATGCAATAACCATAACCCATGTCAGGAAATACCAAGCCACCTGCCATGGTCTATGACCAAGGTCTGTGAAAATGGGCCCTCTGACACCTACAACATAGTCTCTGGAAGAAGAAACATCCAACTAGGCAAAAACAAAATACTCCATACCAGCCAGAGAATCTCTCTCTGAGATCCACTACAAGGAACCCTCAGGACAGACATGGCCAGATCATCGGCTTCCGGAAAGTAGACAGGAACAGGGACTACTACCAGTAAGCAATGACACTCACTCCAACCAACAGGCTCACCCTCCATTTTACACCAACAAACAATAGAATGCAGCTATACCCCTCAACCAATTTCGGCCTAGTTACACACATACCCTAGACTGCTTCGTGAACACCTCACCAGTCTGGTAGAATGCAGTTATACCCCAGGAAAAATCAGCCTAGCTGCACACACCGGGCCTCATTACGAGGCAGGCGCTCCCGTAATGAAGGGTGCCGGTACGGGACCGGCACCAGTCATTACGGGATGCTTGAGTATGAGGTCCCCTAGCGGGACCAAGAACAGACGTCTGGTATGGGGGCTCAAAGGGAATGGGGAATGGTTTTGTGCATGAATAACCCGGTAATTCCTCATTCACAGAACCCGGTATGGAGGCAGCCATGCCCTTATTGAGGGCATGGCTGCCTCCATACTCGTAATGAGGCCCATAATCTCTAACACAGGCCCCACTCCTGCCAAAATGCAGACTCAGTGGCCTCCTACCTTGCTGCATACATCCCACTGACCTCTAACAGCCACTGCACCTAGTATTAGAATGCAGCCACCTCTGAGCAAACCGCACTGGCTGCACTCATACAGAGTGTACCACAGCACTATATGCTACTATACTCTCTCCAGTGACCTGTACTAAAGTCCCCAAGAGCGTTCAACCCACAGTGCTTTGAGATCTTACCAATGATATATAAGGCGCCATACAATTACACAATAAAATAACATAAAAATAAAATATCGTTCCTAGTTTTACTTCTTGTGCACATTCATTTTTCTTAAAATCTCTCCGGGTTTGTGGAATTACTACCAATGTTTTGAGGAACTGTAGCAGTAGCTTGCGGGATACAAATGGGCAGTCAACCAATTTTAAAAGCATGCAAAGTGATCTCGTCAATCAGGCTGCCAAAAGGTTTAGAACTTACCCCTGGAGCTGCTGGACTATTGGCGAGCTTTTACTCTAAGGGGAACACAAAGCACAGTAGAGTGACTTGACAGAAAACAGAACCTAATCCTACAATTTAGCACAGTGTAACTAGTACAAACTACTAATAAAATTTTATGAGCTCGTCCTGGCATTCTAATTCATACTCGAGGATTTCATGTCCTCAATAAGAACAGTCAAACACATCTATGTGCCAATATTTTCATCCTTGTGCCTGACAAGGTATTTATTTTTCATCAATATGGCACAATACATTAAAACATGTTCACAGATATACAAAACAAGTAGACAATCACAGTATACATGCAGTCAGAAAAATATATCAACAATTAAATTCACAACAGAGGCTATGGTAACCTACAGAGATTGATCCTGTATCAATCATGTTTCTTAAGGTGGACTACTCGTGGTACATGCCTCTCTATCTAACTAATTGTTATCAACATACTAACGCAATGATTTATAGGTTCAGGGGTCTTTAGTCGAAGGTACAAAGTAGTGAAAAACTGTTAAAGACTGCCAAACTGATTTGAGTAGGACCTCCCATCGGCAGCTGCCTGCACGTTCTCTGTCAGCTCGCTGCTGATTGCTTTCTGCAGCACTGAGAAACAAGGGTGGTAAAACACGTGCTGTTTGTGTCCAATTTCCTTCAACAGATGTGCCCTTATGAACGACCGGTAACTGCCTAACGAGTACACTGTGAGAGCCGAAAACCAACTCACCAGTCCCAGTCGCAGATCTCAGACGACAGGTCTTGCTCAAACCTCCAATGATTGTTGCCCATTGCTTCTTCAATTTAGAGAAGTCCTTTGAGTCAAGCTGCACAATGTCAGCCACTTCTGAATTGCAGGCTACCTCGTTGACTGAAGTACTGGGGTGCTTTTGAGATATCACTGTCACTGGGATTCCACAGTGTTTCCAGTACAGTAGCCAAAACAATGCTAGGAAGAGAGTGGAGGGTTGGTGTGCATAGGTGTTAGGGAGGAGATATTCCCTGAAGGGCGGGATGTTGATCTATTTCCTGAAATGTCTAAGTCAGGTGGTGAGTCTGGTGTTGACTGGTTGTGCCACATCTGGAAACCCTACATTTTTTGCAGACACTTGTGACAACAGCTCCATGAGCTACTCTTTGGCCAGATGCTTTCGTCTTGGATTGGCTTGATCCTCACTCTCCGAGGAAGTGGTGACTTCTGAGAATGTTTCTGTGTATGATGATGAAGTTAATCTTTTTCAGGAATGATTCTTTTCTGTCGTCATGTCCTTCATGGTTTCTTAAAAGATTTCCTCTACTTATAGCAGGTTATGAGGTTGTGGAAGAGCAATGAGTGTACTGGGCATCCTTCCTCTTTTCACTGCCCCTGCTGGAGATGATTGTGCCATGTGATCCTTGTGAACGTTTACACACAACTAAACCTTTGAGATAGGAGCCCAGTGATCGCTTAAGGGCCAAATCTCCCAACAGCACATTTTTGATATTGATATTTTTTTTATTTCTGTCATGCTCATACACATGTGTTCTGAATCGAATCCCTTGCACACCACTTCCATTTTAATTATTTAGAAGTGGACATCGTATTTTATGTAGACTAGATGGTATGTCCTTATTACTGCTGCATACGAACTGAACTATACACAATAGTTTGTTCTGATCTGTGAATAAGAAAAATAAAGAAAACAATGCTGTTCCCGGTTCTTTTTGAGTGGACTAGCAAACAATTGTTTAAAGAATGCTTTTTGGGAGCTCCTGTCTGTTGCGTTTTCCCAACACAAACTATAACCAATGGGATGAGGAAGCGGGCGTGGTGATAACTAATTGCGTGTGCGGCACGTGATGAAAATGTTAACTTTGCAAAAGTGAACAACTGTTGTGTTTATTTGACAGAGGATAATAAGTGCAATCATTTAAAAATGTATGTTTACATTCTGATAAAATATCATACTTATTTTAAATAAGGCTAGAACTCGGCTTTTGTTTGTGACAACGAGTTTTATAAATTACAGTGATCTTTTGAAGCTCTGCTGCTTTGCATTACCTCCAGCACTCTACACGTCTGACTCATCACGTGTTTGCCTGCACTGCTGGAACCTCTGACTGAAATGGAGTGAACTCATTTGTTTGAACACTGATGACCATGTGATGGTAATTGAATCAGCTGACATCATCACCGAGTAAACCGAGAAGTACAAAGTACAAAGTGCATTACTCTAGAAAACATGCTGTCTCCAGCGGTGAGTCACAGGTTACACGCCGGGTTCGGCGTCCTGGGGATTGACCAACATCCACGTGCGCTACACGCTGACTCACGCACCTGATACCCAGTGACTGCCTGCGAGATCACAGAGACAAAATAAGCTTCTGACCACACCATGGGCGATGCTCTCACTTTGTGTCAGCTATTTACATTCCCAATCTATGATCTACATCCATAAACTAAAGTGCATTCCGTAGCGATCCAACGTGTTCGTGTTCTTGCTGCAGTATTTTACATTCACATGCAATTAAATACACTCAAATGGTGAACAAGATTCGCTCGTTCTTAGGTGAAAGAGTTATCCAACAATGTACAGCATGTTTCTTTGTATTGGCTTTTAGATACGGTGTTATACAAAAATGCTAATGTGAAAGTTGTGTCAGAATTGTTGCTACAAAATCTGCACTCGAATAAACATGTCCTACCCAATGTGCTACGCTTTTAGTCTGGAATCGAAAGTGCCAATTATAGGCAATTTGCAATTGAAACGGCTTTGTAATCGATTAAAAACAATCGACACGCCGGTAAAGTTCACATTCTTTCAGTAGGTGACTCTTCATCAAAAGGATACGTATCTGTTTTTCAATAAACAAGTGCTTCCTTAAACTGATGTAGTCAGCACACATTCTGTACAAACAGTGGTCGAAATGTTAAAAAAAAAAACTAAAAAAAAAACTAGCGGAACTATGTTCCCTGTGCCACAGCCCCATTTCTGCCACTCCCCCCATACTCACTGTAAACCCCCCTGACATTCAAACTCCATACCTGGGTCCTTCCTTTCCCTAGCTCTACCCTGCAACATGGTGTTTTACAACAGTTCTAGTAAGACAGCAGAAAACACAGTGAAAGAAAATGGATTTAAGTGATAACCATTAGTGTCATTGTCCCACTCAGCATGCACCTTCATGCAGCCTCCTCTTCACCACCCTCCATTCACACCTCTTAATAACATGGCCAGCCACAGACACACCCCTCCCAGTGCCTGCTAAGAAGTCTGAGCCCACAGCCATTCATAAGCAGATCGCAATCAAGCTGGGCGGTTTGGCTGCTTGGGAATGGGTTTGTATCCCAATCAGTCTATTGAAATAAATAAGCACCTTCCAGCCCCTGAGAGATAGCTTGATATCAGGAGGGTTCAGGTTCGAAGCCCAGTAGGGATGAAGTACAAAAAATGCTATTTAAATAAAGTTACCATCCTGGAACGGTTTTCTAGGTCGCATAAAGTAAGGGAACGATGACGGGTTGCTGTGAACAGCAAGGGAACGTCGTACCATCTAGTTCTCGCCCACTTTGACCTCTGTGTACAAGATATATAATCCTGTTTTTCGTACAGTACTGAAGTTAAGAAACCTCCTTTCCACTTATAAATCAATGACAAAGCATGGAGAAGCAGAAACAAATCCCACCCACAATCACTCTGGTGCACTGCCCTTTCTGACCCTTTTAATTCCCCTTATCAGGCACTGTTATCCACATTAGGCATAGTTAAACATATAATAATTTCAGTTTAAAAAAAAACAAACAATATACTACACGGCCTGCGGTAGCATCGTGTAGTTATGGTTAAGTTGCTCAACTCATAGGAAGAGCACTATTTGGGCAGCTTATAACTTCGCTCCCCCTGGAAGAATCCTTACCAACCTTTGCAAAGAACATATTTCACTGCTCTGAATATTTTTGGTAAGTCTGGTGAGGTTGTGTCAAGAAGAGGCAAATTTATAGGGGGTGTCCCAAACCTTATTTCTTTCCATAGACGCAATGGAAAAGAAATTGCTCACTCCTACAGCCCAAACTGCTGGATGGATTTTCACAGAATTTGCAGCAGGAGCCAGGGGAGCCGAGTACGCGGGTGTTCCTGTGCCCTGGCACCAACCAGCAGAATGAAGTCGGGGCTGAGCCCCTCCCCCCGGGCCGCAGAGAAGAGACGCAGTATGGATGGCCCTTTGTTCCATCCATACTGTGGGTCTCTCTGGCGGCCCGGGTAAAAGCTGATGTTTAGAAATTGAGGGACAGATGCAAAGCAAGAGGATCTTGTTTGCATCTGTCCCTCAATTTCTAAAAATCGTTTGGGTTGGGTATACTGCTATATCTGTGCACCAGGGTGCATAGATATGGAGGTACACCCAACACAAAACGAATTTTAGAAATCAAGGCACAGGTGCAGAGCAAGTCTGTCCCTCAATTTCTAATAATCGTTTTGGTTTGAGTGTATTTCGTACATCTGTGCACCCCTCTTTGGAATAGGGATGAACAGCTGTAGAGGAACACCCAACCCAAAACGACTTTTAGAAATTGAGGCACAGATGCAAAGCAAGTCTGTTCCTCAATTTATAAAAAAACGTTTTGGGTTGGGTGTACCTTTACATCTGTGCACCCCTCTTGTCAAGAGGGGTACACAGAAATCTGTGCCTCAATTTATAAAAATCGTTTGGGTTGGTTGTATTGGTACATCTGTGCACTCCTCTTGGCAAGAGGGGTGAACAGATGTAGAGGTACACCCAACCCAAAAGATTTTTATAAATAGAGGGACAGATGCAAAGCAAGAGCCTCTGTCCCTCAATTTATAAAAATCAGTTCGGGTTGGGTGTACCTCTACACCTGTGCACCCCTCTGGCATTGTATCCATTGCATCTGCAGAGGGAGAGGGCAGGGAGAGGGCAAATGAGACTGTTTGCATGTCTCTGAGTGTGCACGTGGTGAGGGTGAATGCTATGGGCGGGGAACGGAGGTGTTGAGGGAGGGAAGGAAACAGTGTGGGAGGGGGGAGTGGGGTTAGGTGGGATCACCTTCTTGGGTGGATTTGCGGGGGGGGGCAGTAAAATGTGATGATTCAGCATTTTGAAGACCACGCAAATCAGCCGTAATGAATCAGTCTTTTTTGTATTTATTCTTCAAAATGCAGAATTATCACATAGAACCCAGTATGGACTTTGCCATACTGTTGACCTTGTTCAATGTAATAGCATTCAATGGGACAGTACTTGCAGGGCTGCTGTAACTCAATGGTGTAGAGCTATTGGGCTTCCATATGTTTAAAGAGACAGTAACAGCACTTCTCAGCAGGACTGTGCAATCTATATGAGCCAGCACTTTCTAGTAGAGCTGCCATATTTGAAATGGGGCAATGCTGGTACTCCACAGTTGGCTCGCTATACTCTTGATGGGGTAGTACTGCTGTTTCCCAACAGGGCTTCTATAATTGTTGAATCTTCTCTGCGGTAATACTATGCTTTTGTTGAGGCAATACTAGTTCATCTTAGTGGGGCTGCTATACTTTTGATGGGACAACATCAGCACTTTTCAGTTGAGATGCTACACTCTTACAAGGCCCAGCACTTCCCAGCACTTCTCAGCCGATTTATCTATTTTTATTGGTTATTTATAATGTGCGTAATACACAGAGGTTTCTAAGCGCAGACCGAGGGATCGAACCGGTGTTGCGCGAACCGAGGGATCGAACCTGTGGTGCGTGGACCAAGTGATCGAACCTGTGTTGCTCCGTGTCATCTTGCTTCCAAGGCGAGCACGTTGCCCCTCAGCTAACCCACAGAGACTCTGAAGATCTGAAGTCCATTTAATGATACAGAACCAAACTATTGAGCAAGACTGATATCATCTTCATCATCATCATCAGAATAACTCAACACTGTTGTGATTATACAAGAGCTAAACTATTTAAAGAGAAGGAATTACTCAGAATGTAGCAGCACTATTCAATAACACAAAGTGCTTAAGCATAGTTAATGTGAAAATACTACAATTTTCACCATTGGAAAAGTACTGCCATTTCTCACAGAGGCTTCTACACCTTTTCTGGGGCAGCACTGATCCAGCCTACTGGACAGCATCACTTTTAATGGCAATTCTCAAAAGGACTGCTATACTTCAATAGGAAATGACCAACATTACACCGCAGGGAATTGTATACTCTTGATGCCACGGAAGCAGCACTTCCCCCCACAACAGCTGCTTTATTTTTAATGGCACAGTGTGTGTGTACCTCTCAGCCACTCTGTTTTACATTTAAACAGAACGACATTGTCATTTCTCAGCAGGACTGCAACACTATACCATTGTGTTCTGTATTTTGAGTACTTCTTCACCACAAATGTGGATTCATGGCACTCTCCCAGTGTCTAAATAGTAGATCTGGCTACATTCAATTGGTAACAAACATGTCCCGAGCTGCCTGCCGCTCAGGATATTGGAAGCCATCATGGGGCAAGGGATAGAGGACTTGAGCCGGTTACCAGACATTTGGTCGAAAAAAATTGGTCGACCAGACAAATGGTCGAACCAATTTGGTCGAAAACCAAATGGTCGAATTTTTTATTTTTTTATTTTCACCCCTTTTTTTTTTCTAAAAACCCATTTTTGTAAAAAACGAAAACCCGAAAAATAAATATATAATTAAAAAAAAAAATTC
Organism: Ambystoma mexicanum; assembly: GCF_040938575.1. Classification (NCBI taxonomy): domain Eukaryota; kingdom Metazoa; phylum Chordata; class Amphibia; order Caudata; family Ambystomatidae; genus Ambystoma; species Ambystoma mexicanum. The sequence goes on along the minus strand of NC_090924.1, from coordinate 805,930,954 downwards.
GACCATTTGGTTTTCGACCAAATTGCGTCGACCAAATGTCATTCAACCAGTTTTAGGTCGACCAAATGTCTGGACACCCTTGAGCCTATAAGATATCAGAATCAGCAGGGTCTGTTACCCCTTTATCTCTCCTGAATGAATTAATGAGCTCTCTCAGACACAAGTTATCACCCCTTCACACGCATTGAATGCATATGGTATGGAAATATAGATCGAGAAAACTGGAGTGAGAATTCATCGGAAACTGACTCCATTAATATACATGGGGTCACTGAGATGACCAAGAGTGAAACTGTACGTTCAGTTGTGAGATTACCAGCAACAGGTGATACTATGCTCTAAGGAGTGAGGAGCCCACTCAATATATCACACTGTTTAAATGTGTGAAACCCATTCTGAATGCTTGCCCAAAGAGCCTTGGCCAGAAATCTACACTGAAGAAGTGAGCATGTGATATGGGCTCTGCAGCCCACACACCCGCAGGGCATTCCAATGCTCCCACTTGCGATATTTGCACTAAATGAGTGTGATTGTGCTCCATTCTAGGAGGCACCCGGACAGTCTTTGCTCTGAGGTTTGACACACTCACAGGATGGGCTGGCATTTCGTTCTCCCATCCTACTTGCGTTGCTCTGCCTTTTGAGGGCTACTACAACCTGGATGATTATGGAGGGGTGGAGTAGGGGCAGCGATGGCCCAGTGGAATGCAACTGTAAGGCTTAAACCTCCTTACTTGACAATAGTTTATGCAGTACAAGCTAGCCAATGTTTCCACTGTTCTGTGGCCCACCCACTTGCACCAAATTGGTGACTACGAGCAAATACAGTCTTATAACTGCCGGTGATGTTACTTCCTACATTTGGGCACCACCTGGGAAACTCATAAGTCGGCTCCCCTGGCAGCACCAGCGTCTTGGTCCCGAAAGCATGCTTTTGTAAATTTGGTGTAAATCCGTCCAGTAGTTTTCTTTAAAAAAGGCAAACAGCAGGCAAAAAAAAATAGTGATATCTGTGTTCGGTCAACAGACGCACTTCCCTGTTCAGTCCGCAGAGGGGCATGCAATTGATTTAGAGGGCGATGTGATGTCCACGGACATCGGACATGCTCACTGATTGGATGGTGAAAGGCATGAAGTGCATCAGATTTTTCGAAACGCCCGCCATGTTGGATTTGCGGCATCCGCTAGTGTCCGCGAACATCGCGGTAAAAACATAGTAAAAACAGACCATTGCTTTTGTCAAACTTATCGCTGGGGAGGTAAGGGGTGATGAGGATTGGGATGGGGTATGGCTGTAAGAAGACAAAAAAAAATCGTTTTTTAACCCCCGAAGTCCGCAAACAGCCTGGGTGTACGCATACTGTCCTGTGATGATTGCGAAAACTTCAGATGTTAGGGGACATCTATGCCTATTTCTGTATTACAGGGTTGGTGAAAAGCAGTATTTGGATGGCTTATAACTTTGGAGCCACTCAATGGAACTGCATGACATTTTGGCATTCTATTGTAGACCTGATGCCGAATGGTTTAGTTTGGTGGGATTCTCTCAGGAGGGGGAAAAATTAGAGGGGGGGGGCAAAATATTGTAAAGGCTTATAAATGTGGTGACATTTGATGAATCTACACAAAAGTTGGCAATTTTTTTTAGATCTAGATATAAATGTTTTTGCAAAGTTTGGTGAGCTTCTGTCCCCAGCTAAAGCTACCAAAGTGAAAGGCACTACTCAGTCGCAGACTACCTGGACAGTACTCCTAATAGACCACCTCCATGCACCACCACAACAAATCCAACCACTGCAGTGCTTTCAGAACGGTTGTTCCTTTCTTAGCATGTAGTAGGCTGTCTTCCTCCACCTCATTGTCCTCAACCAAAACTGTAACCACACAGCCTACTTTTGTGGGACACAAAATCCCACCAGCTACCTTGCAAGCAATAAAAGAGGCTGTTGATCCATATCTTTCGAAGACAACAGTCCTCTGCATACACTGCAACACACCACTCTGCAGGTGGAAGCAATTTCGAAAGTACTTTTGAAGCTGTAGTTAAGGAGCATGAGAAACAATGACCCCACCTTAGAAGTAACACATGCACACCATCTTCCTCTGTCCACCTGCCCTTCCATATTAGTGCTTGTTGCCTCTTCCCTCATGTCCCTACCCACCTTACGTTCTAAACACACCTGTAAAAAAATACACACAAAAACAACACAAGAAAGGCTCCTTTTGAAATCATCTTTCACAGTTAAAAAATAGAACAAAAAAAATCTTATAGACTCAATCCACTTTACATTTCTCAGTAAAGTACATAGACTCAATAAGATTTTCCAACATTTCCATTTGCATTGTGTGTTATGCTAATGGGAATAATGTGGCATTCATCCCCCATTCCAAGGACTGGAATGGGGGATAATGGCCTGGCAGCCCAAGTTATTGTCCCAAGTGAAGCGAGGGTGGATAACGAGAGCTCAAGACCGTTTCCCCCATTCCAGCCCCTGCAATGGGGGATGAAAGCCATTAGCAACCGGGGTGCTAAAAAAAAGGATTTTTCTTCCTACAGCGGGACACCTGTGGCATCCGGCTTTAGGAAGGGAAATCATTTTCCAAGATGCCTGCCATAAAAAGGGAAGGCGGGGCTCCATACAGAGCCCCTCTTCCCTTTTCATGGCAGCCTACAGAAGTCGACAAGAGAACCCTTTGACCATATTATCACAAGCACATTTTATTTCCTTTTCAAACCTATCCTACTTTTGAATAATTTTACCAACACGTTTCTGGTGTTCATTACTCAGTAGCCAGATTGTCAGGGTCATGACCTTGTGCCATGACCCAGACAATCAGACTATAGCCCATGGCCACACGCTATACCTCAGTCACTAAAGGTATATCATTATTTTTTGTACCTACATTATGACACTTGTAAAACAATTTAACACAGGCACATTTGTAAAATCATGCTTTAAGGTCCTTGCCAATGCTCCTTACACAAGTTTGCTGGAAATCCGTCCATGTTTTATTTTTTCAAAAGTGTCAAAATGCAGGTACATACAATAGTCATATAATAATTTAGCCGCAACTTGAAAAACTCCATTCAGACTTTAAATAAACATTCAAGGTTGCGTCTATAATCGTTTTGAAAACGTTTGTCTACATTTGTCAAACAGCAACAAAGTTATAAGCCATCTAAAAATGTTGAGACCCCCCTCTAATTTAGCCCCCTCTTAACAAAATCCCACCAAACTTTACACACCCATGTATATCTAGATCTCAAATAGTTTTGCAAACCTTTGTGTGGATTTGTCAAATGGCACAGAATGTATAAGCCTTTAAAATATTTTGGGACCCACATTCTAATTGTATTCTGTCGTGACAAAACAGCTCCACACTTTCCAAAATCATTCACAATCAGGTCTAGAATACAATTCCAAAATGTCATGCAGTTTCATTGAGTCGCGCCAAAGTTATAAGCCATCTAAAAAAACTGCTTTTCACCAACCCAGTAATGCAGAAATAGGCATTGATGTCCCCGAACATCTGAAGTGTTTGCGGCCATCACAGGACTGTACCTGAAAATCCGGACGGTTTGCTGAGTTCGTGGGTGAAATACGCCAGTTTTTTGGTTTCTTACGGCCGTATCCCATCCTATTCTCATTCCCCTCAACTCCTCAGAAATTGCTTGATATGTTTGACAAGTGTAATGTTGTGTTTTGTTATGTTTTAACCTGATTTTCATGGACAACAGCAGTTGTCTGCGAATCCAACATGGTGGGCGTTCCCAAATATCTGACACTCTTCAAGCTTTTCACCATCCAATCAGTCAGCGCATCTTATGACCGCGGACATCACGTCAACCTCTAGGCCAATCAGATACCCGTCCGTGGACCTAACAGGGAAGTGAGTCCTCGGACCAAACCCAAACATCACTAATTTATTTTTACCTACTTTTGGACTGTTTAAAAAAAAAAGTACTGGACGGATTTACACCATTTATACAGTGTCTCACCTCAGACCTTTGTATGTTGTTATCTTCTGTGTTGAAAAACAATAATTCTAAAACAGAATGAATTGTATTTTATAGTAAAATAAAAAGAAGAATATTGATGTTTTTGTTTCATAATGGTACTAAGTGAATACTGAAAGTCTTCCTAGTACACAACCAATGCATGTTGTATTCATTAATCATGCTACAGAGGAAGAAACATGTGGGAGAGAAAAAAAATAACTCTATTCACTATTATAAACATTTAACAATATATGCATACATATATTTACAAATGATATACTATTTCACATTATACAAGTATATTTATATGACAGGTTTAATAAAAGTGTTAACAATTGTATACATGAACATTATCTTTAAAAAAAGCTTAAAAGAATTACAGTTTTAAAGGGAAGCAGTATCTAGAGTGTACTATAGATACAATAAATGCTGCATGATTACCTCAACTACACTAACCATTTAGGTAACTACAAAGTTGGTTTTGCATCAGCAAATTCTAAATAGAATTGCCCAAAATGTCAATAGTTTGTGCACATATAAAGTCATTTCACTACAATATTAAATTATGATAAATGTGCAGATGAATTTATGGGACCTTAACCAGGAAGCCAAGACATATACCCAAAGTATGTCTTCAGTTTTACAAATAAATGTATTAAGACATGCCACTGATGTAACATTATTTTGAGCGTACATCTTTTTAAAGTCTAATCATACAAATATTTCAAATAATAGGTAGACAATAAAAATGTTTGTGTGTGTAAATGTATTAGCACTTACCAGAAGCTACACTAAGAACCTAACACATGTAATTTCCATACTTCTTGTGAAATCTGTGTGTGTCATTTGTTTGGACGCATACACACATAATACGTTTAATAATGACATTTACAAATCTATGCATCATATTTGCAATTTGAAAAACATGTGAATTGTTAATCAAAACTTTTATTTGCACAGATAATTATGTGCAGTGTGGAATATTGTTTTATCAATTCAAACTTCATTGTAGAATATGATAATTATCTCGACATTGCCATTAGAATACGTCTTTTCAGATTGTTGTGCGTCCTTTTGTTTTCCACCTACACAATTAAGAAGCTATTGACAATGTTGTATAAACTAGTATACAAAACTAGAAACGTCCACAGTGTAATGACATAACACATTGCACACATTTTCTGAAAATGTGAACACTGCACATAGAAGATCTTTAAACATTCAACAAACAAACACTTAAAGTAGGCTATTTTCATTTTGTAATTGAATTGGAATAATTCCTAACAACATTGTATTTTGTCCACCTTCACACATAACAAGTAAGACACAAGAAATCTAAATGATTCCTTAAAACTTGAATTAGTAGTTGGATGTTATTTATTTTAGAAACATTGCACTCTGTTTTTTGTATCTACATCCTATAGTTCACTTGTTTCACATGTGAACAGTCATGACCTTCAACACTTCTTAACATTCAAAATAATATACATGGAACTACGTATGTAACCTAGTACTTATAGGGAACACATGTACATATTAAAATATACACCGTTTTACACAATACAAAAGAAGTGGAAGATTGCAGACTGTTGCTTTCTCTTCTAATTTATGTATTCTTCAGAATAATATCTCTACATTTATTTCATTCACATTTTAAAATATATCCTGGGAACAATCTATCTTTTACTTTACATAAAACACTTATTAGCCTATTCTTCCATTTTAAAGTTGTATTTTGCATGTTTATATTCACAAAGAATATAAAACATATAGTTAAAACCTTTGTTTCTACTAACATTAAGTAAGCATTCTTCAAAACCTTTGGCAATATAGCTTGGTGTGTGACTATAGATGAGCAAAGTAGACTTTCCATGGTTGAACACTGAGTTTGTCAGGCTGTGATGCATTTATGATTGGTACAGTACATTATGTGGATGCTTAGCCTGAATGAAAAGTGAGCTAATATTATAAATCACAGTGACCATTTCTTTGACAGCCTAAGAATTCATGTTAAAGCATGAACATATGAAGAGAAAGATTTGCAGAAACCATGGGATTTACAAGGTTACAAATTTACAAAATTACAGCAGAAAAGCTGGAATACCAACTATGAGGCCTTAGCCACTGTGAATTCACCCTGTTCACTTTGCTTCACATTTTCTCAGAAACCATTTATCTAGTGCATTTGGCCTGAAACACCAAAAGACCATAATAGTACCTGGTATACAGTCCAATTCCCAAACCAGTTTGCAAGAGAGGAAGTATGCACTGGAAACTTACCAGTGGTGATTAACTTTCCCTGTAAACTGGCAGAATCCACAAATTACCACAAAAAAGCAAAATAACATTTGCCAACATCATAACCAAGTTAGCATTGATTAGCTGCACTCCATAATAGGACTTGTCATATTTAAGGCCACCTTCAAACACGTCCACAAATCTGATGCAATGGGGAATTACTAATATGGGGTCAGAGGGAAGAGCTTGATATCCAACTCTGAAGCACATACACAGCTTCACTATTTCTAAAGGTTAGAAGTATGCTGCTTGTTTCATGATAGGAATCTATGCACCCCCATTCATTTTACACCTTCATATGTCTGTGCATTCTGTAATAACACATGTGATCAAGTAGCATGGAACCCAAGTGATTCCATGTCCTTCCAAAGCACAATATTTTCAAGCAGATTGTGAAAGTGCCAGATATTGTTGCTGTTTATTCTTTATGAATTACTACCAAAATGTTTTTGTGTCCAGCAGGCAGGTTGGACACATGTGGATGCAATGGTGCTGAACATTATACAATAGTGGTCTAGATACAAAGTAGTGATGCAATGTACTTTCAAATCTGTGAAAGAAATGCTAGGCTCAATTTAACATATATTGTTGGTGAGAAACTTGTGCATAGCTGAGGTAAATAATGCAATGATTAGATTACAGAGCAAGTGCTGCAGTGTTTAAAAAGAGCCCCATGTAGAGCTCTGCTCCGAGTAGTTGAGTAATCTGGGTTGGTATTGAGAAGCTCATATAGCATAAATAAGATGAGAACTGTAGAGTTTCAATAGATGGCAACTGAGTTTGTCAGGTTGTGATACAATTGTGGGTGGCACAGTACATTTTTGGGATGCTAAGCCTGAATGAAAACTGAACTAATCGTATGTACCACAGAGACCATTTCTATCACAGTCTAAGAATTCAGGATAAAGCATCGACATATGAAGTGAAATAAATGCACAAACCATGGGTTTTGCAATGTCATACCTAAAGAGGCAAAGACATTTGATGGATTACTGCAGAAAAGCTGAAATGCAAACTAAGATGCCTTAGCCACTGTGCTTTTACCTCCTTGACCATGTTTCACATATTCTCAGAAACAATTTATCTGGTGCATTTGGATTAAAATTCCAAAAGACGTTTGTAGTACCTGGCTTGCTTTAGCCATTATCTAAGTGTACATTTCCCAAACCACTTTGCAAGTGAGCAAATGTTCACTGGGCACTTAACAGTGCACTCAATCATAGGACTTCTCAATTTTAAGGCAACATTCTAACACTTCCACAACTCTGACACAATAGGGATGCACTAATATAGGGTCACAGGGAAGAGCTTGATATCCAACTATGAAGCACATACAAAGCTGCAATATAGTTCAAGGGTAGAGGTATGCTGCTTGCTTGATGGTAGGGTTTGCTACACATTCCCATTCATTTCACGTTGTCCTATGTTTTTGCATTGTGTAACAGCATATGTGATCACATAGTATGCTACCCGAGTGGGACCCTGCCCTACCAAAGTACACCATTCCCAAGCAGATTGTGAAAATACCAAATATGGTTGCTGTTCATTCTTTATGAAGTACTTCAAACATTTAATTCTGACTAGTACACACATTGGGCTCACGTGCATGCATTGGTGCTGTAAACTATGGCACACTGGGTGTTCTGGATGCAGTGCAGTGATGCAATATACTTTCAAATCTGTGAATAAAAAGCTGCACTCAATTTCACATATATTCTTAGTGTGGAAACTATGAATAGCTAAGGTACATAATGCAACAAAACTCAGAAAAAACACCCTATTTTTTCAAACTAAAAAGTATTTTTTTCCCTAGATATAACTTCTAAGACTTCTAATCACATATTTCCTAAATACAGACAAACAACACATTGGCCCTCATTCCGAGTATGGTTGTAGTCATGGCGCTATTTGCGCCATGACTGCCTACCATACCGGTACCGACTCCGGTTTGGTGCAATGGGGACTTACCGGTCCATTCCGACCTTGGAGGGACCGGTAAGTCCCCATTTACCAAACCATTCCCCATTTGAGCCACCATAGGGCTCAATGGGAATGTGGAGGGCGCAAATAACGTGACGGCTTATGCCAAGCCCGTTATTTGCGCCCAGGTCCCTTAACGGTCCCGTCCTTAACACCTGGTCAGACCAGGCGTTAAGGAAGGGACCCGCTAAGGGACCTCGTAGTAGGGAGGTAAGGGATTACCGGCACCGATCTCCTTACCGGTGCCCGGTATCCCTTACTGCCCTACTCGGAATGAGGGCCATTATTTTTAACAAATAAAGATACAACAAAACAATTCCAAATCCACACTATCAGCACATTATCAAATAAATCCTTCAACAAAACAGTGATAACAAACCTTTAATTGAACAGATTTTTTTCACACCATAGCATTCCATATATTACTGCTTGAACACTCTTTATAAAACACTGAAATCAAATATGGAAAAGCCTACTTTCCAAGCAATACCTACAAACTGTACTAAATTACAAACCTAAACATACTCAATACATTTTATATAAATGAGAATTCATACTATACACAAAATGTATATTTTTTAAACACAATCCCTGACCTTCAGCTGCTCCAAAGAAGTAACAGTTCTTCACATTAGCCAAACAGAGAACATAGGCACACGCTGGGTTCTGCAATCAGAATGTCAAATGTTCACAAAAAGGTCACTTTCACAGCTTTCAGGAATCAAAAGCACAAAAACAGCACTGTACAAAGCAAACAAGTAAAATGGCCAACTCATTTTTATTACAACCTATGACAGTGAACAAAGCCCCAAATACTCCTTCTAAAGACTACTTTGTAGAACATCTAGAAAGACAATTAAATAACACCAAATTTGTTTTGTTAATTAGACAAATTGCATAGCTGAGGCTATAACCCCGGCTACACTGAGGAGACATCTCATAACCGCGGGTACACGTAACTTTTTTCTCAATCATTGAAAAACACATATTGCAAAGGTTTCAAATTTAAATCACACATGCCTTGAGGTGAGAACATCCAAAGAGAAAGACATGTATACATCTGTGGTTAAACGTCCCTAAAATAATATGATCACTGCAGCAAAATACAAACAGCTTTAACCGCGGATAGGACCAGTGGGTTCGTACCCGGGGTTACAAAAGCCTGCCACGATGCACACCGTCTAATTGGAGCACTGATAGCCATGGGTGTGAGCAAACTCCAGTAGCCGCAGCTACCCATGACATTTTTGCAGATTCAAAAAGACACATTAGCAAGGTGTAAAAAGGTAAACAATATACAAGTACACATGAGGACATAGAATAAGAGACGCATGTAAAATTGTATAGTGTTAAATCTGTGAAATGTCATGATCACTGCACAGAAATTGGTAACTCTATACCCGTGGCTATGGTGACAGTTATAGCCCCGCCTGGACCCGCCCAAAACATACATGACGTCCCATTGGCTTTGTGGTGCCTGTGGCTCTAACCCCCTCTGACAGGGCATGACAGGAGAGCTATTTTTTTTTTTAAAAAGGCATCACATTTATTTTCCTTTTCGAGTATACTTAACCACTTCTGTGGGTGACTCTTAAAAGAGCCTTTGAGTTATTTTACCAGCATATAACCAAAAGCAAAAAATATATTTTCAATCAGAGAAATACTCTTCACATATATTACAATTCAATACATCTTGGAAAATGACTCTGTGTTCTTTCCTTAGATGACTAATTAATTTTCCCAAAGACAAAAAAAATACTGTGCTCCCTGTCAAAAATTGTTCTCCCCAATTGGAGCATAAACCTCTCCTTTCAAATACTCCATCTAAAATAACATTATTGAACCAAAAAAACATTGTAAGCCAATGAATTGTCAACACGTCACCTATGTCCTCAATATCACTTTTTACTCCATTCTCAAAATTCTCAAATTCTCCACAGTCTTCTAAACAATGACATTCCTCCCCTTCTGAAATTGGCTCCATGTTTCAAATATCCAATGAAACAATAAAAATAGCCCAAAAATAGTACAATCTCCTAAAACCACGCCTCACTCGCAAGCAACATAAATGTACTATATAGTAAAAATCCTAATATGATACAATATAATCTACCGTTTTTTTGGCACATATTCACATCACTCAAAAAAGTACATTCTCTGATAGGTTCAACAGTTAAACAGGCTCTGAGGTATTTGACATCCTTTTGGCAGCTACCCACCACACAAACAATAAACAACCAATCAGAAAGTAAATACAAGAAATTCCACCTTCTCTCCTCATGTAATCTGCCTCCATTGCTTATTCAAATATCTCAGGTGACAACCAGTATTTTCTTCTATCACAGTACAATGGAAAATGACTTGAAATGGCTGGAGAAAAATTATCCCACAGAGGAAGAAATTAAAAAAAAAGATGCCCAAGAGAAGGGACCAGAAGAAAATATGTAAGATTCAGTATTTTGTAAGTCCATTCTTTATATTTATGATATGATATGGCATTTGTAACGCGCCTATACACAAGTGTTTCAAGGCGCGACGAGGCAGGGAGGGGGGAACAAGGGGAAGACAGACAACGATCCTAATAGGCCAGGTGTCATTCAGATCGCGCAAGTGCAGGGGGAAGGGAGAAAGTGCATGGGGAAGGGGAGGGAGGGAAGTGCAGTACAAAATAAGTAGAATAAAATAAAAATAAATAAATAAAGAGGACCAGCTGGTGGCAAGTGCATGGTAAGTGCAGACAAGTGCTGGGATGGGGGGGCTTTAGGGATACAGAGACAGTCCCGCAGTGCAGGTGTTGCCAGGGAGGCAGTGCAAGCGGTGAGTGGCTGGACCCAGGACCGGGGTCGGTGAGAGTGGTCCAGTTGCAGATTCAGTGCAGTTTCAGCGAAGAATTAGCAGGGGAGAGGGAGAGAGAAAGCAGAAGCAAAGAGGAAGGTTTTGGGATGGTTCTCCTCAAGTTTCAGGGAGGTAGGGAGGCTGTTCCAGAGGGAGGCCCCTGCCGCGGAGAGACATCTACCCCCAGCTCGTAGCTCTGAGAAGCGGCTGACCCTGAGGGAGTTGGAGACGGATGAGCGAAGGGTTCGGGAAGGAAGATATTTAGGAAGAGAGAGTTGAAGGTATTTAGGCCCCAGGCCCCAGAAGGCCTTGTGGACAATGCAGAGGGTTTTGAACTTTATCCTCGCAGCCACTGGGAGCCAGTGTAGAGATTTCAGTCCTGGAGAGATACGGTCCCTGGGCTTGAGGCCAAGGACAAGTCTCGCAGTTCTGTTCTGGATGAGTTGCAGAGGGCGGAGAGTGGAGGCAGGCAGATTAAGATAGAGGCTGTTACTGTAGTCCAGCTTGGAGAGAATCAGGGCTCGGGAGACAGTGAGCTTCTGGGGGAAGGAGAGGAAGGGAAGAATACCTCGGAGGAGGTGCAGCTGGTAGTGTGACTTCTTAGAGATGTCAGATATATGAGGAGAGAAGGAGAGTGTGGAGTTGAAGATAACCCTGAGGTTTTTTGCCTTGCAGGTAGGAGCAGGAAGAGGGCCAAGAGAGGCCAGCCAGAGAGCTGCAGGGAAAGAGTGGGTGGGTGTGCCGATGAGTAGAATCTCAGTCTTACTGGCATTAAGGCAGAGGTCATTGGCAGCACACCATTCCTGGATAGAAGACAGACAGTCAGAGATGAGGGAAGGAGAGGAGGAGGCCGAGGGTAGCCTGAAAATGAGCTGGGTATCGTCCGCATAGCACTGAAAGTTGGGGCAGAGAGCGGCGATGCGGTGGGCAAGGAGTGCCAGATACTGGTTGAACAGCCAGGGGGAAAGATTACATCCCTGGGGGACACCACAGGTGGAGAAAAAGATGTCAGAGAGGAAGGACCCCAGTTGGACCTGGGAGTGTCGATTGGAGAGGAAAGAGGTCAGCCCCGCCAGAGCCTGACCAGTGATACCCAGGTTATCACGGAGATGGTTGAGCAGGATGGCATGGTTGACAGTGTCAAAGGCAGAAGAGAGATCGAGCAGGATGACACACAGAGTGTTGGAGTTGAGATTCAAGAGCAGGTCCTCACAGATGTTCAGGAGAGCAGTTTCCGTGCTTCTGGCGGCTCTGAAGCCAGATTGATTGTCATGAAGACTTCCAACAGATTCAGCATGGACGTTAAGCTGGGAGATGGACAGTTTCTTCAGGAGCTTGCCCAGGAAGGGAGTGATGGAGATTGGGTGATAGTTAGCCGGGCAGGAGGGGTCAGAAGAGGGTTTCTTAAGTAGAGGGTGCACAAGGGAGTGCTTAAGGGGGGATGGGAAGACTCCAGAGGCGAAGGAGTGGTTGCAAAAGTCATCCAGGGCCGGAGCCAGGGAGTCGATGTGGTCCTTGATAGTTTTGGAGGAACAGGGGTGAACCTGTTTAGACAAGACTTTCATAGATCGGACTTGTCTGGAAACCTCATCAGCAGAAAAAAGGGGAAAGGCAGAGAAGGAGGGAGGAGGGGTGGCTGCAGAAGAGCCAGAGGAAGAGCCGGGAAGAGACGGAGGGAGGTGATAGGAGGAGAGTGAGGATAGGATGTCCTGAGTTTTAGAGATGAAGTGAGAGGCCAGTGCAGTGCAGAGGGCCTGGGAGGGGACAGGAGAGGTAGAGACAGCAGCAGGGTTGGCAAGCTCCTTGCAGATTTTAAAGAGTTTGGCCGAGTTGTTAGATGCCGCAGAGATGCGGGCTTGGATAAGGGCTCTCTTCTTGGTGAGAACGGAGAGACGGTATTGCCTTTGGAGCAGGCGGCAGGCCAGTTTGTCAGAGGATGAACATGAGGCACGCCATTTCCTCTCTGCCACCCTGCACTTGCATTTAAGGGTGACGAGATCCGAGTCATACCAGGAGTTACATTTGGCTTTGGGCTTCAGGCGGATTCTCATGACAGGGGCAAGGATATCAAGAGTATCAAATATAGCAGAGTGGAGCATGGAGAGGGCTGTGTCAGGGTGGGAGTCAGCCGAAGGGGGGGGGGTGGGGGCAAGAAGGTGGCAGCGAAAGCCTCAACTGACACGTGCTTCATGGGTCGGATGACCGAGAAGGTGGGGGGCAGTGATGAGGGTGGCTTTGCCTGTGGGGTAGGGAGGGTGAGGTGGGAGGATAGGAGAAAGTGATAACTCCAGGAGAGAAGAGTGGAGAGAGGGACGGAGAGGGGAAGGTCGGAAGAGATCAGAGCATCAAGAGTGTGCCCTGCAGAATGAGTAGGTCCAGACGGGAGAATAGAGAGTGAGAGAGAGTCGCAGAGGTCACGAAAGAGTCCCGTGGGGGGACAGGAAGCATCCAAGTGGATGTTGAAGTCACCAAGAAAGAGGAGTTGAGTGGTTGAGGACAGGAGTGAGGAGGAGAGGTCAGCCCACTCAGAGAGGAAGGAGGAGATTAGACCAGGTGGCCGATTGATAGTAGCCACGGTAAGGGAATGGCTAGGAGAGAGAGAGAGACGGCAGACAAGGCATTCAAAAGAGGAGTAGGTCTGCGTAGGTGTGAAAGTGGCAGGAATCCACCCAGGGAAGATAAGGGCTACACCCCCCCTGCACGGTTGGGTCTGGGCATGGAGAGGATCTTGTAACCGTCAGGTAGGAGTGTGTCAAATCTGGTGACAGAGCTGGCCATGAACCATGTCTCAGTGAGACCGAGGACGTCAAGGTCCAGTTCCTCAAGAAGGTGACAGATATCAGAAGAATGCTTGATTGCAGAGCGAGAGTTAAGAGTGGCAATGTGGATAAGGTTGCCATCCTTGAAGGACTTCCGGGGAGGGGTACAGATCAGAGGTACGCCCTGCGGAGGTGTAGATGAGGGAGGTGAAGAAGGAGCGCGAGAGGGGGCTGGGAGGGAGGGTAGAGGCAAGGTAGCTGAGGACAGAGGAGGGAGGACAGCAGGAGAGGAAAGGAAGTTGATGAGGCGAGGGAAGCGTCTATCAAAGAGGTGAAGGTTGGCCTGAGGACCTTGGACCAAGGCGGTCCCATTAGCGTAGACATTAATGATGGCCTTAGAGGAGTGGAAGGAGGCCAAGAGGACATCCCAACGGGTGCCACCATTAATGGGAGAAGAGGAGAAAGGAGAGAGCACAGAGACCATATGAAGGGTCCATAGGTCAGGCAAAGGCACGAAAAAGAGGATGTCAGTAAGAGTTTCCTTGGAGCAGGCACTAGTGTAGGTGTCAGCGATAGGGAGGCCTGGGTTGGAGACAAGGATGTCCTTTTTAAACTTTTTCCTACCAGATTTAGTGAGGAGAGCAGGATAGTCAATAGAGAAGCAGTTAGAGAAGATAGGCGAGATAGAGAGCACCATGGAGTAGGAGGGAGTGGGGGGAAGACAGACGAAACGAGAGCACGCAGGCAGGAAGTGAGCGGCAAGCCCAAGTTGACCACATTTAAGAACAATGAGTGCGTATTAGGTCCAGAGGCCACCTAAGTTTGAGAATCCTGCGAGGGGGGAAAACCCTAGTTTACCACATTTCAGAACAGTGAGTGCGTATTAGGTACAGAGGCCACCTAAGTTTGAGAATCCTGCGAGGGGGGAAAAATCCCTAGTTTACCATAACTGTGGGACACAGTGAGGTGAAGACACCATGCGAACAAAGTGACCAGGAAAAGATGGGGTGGGCTGGGAGAAGGTGGAGATAGAAGTACAGGTGCCTGGTGTCCCCTGCGGACACCTGCAGACACACAGGGAGTCGCAACCGTAGGAGCCGCCCTTTGCCTAAGGGGTCCTTAGCCGAGGGGGCTGCCGGTCAGGGGGGCTGCCCAGGAAGGGGATGGATATAGGCAGACGGAGGAGGGGAAGGGGAGGGGGGTGTGGGCGGGCAGGGAGGCGGGAAGGGAGAGGAGGACCAGGAAGTGGGAGGGGGTAAGCAGGCACAACAACGCGCTCAGAGCGCGAATGCAAAATAGCAACTTCAACAACAAATGGACTCACGGAGGCCCGCAAGGGCCAGGCAGGGCTTCCCTTAGCCCGCAGATCCCTCAGGCTACCGGCGACTGCTCTCCCACGCTCGGATGAACAAAGAAGCGAGCGGGGGGAAAAATAGACTAACAATAATATTTTAAAGAACACATATCAGTCACCAAGCAGATATAATGTATCTAACTATATTTAAATGTCTATGCAACCACCACAAATACTTTTAAGTGATTCAAGTATTACAAAAAATTAAACAAGAAGCACCATAAGAACTACCCATTAACTAATCATGGATTATTTAATAGAACTAAAACAATTATTAATTAATGTTCAAAAAGAAGTACAATCAATGAAAAAGGTAATCCAAAATGTAAGCCAAATCATGGACAGTTATAATCCAGCTAATTGGGCTAAGAAAGCGGATGTATTATGTGCTCAAATTAAACAAAATCCCACAACCACATTCCCCCCAAATAAATGTGTTCTAATAAACGTTGTTTTTATACTTGTGAAATGAATAACCTCAGCCCTTTAAGATGAATAGCAATTACCCCGTAGATGGATGGGGATGCAGATTTTATTCATACATCAATAATCAAAACGACTCAGGTAGTTGGCAAACAAGGATAGGCTTCTTAACATCAGGTGAGGCAACTAAGCCCTCCCTTCCAAATGGCCAATATTAACGTCACTAAGTACACAACGTCCCATTGGCTACACATACTTTAGGACCCTAAATTACACATTCCTCTACAGTTGGTTGGCACTCTAACCTTCGTCAATACTTTTCCACCTACGTCTAGCGGCAGGCAGGCTGGCCTTCCAGGCGCTGCTCAGCTTGTCTTAACCATAGCTTTCCACCAAATAACATATCAATCCATCATCACCTCAGTGGTCAGCTTAGTCAATTATGCTTTGATGCTCGGCCTCGAGTTTGTTCTGTACTGTGGAGAATTTAGGGGAGTGAAGGCACACTCTGCCCTCATGCATAGGTGTGAACATCTTGCTCATCCAACTTCATCCACGTGACTGAAGACCATGGAATTGAGCTTCTTGTGTATTAAAATACTATTTTGTAATAGACCTCCGATGGCTTCCTTGTTTGTTCATGTCTTTTGAACGGGAGTTTTGTTCTTTCCAACAATTTGTATCCAATGTTAGTTAGCTTCAGCCTGTTGAGACCTTAGCTTCTTTGGCTTGGCTTCATGGCTTCATGGCTCATCCAACCTCGCCTTTCCGAGATTAACTTTATTATTTCAACTTTTATTAGCTGCAACACACTATAAATGAGGCCTTCTTTCTAGAGTGCAGCACTGCTACAATATGTAGTGGAAACATTCATCCTTCACTTGTTCATATACATATATATGTTGGCACATGTCGCAATCTATTCACTACAAAGCTAGCCTTTGGTTTACTTTGTCTGCTCGTGTTTTTTTTGCATCTGTAGACGTGCAAACTGACTTGATGTCTCTATCAGTTCTGTAGCATAAGTTTCTTCACCTTGATCCCAATATGTCACTTATATTCAATACTTTCTTGATGCTTTATAGAATATTTCCATTCTCTAGTACCTGCATCTTTTCTATGCACACCAGCTCAGCTACGTGTGATGTCACCATTCATCTTTGCCATTCATTTGCTCTGCTTCTTCTTGGATTTCATTCATTCAAATGGCCATCATATTTTCTTGTATGCAGGTATGGTTTTCTCAATGGGAACCTTGCCTCAAAGACTCTCTTTGACGTTAGTATTCTTACTGGTACTGCACAGGTTTTGCATTCAGGCTCCCAACATATAGGCAATATCGGTGAGGTGGTTGAGGGGGTACTTGGCTCCTCCTCTACACTTCCCCCTCTGGGTTATTTATCAACCACTCTCTAATCATCCTTCATATCCAGACATCTTGGTCTGAAGAAGAGCTTTTCTAGGATCCATATCATTATGACTACCTTCAGGCATCCTGCTGATTTCACATGCTCATCTTTGTTCCAGGTCATGAGGCTGCACTGTCCACTTGGACTGCAATAGATCTATCTTCCCACATAATTCTTATGATTCTTTGGATACAGGAACTTTATCCCATCACGTGCATGGATACTGGCCTTCACAAAGTCTCTACTTTCTTCATCTGTCAAGTCATTGGCCTTCCATCCTGGTTCAACATCAATCATAATCTACATCCCTATGGCTTTTCTGGCTGTTTTCTTCCATTGGAAGATTACTATCTTGATCACACAGAATCCAAGCAAAATCATTAGTATCACACCTCCAAGGAACTTAAAAAGGTCTGTCATCCATTGTAAAACCCAAGAGAAGAGTGATCGATGCCAAATGTCATCTGTTCTGTCCTCTACTTCGTCGATCATCTGACTGTGGAGCCTTGTCTGCATTCCTATGGCCTCTGTCAATGTTCCATTCTTGTCATCATGAGAAGGTGTGCATGTGCAACATGATTCTCCGATTTTTGCACAAACACCTCCATCCACTGCTGTGATCATGTCCAAGACATATCTATTCTGGAGAGTCATCAGTCGTATGTCTCTCATCTCTTCTCTGATTGCATTGAATCCCTTTATAGTCGTGTGGATTGTCTGTTGCAATTCCCATCTTGTAATCTGCAGCCACTTGGTATTTGCTCCAACCTGGACACTCGGCATGAAGGTCAACAAACACACTGAAGCTGTCTGGCTAAGTGGTCTGTACTTATAGGGGATAGCATAAAAAGCCTCTATAGATTTTGCTCTCTCTCATCATTCTTCTTATCAGCTCCACAGATCTCTTCTTTCTCAGGTGAGCATCTGCTTTCGGAAAACTGTCAAGGTTTAAGGCACATTCACTAATGAGCATTTCCCTCCCCAATCCTTGGGTAGCCTAATATATATGCTCTGGATCCACAAGCCCAATAGTAGTCGATGATTACTGCTGTTCCAAGTATCATTCCTGGTACATCAAAGATTCAACCACAGTTCTGATACTCTCCAACCTTTCTTGTGCCATTATTTCCGAAGCACACTTTTGCACTCTCCAAAAGCATTGTCTGAAAGTGTCAACCTCTGTCTTCGACCCAAGTCAGTAGTTTAGCAAGTTTGGACATAGAGGCTTACAGCCATTCTGTACTGTGTCAATTGCCTGTTTATAACAACCAATGGCCACCCAGGCTCTGCAGATGACCACTCCTTCTTCTCAATCATCTGGTGATAGTACTGATCCCCAGATCTGCATTTGTCCTCTGTTCTTCCTATTACACATTTCTTCTACAGATTTTCCTGGACTCTCCAGTCTTTTGTTTACTTCCCATCTGATTCCAGCTCCTTTCACTCCAGGTTTCTCATACCTGATCACATGATTCTTAGTATGAGCTCTGTTTCTTGTCTTCGTGTCCTGGACATAGTCATCTTCATCTGGATCTGTCCATTCAGTTGCACATTTGAGATAGGCATCTCGGCCCATAAACTGCCCTCTTTTTCGGCAAAGTGCTATGTGGGAAAGACAATGGGCGTCATTACGAGGGCGGAATGGGTTTACCGGCACTGTTAATGGTGCCGGTGCCGGTAAACCCATTCTGCCCTATTACGAGGTTCCCTTGCGGGACCTGCTCATAATGTCTGGTCAGACCAGACGTCCTTTGCGGGTACAGCAAGGGACCAACGAGCTAATAACGAGCCCATTATTAACGGGCCCGTTATTAGCTCCATCCCCATTCCCATGGGCTCAAATGGGAATGGGGATTGTTTTTTTGAATGAGGAATTACCGGGTCCTCCAAGGTTGGAAAGATCCGGTAATTCCTCATTCAAGGAACCCGGACCCCGAGACGATTTCTGGAGGCAGCCATGGCACTAATAGCACCATGGCTACCTCCAAACTCGTAATGAGGCCCAATGTGCTGTCTGGATGTCTATTTCAGTAGCTATGAAGATCTTAGACTTCCCCATACTATAAGACAGGAGTGTGCATACAAAGCATTCCTCCTTTGAGGTCCTTCTTCCAACTTCCTTCATATGTTGATACCATATGTTGTTTCCCAAATGTGCTGTACTATTCAAGAAATCATTTAGCTCAAAGTCATCCTCCCTGGTACCTCTCTTAGGTCTCATTCTATTTACTGGACCAATCATAGGAACACTTGTCAGTGGACTAGGTGTATTCACATGCATTAACTGAGTAGATTCAAATTGTAAAACCTGTCTCTGATGCCCAAAAATAATCTCTAAGACACTTTTTCGCATGTGACTGACTGTCAGTAACATTTACATCAGACTTAGGTGTTTCTTCATCATTCTTTGGAATAGGGATAACTACATAGGGTCTTGATTGCCTAGTAGTTGCCACGTTTACAACTTCCTTCTCCTTAGGAAGATTCTTAAGAATCTATGTAATAGGTAATAGGATGTGAGCACAGTGAGTGCAAGCAGTATTATTATGAACAGAATACAAGCATCAATAACACAGAGGTGTGAGAACGTGCAGCATTGATTTTTACACAGCATGGATGTCTCTCTGGATCTGGCATGATGATATTGCTACTAATGCTGCCCATTTTTATTGCCTAAGAAAGGAAAAAATAAACTTTAATACAGCAACATTATGTATTGTTTGTGGAAGCTGCTGATCTCACTCAATAAACGTCTTTGATCAGCTGACTGCTTACTGAATGATGAACATGAATTCCCAATGGATCCATTGAATCAGACTTTCACCAGACGCCATTATGATTTTCTTTCAGCATGAAACAAGAATTATTTTCAGCCAGTAATTCCTCGATCTGTTCCTCGAAAGGAAAGTCTCACTCTGATCTCAGAGTTCTCTCAAAATATGTATTTACTTGTAGTAATGTCTCTCAAAATGTCATTTAATGCTGCATTATTTTGCGGGTCCTTTTGGAAAGTGTGGACATCTGCTTGTCTATTAACAAGTTGTGGGCATTCTTGAATCAGGTAGTAAAACACTGGACTGACCAGTCTGTGCGCATTATCACCTGATAGGGGCATTTACATTTTCCCCACTGTACTCAGGAAGCTGCAGAACTTGCTCAATAATCGCTGTGAGCAATCTCTTTACGATCAGACCATTCTTAGGATCTTGCAGAAAAACGTGAACGCTAGTAGTTCTCCCCAATACTGCAGGATATGTGCGCAACACAAAAAGAAAAACTTCAAACATGATCTGTGAAACGTCATTCGGTACCACCATGAGCAAATCCAAACAAGAACTCAGTGAGAAATGAATTAGGGTACTGTACCCTCTTCCAATTGTCAAAAACAGAATCAAGATCTGGAATATTGTTCTTCTTATCAAGGCTTAAGCATGCCTCAGTCCAATGTCACAAACTCCTGTGGCTCAAAAATAGATATCTTCCCTTGACTCTTTCCCAGATGACTGAAAAGAGTGTTCAAAATAAGCCACAGTCCAATGAAACTCTTTGTCATTACTCGACAGCTTCTGCATCCTTCTTCCTCGTCATGGACCTAGTCTGCAAGGTTCTTCCCCGATGCTTGCTTCCGAAGCATGCGGGGGTGAAGGGGTCCCTCCGGCATAGATCTTTACATCTCCCAGAAAAGTCCAAGCATGTCTGCCCTGCACTTTGACTGCAGACGCTGTGATGTCCTCTCTAATAAAAGGACCAATGAAGCAGGGTTTGTCCAACTTCTTTCTCGTGAATTTACAGATTAGGACCGCATCTCTGGGGAACACTTTAGGAATACAAAGTTCTTGAAATCCACTTGTTGAATCATCTCCATCTGTTTTCTATATTGCCCTACGCCCTTTCTGCTGTAGCTGATCAGAAATGACAGAGATACTTGAGGTCATACAAGTAAGATAGTCACTTAACTTCATTCCTAACAGTTCTAATGTTGGCTGGGCATCACGTATATCTCTGGATAGAGGTGTGAGGGGTGTCCTCATTCACCTCCCTGTCACTATTTCATGGGGGTAAGATGGTGGTCCGAATCTGGTTGATTCCTCAATGCATATAATGCCAGTGGTAGGCAATGCAACCACCCTTTCTTCAAGGTAAGCTTCAACATGGCTATTCTTTCTTTAAGCAAGCCATTGAGCCTCTCACAGATCCCATTTCCTTGTGGATGATAAGCCAAAGAAAACCTGTGCTTTATACCAAGCAACAAGCTAATCTGTTCAAAAATGTACAAAATGAGGACCATTATCTGATCTTAATACATCACATATTCCCCTTCTAGGAAATACTATTTGAGCTAAGAATTGTGCTGCACATGTGGAATCTGGGTGTGTACATGGACCAGCTTCAAGCCATTGTGAAAAGGGACAAACTACTACAATCATGTATCTATAGCCATTACATACTTGCAGCACATAGACACAGTCGATATGCAAATACTGAAAGGGGCTATTAGGTCTCAGGATAAGGCCTCCAACTGTGTGCGGTGTGTGCCATGTGGTGAATTTTTGACAAATGATGCAATTCACTACATAGAATGCAACATGTTCTAACACATTGGTACAAACCATTCCTCTGCAATAGTTGCAGGAAGGTTTTGTCTGGTTGTGTGTGCAGGGTAGTGTAGCTGTTCCAGTGCCACCCTTAATAAGGCTACAGGCATTACTGGTTTACCAGTGCTGTCATGTCGCCATAATGCTCCAGAGGGGTTTAAAGAACACCCTCTTCATGTTCATAGATCCTTCTCATCTTGAGGTGCTTCTCCCTGAACGCCATTAATTGTGTATTTGAAAGATTACTATATGCCTCATACACACTCATCATCACCACAATGTTTTCATTGACATCAAGCATATAAAATGGCATGATAATCACTGAGCAGGCAGCACGTTTGGCTTTGTCGTCTGCTGCTTGATTTCAACATGAGATAAAGTCTACCTTTTTCGTGTGTGCTGTGCATTTAACGACTGTGATGGCTAGTGGGAGTTGTAGTGCCTCAATAAGCCTGTCCAATAACGTGGCATGCTGCTCTGGCGTACCATCCACTTGGAGGTAGACCCTCCTTTTACATTGTGCTAATCTTGCGTGTACTGTAGATGTCACATAGGCGGAGTCACTGTACACTGTTTCTTCCTGGTCTGCATGATTCTCGAGTGTGACTGTCAGCTCCACTAACTCTGCAGCCTGTGCTCAATAGTGAAACGGCAGTCATGCACTTACCAATGTTTGAAACTCCCCATTGGCTGTATGTTTAACCACAGTGGCACCTGTATATCTCTGTCCATCATTTTGATCGATCATTGAAGAACCGTCAATAAAAACAAGGAGAAATGTTGACCAGTGAAAATGGATCAGGCTCACAGCAAGCAGTAAACATGCCACAAATGAATACCCAAAGGCAGGGATGGGGAGGTTTTCCAGGAAGAGGTTTTCAGAATAATCAGGGGAACTTCCAGAATAATCAAGGTGGGTTTCAGAACATGCAGAACGATAATCAAGGCATACAGGGAACACAGATGGGGATAACTCATCCTATATGCTGGACATTTGGTATGTCAGGGCACTTTTCACGTATGTGTAGAAGTCCTGTGCAGAATGGGCAGTTTTTGAGAGGGGGACTTAAAATCCCCCTGCATATTCACAGCAGAATGGAGATGGGTTTGTTCAGAATCAAGCAGTGCAGCAGACACAAGTGCCGAGAGTGCAGCAAGATTTACAGATGCAACCGGCAACGATGAATCAGCCACAAGGTCAGTCACAGCCTTTGCCTATGCAGATACAGAAACGCATGTGCACAGGACAGTTAATGACTCCTAGGGTAGGGGATATCACAGTTGATGGCTGAAATCCCTTCACGGGTACAGGGATGAGAATATATCCACAATAGGACAGCTCACTGGGAGACCTGATGTGTTCAATACTATCGATAGCGCCAAATCCTCAAGAGGAACCAAGGGTTGATGTAAACATAGGAGGCACATATTTTTCAATTTTTAGTAGACACAGGTGCAACATGCTCATTTATACGAAAGGGGACATTTTTGATGTCTGGAAATGCCATGAATACTTAAGGATTTACAGGAACTACAATCAGAGTTCATTTTACTGACGCATTGCCAGTCTCTATAAGAGAGTGTGACATGTCGGTGCAATTGCTATATTCAAGGCGGACACCTGTTAATATATTGGGTCGAGATTTAATGACCAAGTTGAACATGAGGATTTTGTTCACTGATAACGGCATAGTGTGTTCAACACACCAGGAATGCATTATTTAAATGTGAGTGAATTTATTATGGCATTTGCAGGACAAGTGGCTATACGGGGAATGCCAGTAGAACGAGAAGTGTTTCACTATGGGATATGCATTTTGTTGACATGGCTACCATGCTTAGTGGGCAGAACTATGAGAATACCTGGTGAGTTTTTATTCAGGCCTAAAATACCTATGGATGAAGAGGAAGGGCACATCTTTCCTTTAGAATTGCAAGCAGCCATAGTGCAAGGAGAAATAGTTCTGCCTGATGGAAATGATTATGAAGGAAGTCGATAGAGCATGGTGATTGCCATTGGGGAAGGGTACAGATTGACTTATGTCACTGATGAGTATATGTTTGGAGATCGTCCATCAGATGACAAAGTGATATTCAAGATGATTATTACTTATTGGGTAAGGGCAATTAAAAGAGAGGTTCCTCAGAAAATTATGTCAGCACAAAAACGTCCAGAGTATTTTGAGGAAGAAATGGCGAAAGTGCCAGGTTCTTTAAGGATGACAGGCCCCTATGACGTAGGCCTATTGAAGGGGGTTGGAGAAGTGAAAATTAAATAGAAACAAGGAGCAATTTTACCTTGAGCACGACAGTATCCCATGTCTTGAGAGGCAGATTAAGGTATATTTATAATAATATCAGCTATGATGGAACAAGGTATCCTAGTGATGTCAGAGTCACCGTGTAATACTGCAATTTATCCTGTGAAGAGAGGGAAAATGGGGGTTGTGGTGTTTAATTCGAGATTTATGCCCGATTACCCGGATTGTAGTGGCCAAGTTCCCTCTAGTTCCTAATCCTGTGACAATCTTAGGTAATATACCTATTGAGGGGCAGATATTTCACTGTCATTGACTTGAAAAATGAGTTTTTCTCAATCCCATTGCATAAAGACTCGCAAAATCTGACATCATTTAAGTTCAGACAAACTCACCTGAAAAGTACTCGTTTATCCCAGGGATACTGTGAGTCTCCATCTATTTTCAATACTGTCCTACAAATCGACTTAAGTAATATTGATTTAGAAAGTGTGTTGCAGTCCGTGGATGACATATTGCTCTGTAGCACCTCAGAGGAACAGTGCAGACACGATTCCATCCAGCTAATTATTATCCTTGCAGACAAAGGATACAAAGTCGACAGAGAGAAATTACAGTATTGTCAAGAGGAAGTGCTGTATATAGGTCAGTTAATCTTGCACGAAGGAAAGAAGGTTTCCCCTGAGAGAACTGAGGCTATTTTGAAAACAGTAAAGCCATAGATGATAAAGCACATGCAGAGATTTTTGGGACTCTGTAATTGCATGAGAGCATGAGTCTTTGATTACAGTCCACACATAAGTCCTTGTTGCAAGTTTTGAAGAAAGCACAGGCAACCCAAGAGAAAATTGATTGGACTGAGGAAATGGAAGAAGGGTTTGATGAATAAAAGAAGGCAATTTGCACAGCTCCAGTTTTGGGGATTCCCAATTATGCTGAGGAATTATTTTTGTTTTTCGCACTCAGATGGCACGGTTAGGAAAGTTATGACTGTTATCATGCCGAGAACCACCTTGAGCTACAAGCCCCTAGCATATTAGAGTGGGATTCTAGACCCAGTGATGAGGGGTCATTTCCCTTGTGAACAATCTTTGAGAGACGCTGCGTTCGCCATTGAGAAAGCTTCTAGCATAGTGATAGGTTGTTCCATGACGTTATTTGTTCAACATGCATTATTTGCAATTTTGGGAAAACCTAAAGGTATGTTGACATCTCAAAGAGCTTCTGCCTATGAAGTAGTCATATTGAATCCAGCGATTAAAATAGTCTAATGCAGAATAGTGAATCCTGCCAAGTTTATAGTTTTATGATGAACTCCGGAGGGTAAAAGAAAATGCATTGACAGCTGGGGAGATTCTCTTTATTGATGGTTCTTCGAGAATCGATCAAAACGATGGACAAAGATATATTGGTGCCGCTGTTCTGAATCCCATGGCCAATGGAGAGTTTCAAGTGTTGGTAAGCGCACAGCTACCGTCTCACTTTTCAGCACAGGCTGCAGAATTAGTGGCAATGATTGTCACGCTCGAGAATCATACAGACCAGGAAATAACAGTGTACAGTGACTCCGCCTATGTGACGTCAACAATGCATGCAGGGCTAGCACATTGGAAAAGGAGGGGCTACCTCAGAGCGGACAGCACTCCAGTACAGCATGCAGCCCTATTGGACAGGCTTATTAAAGCACTCCAACTCCGAGTAGCCATCGCAGTCGTTAAATGCGCAGCTCACACTAAAAGGGCAGATTTTATATCACGTGGAAATCAAAAAGCAGATGAGGAAGCCAAACGTGTTGCATGTTTGGATGACATGTCATTTGAAACACTGATTGAAAGTATGGTGGTGATGATGAGGGTGTCTAACTGTTATAATAACCTGTCTAGGACCCAATTGATAGAGATCCAAAGGCAAGCACCCCAAGATGAGAAGGACTTGTGGACATGGAGAGGGTGTTCTTTAAACCCCTCTGAAGCGATGTGATGAACCAGTGATGCCTGCAGCCTTATTAAGGGTGGCACTGGAACAGGTACACTACCCTGTACACACAACTAGAGAGAACCTTGCTGCAACTATTGCAGAGGATTGCTTTGTTCCAAATTTGGTAGAACACGTTGCATTTTATGTAGTAAATTGTATCGTATGTCAAATGTTTACTGCTGGGAACACATTGCACACAGTTAGGGGAGTTATTCCTAGAACTATTGGCCCATTTCAGTATTTGCATATTGAACATGCTGCAAGTATGTAATGGATATAGATACATGAACATAGTGGTATGTCCTTTCTCGAGGTGAATTGAGGCTGGACCATGTACACACCCAGACTCCACCTGTGCAACAAGGTTTTTAGTATGAGAAGTGTTCCCCAGATGGGGAATATGTGAAATATCGAGATCAGATAATGGCCTTCATTTTGTTAACACAGTCTTTGAGCTTTGAGCAAATAGGCTTGTTGCTTGGCATAAAGCAGAAGTTTTCATTGGTGTATCACCTGCAAGTGGACAGTGTCTGTGAGAGTCTCAACGCCTTGCTTAAAGAAAGAATAGCCAAATTGAAGCTTACCTTGAAGAAAGGATGGTTGCATTGCCTACCACTGGCATTGTATCAGCCAAGTTTAGACCACCATTTTACCGCGCACAAAATAGTGACAGGGAGGCAATGAGGGCCCCTCTCATTCCTCAGGCTACAGTCAGAAGTGATGCCCAGTCAACTGCAGAAAGGAGCTACATGATTACCTTATTTGTATGACTTCAAGTATCTCTGTCATTTCAGATCAGCTGAATTGAAACGGGTGTGGCACCGTGCAGAACACCAAAGGTGATGCTTCAACATTTGGAATTAAAGAGTTATGTCTTCCCAAAACTTACACTGGAGATTCAGTCCAAATAAGGAACTTTACTAGGAAGTGGCACAAGCCACATTTCAATGATCCCTTCCTCGTGGAGGCTGTCATGCCGTCTGCAGTCAAAGTGCAAGGCAGACGTGCTTGGATTTTCCTTGGAGATGTGAAAGTCTATGCTGGAGAACCCCCTTCAACCACACACCCATTGGAAGCAAGCATCGGGGAAGAACAAAAGCATGTGCAGACTAGATCTATGACAACGAAGAAGGATGCAGAATCTGCTGAATACAGAGAAAGAGTGCAGTGGACTGTGGCTTATTTCGGGACACTCGGTTCAGTCATTTAAAAAAGAGTTAAGGGAAGCTATTTGTTCTTGAGCCAAAGGAGCTTGTTGACATTGGACTGAGGCATGCTTATGCCTTGATTGAAAAGAGAAAAGATATGCCAAATCTGAAGTTCCTTTTCAACGACCGGAAGAGGGCATTATAATACAAGTGAAAGGGTAATCTGCGAGAACACTAAGAACTGAATGAGACTTTCTTTCGAGGGACAGATCAGAGATCTACTGGTTAAAGAATGTTTGTTTCATGCTGAAATAGAATCATCATGTCGTCTGGTGAAAGGCAATTTGTGGCATTCATTGGGAATTTGTGTTCATCCTCCAGTAAGCAATTTACCGATCAAGGAGATTTACAGAGCCGATTCAGCAACTTCGAGAGGGAGTGCACAATGTTGCCCTATTAAAAACCTGTTTTTCCTTCCTTAAAAAAGAAAAAAGGGCAGCATTAGTAGCAATATCGTCATGCCATATACTGAAAAACGTCCGCGATGTATAAAAAGCCATTGCTGCAAATGGTCATACCTTTGCATGATTTATGTTTGCATTCTGTTGATAGTGGTATTGCTCTCACTTACAGTACAAAATGCTTACTATATAGACGTCAGTGGAGCAAAGACTCCTGTGTATCCTCCTGTACAAGAGAAGGGTACCAATGTGGAAACTACTAGTCAATCAAGACCCTATGTAATCATCCCGGTTCGAGTGAATGATGAAAAATTACCTGAGCCTGTGACAATTGCCACTTGTCATCATTCTTTGAGAAAAAGTGTACTGGAGATTGTTCCTGAACAGGCTTGAAAGGAGAGACAGAGGAAGAGATTTTCTAGGAGTGAACCCTCACCGGTAGTATATGTACACACACACAGTCCACTGATGAATGCGCCTATGATTGGTCCAGTAAGAAGGAGTTATGCTGATATGCTTTATGAGATGATCATAGCGGATCATAAGAAAAGAACAAGGTAAAATAGAAATGCTAGGAGAATGATCATGAGCTAAATGATTATCTGGATAGTAAAGCACTCTTGGGGAATAACATATGGGATCAGCATATGAAAGAAGTGGGAAGGAGTCCTTTGAAGGAGGAATGCTTTGTGTGTGCACTCCTTCCTTATAGTATGGGGCAGTCTAAGATCTTCATAGCTATTGAAATAGACATCCAGACAGCACATTGTCTATCACACAGAGCACTTTGCCATACAAGAGGCCAGTTCATGGGTCGAGATGCCTATCTCAAATGGGCAACTGAATGAACAAACCCAGATGAAGATGACTATGTACAAGACACAAAGACAAGAGACAGAGATCAGACCAAGAATCACGTGATCAGATGTGAAAAGCCTGGAGTAAAAGGAGCTTGAATCAGATGGTACGTAAATAGAAAACTTGAGAGTCCAGTAAAAACTGAAGACAACATCTGACATTGGAAGAACAGAGGCCAAATGCAGATTTGGAGAACAGTGTTATCACCAGGTGGCTGGGAAGAAGGAGTTGTTATCTGCAGAGCCTGGATGGTATATGACCATCCTGAATCAACTGTGTGGAATGCACAGGTGTTGTGCAAGCCATTATGGCTGAAACTTGCTAAGCTACTGACCTGGGTCAAAGACAGAGGAGGACCCTTGCTGATAGTGCCTTTGGAAAGTTCAAAGCTGTGCTTCAGAAATAATGGCACAAGAAAAGTCTGAGAGAACCAGAACTGTAGTTGGATCTTTGATGCACCAAGAATGAATTCTGAAACATCAGTGATCATGGATCACTATTGGGTATGTGGAGTCAGAGCTTATATGAGATTGCCTACAGATTGGGGAGGAATATGCACTTTGGTGAATGTTCATGTTCCAGCATTGGTGATTCCTAAAAGTGACTTGAATCTTGACAATTTCCAGAAAGCAGATGTTCACCTAAGGAAGACGAGATCTGTGGAGCTGATAAGAAGAATGGAGAGAGAACTACTTCTCAGCAAAATCAATAGAAGCTTTGGATGCCATTCACGTCAGTCTTCACATTGATCTTTATGCCAAGAATCCAGGTTGGAGCAAATACCAAATGGCTGCAGATTACCAGATGGGAATTGCTGCAGACGATCAACACAATTATAAAGGGATTCAATGCTATCAGAGAAGAGATGAGAGCCGTACGACTAATGACTCTTCAGAACAGATACGTCTTGGACATGATAACAGTTATGGATGGAGGTGTTTGTGCAAAAATTAGAGAATCATGTTGCACATTCATACCTTCTCATGATGATCAGAATGGCACTCTGACTGAGGTCATAGAGATGGTAACAAAGCTACGCGTCCAGATGATAGACGAAGTAGAAGACATTGCTGATGACAGTTGGTTTGGATCACTCTTTTCTTGGGTTCCACAATGGATGGCAGATATGTTCAAGTTCCTTGGAGCCCTGATAGTACGGATTTTGTGTGATCATGATAATAATCACACAACGCAAGAAGACAGCAAAGAAAGCATAGGGATGAAAATCATTATCAATGTCGTATCAGAATTGAAGGCCAGAGACTTGACAGATGAAGAAATCAGAGACTTTGTGAAGGCCAGTATCCATGCACCTGAGGGAATGAAGTTCCTGTATCCAAAGAATCATAAGAAGTATGTGGGAAGATGGATCTATTGCAGCCCAAGTGGACAGTGCATGCTCATGATATGGAACAAGGATGAGCATGTGAAATCAGTTGGATGCCTGAAGGGAGTAATAAAGATATAGATCCCTATGAAGCATTTCTTCAGACAACGATGCCTAGATGTGAAGGATGATGGGAGAGTGGTTGATGAATCTCCCAGAGGGGGGAGGGTAGAGAAGGGGCCAAGTACCCCCACCTTAACCACGTCACCCATAGTACCTATATGTTGGAAACCAGAGTGTGAGACACGTGCAGTACCATTGAAAATACTAATACCAAAGAGAATCCTGGAAGCAAAGTTCCCATTGAGAAAAGCATATTTGCAAATGAGAAAATATGATGGCCGTTTGAAAAAAATCCCAGAAGAAGCAGAACAAATGAATGGCCAAGACGAATGGTGATGTCATGAATAGTCGAGCTGACGTACATAGAAGAGATGCAGAGACAAGAGATTTCAGATAGTCTATAAGGCATAAAGAAAGTATCAAGGATAAGTGCCATCTTGGGAGTAAGGTGAAGAAGCGTATGCCACAGAACCGATGAAGATATCAAGCCAGTTTACACGGGTACAGACGCAAAGAAACGCAAGTAGATGAAGTATTCTTGAGGCTAGCTTTATAGTGAATAGATTGCAGCGTGCGCCAACATATATATGTATGCAAAGAAACACACGTAGATTAAGTATTCTTGAGGCTAGCTTTATAGTGAATAGATTTACAGCATGCCCCAACATATGTATGTGTGCATAAGTGAGTAAAGATTGGATGTTTCCACTATGAACTATAGCAGAGCTGGGATAAAAAAGGAAAGCCTATTTTTCCAGTGTGGCGCAGTAAGGAAACAAATGAATTACAAAGTGAATCTCAGAAAGGCGAGGCTGGATGAGCCATGAATCCAAGCCAAGAAGCCATGGTTTTATCAGACTGCAGTGAGCTGACATTGGATACAAATCGTGTGAAAGAACAAAACTCCTGTTCAGAAGGAATGAACAAAACAAGGAAGGCATCAGAGGTCCATTAAAAAATACTATTTTTAATATACGAGAGGCTCCATTTGTGGTCTTCAGTCACATGGAATAATGAAGTTGGACAAAAATGATGGTCACACCTATGATTGAGGGCAGAGCGTGCCTTCATTCCCTAAATTCTCCAAAGCTAAGAACACTCCCAAGGACAAGTTCAAAGTCCTAATTGACAGCAGACCACTAGGGGGATGATATATGCATATGCTAATTGGTGGGTAGCTATGGTTAAGACGAGCTCACCAGCACCTGAATGTTCAGCCTACGTACTGCTATTGTAGGAGGAAAAGTACTGACAAAGTTTAGAGTGCCAACCAATTGTAGGGGACCACATAATCAAGGGTCCTATAGTTTGTGTAGCCAATAGGACGTTGTGTATTTAGTGACAATCATAATGACCGTTTAAGGGGAGGGCTTAGTTGTGCCACCTGATGTTAAGAAACCAATTACTTTCTTTCACTGTCTCATACTAGTATAGAACATATACTTAGATATCCCTTTAGATCCTATCACTTTCTTCAATAGGTTTTGTAGTTTGTCATGTGGGATGATTTTAGTAAATACGTAGGTTGACGTCACCTATGACAATGTTTTGCTATAAAATAATGCTTTTTTCTAAGATGCATTGAGAGAATTTGCGCTGAGACGTCTGATGATGTCCGTTGTACTCCCTGCTTTAGATAATTGATATTAAAACAGTTATCCTTTTTTCCAACTACCTGAGTTGTTTAGATTATTTATGTATGAATAAAGACTGCATCCCCATCCATCTCAAGGGTATTGCTACTCATCTTAAAGGGCTGGCGGTCACCCAGTTCAAACCTCTACTCATCCTTGTACTCCTGCAGGGCAGGAGTCAATTAATCACAGTCTACTGCCTTCATTGTTTCTGTAGAGTGTGTCCTTTATAGGTTGATTAGCAGAAGTAAACGTTCTCTGAATGGATTCTGTAGACAGACATGATAATACTGATCCTGTAGGTCACTGTTCCAATTCAGTTATAGCTTCATGCGCTTTGCACCCTGAAGTAAACTGCACTGAGAATGGGCACGTGTGGCTGACATACTCTAGAACAGACATTGGGGTATGGTATGGTAATGTTTATTTGTAAATGCATATACACAAGGCAAGTGTTTCAAAGTGCTCATAGAGGGAGGGAACAGGGGAAAACAACAGTCCTTCAGCCCCTTGAATTTATGAATGATACAAGTCTGCATAGGCAGAGTAAGTGCACATAATACAATTAACCATGTAGAGAACAGCAAATAGGTCTTGTGACGATTCTGAAGTTTTTCCAAGTGCATTGAGGCACCACCATGCAAGGAGGGGAGATAGGGAAGATAGATAGATTATCTTCAAGGCATGCTACATTCAGATCGTACAAGTGCACAGACGGTACATAAGAGGGGACGGGGGAGGACAGGTGAAGCGGGGCCAGAGTGGAGTCTAAGTGAGCCCAGTCCGATTGAACTGGGGTAAGTGTTGAGAAATGCCACTCTCATGGGACATTTACCAAGTGCAGTAACTATGAGGCAAGTGTGAGCCCGGAGGCAAGTGCAAGAGGACTGGAGAGGGTGCCAGGGGCCTGTGGGACTCTGAGGTACACCCAGTGGCCCGTCAGCAAGCTGTGTGAAAAAGGAGGGAGAGAGGACTATACAGAATTGTCTGGTTAAATATTGTTAAAGTGAAAAGATGGTGTGGGCTGTGTGAAGTTTAGTAGGAT
Organism: Ambystoma mexicanum; assembly: GCF_040938575.1. Lineage (NCBI taxonomy): Eukaryota > Metazoa > Chordata > Amphibia > Caudata > Ambystomatidae > Ambystoma > Ambystoma mexicanum. Next base: position 805,898,471 of record NC_090924.1, on the reverse strand, counting down.
ACCCTGAATGCTGCTGGTGTGTTTTTGGAAGTCGTGAAATCTTTCTGCAGTCTCTATTGAAGAGGAAGTCGACTAACACATAAAAACCTTGTGCAGCGCAGTACACGCGCATTGTGTGCTGTCTGCAGTTTAGCAGTTCAGCCGAGCGCAGGGACGTGAGACGAGATCCCACTGGAGCTGCTGTTCAGTGCCATTTCAGATTCTCTTTCTTTTGTTATTTTCTCCTGCTGGAAGGGGTGAGACCCCGAGGCCATGAGAACAACAACACTTCAGAACAAGGTAGAACAAGCTTTCATTCATTATCAGCTGTATGTGTAGGCCTTGTTTGTTTTCTCTGAAGATCCCAGTATATGTACAGAATGGACATGTTACTGCCCCGTCAAATTGCCTGGCCCGGATAATGGACCATGAAATATTACTGGCTGAAAGTCTTCGTTTGCCTTTGTTGCCTGGGGATGTGTCTTTGGAGACATCAGAACAGCACAGCGTTACCTTTGGCCTGGGCCCTTACAATGGTCTCTAGGCTCCCACTTTGGAGATTAAGCCTATTCATCGAGTGACTCATGTGCCCACATCACTGCCGAGGAAGAATTACAGCATTCTTTCCAACAGACCCGCCGACCTCTATGACGGCTAAGTTGGTTTCTGGGGCTTCTGCAATCTCCACAGCTCATATGGAAGAATCCGGATCACCTTCAGTAGGTACTCTGAGCTTTTCTACATCAAAAGAGCCATGCTGTATTGTTCAAAACATTGATTCGATGGATGTGTGGCTAAATACTTGCCTAATGCACCAGCTGAACAAGCAAACACCTCTTGGATGCCGGACACTCTCCCTGACATATCAATGATGGCTCCCCTCAAGTGAGAATCCTCCAGCTGTTCGTACGAGTCCACGCCAATCCAAGTGACTCCAAGGAGACTCTCAAACGTTCTTAGGAACATGGACAAAAGACTTGAGGCGGACCCAGACGACATCTTAACAGAAATCAACCAGGCTCTCTGTATATTGGTCTCCCTGTATGAATGAATGAATGCAGAGCCCAAAATTCACTCTGCCCTGTTCAAGTCCCTTTTGTTTAAATTTGATAATGTCAAGGCATACAGTAATGTGAGGGACTGTTTGTTTAATCAGCGGGAACCGCAAGCCCCAAATACATTTGGAGCTGGGACGGACAAGCTGGATTGTATTTGTCTGACTACAGTTTTGTCAGGAGGGTTGCTGACTGGCCAATAGGGGGTTTGCCTCAGGGTCCTTTAATTAATCAAGAACTAATGTAGAGCTAGTTCAGGATGTTGTATCCATTGTGTCACCCCTGTTGTGGTTCCTTTGGAGGGCGTGGATTAATTGGCAGAGATTATCTCTGATCCTTCTACCAAGTTGCCCACATTGGAAACCTGTCTTCAACTCAATAGTGGGATGAGCAAAGTTTTCCAGATGTCTAATAACAGTAAGGTGGGATCTATCAATGCCACAGTAAATCACCCCAAAAACAGCCCTTGCAGAACGTCAATAAGCAGGCCTCAAGGAAATGTGTTCTTTCTTTATTAAAACAACCATCTGTGAAGACGATTTTGGAGAAAGTGCTTGTGGCAATCCCTTCTATGGTGGATACTGTCAGAGGGGTCTTTGAGTCAGAGATGCCAGTGGCCGATTATGTACTTGTAGATTGAGGCACCAGTGACACAATTAGACAAGTTACTTGTGACACATTTTGTGCACACAGATCAGCCTGCCCGAGTGGTGAGCTCCCATTTTTATGTTGCAATCTTGAATGGGAATATAGAGGTTGCCCCAGGTGGCTTGGGCATGGTATGTAAGTCGCCAAGATGTTCCCCCTTCCCGGTTATCTGTAGGTTTGGTTAAGAGCCCTGTATTGTTGCTCTAACTGCCAGCTCTACTGTACCCCGCAGAAAGCAGTTTACAGAATGGTGCTTGGCAAACTAATAATAGTTCCTGGCAAATGGGAGAGAGTTGCCCCCGGAAGCAGCCCAACCAGATGTACAGTGTCCTAAAGGGTTTGAGGGATCGCATTGTGTTGCTCCTGAATCCCACCTTCCCATTGGTCCTGGAGCATTGTGTAATACAGGTGCGTCCAGTGGTGGTCTACTCCAAAAATAGAAATGGACTGAGGAAGTATTTAGGGTAGTGAAAGAGAGTGTACTGCCAGACAACAAGCATCAGGTTCTAAACAGGGCAAACATCTCACAACTCCTAGGGGGATCCCGAACCTTCAGACAATCACTTCTAGATATACGGAACGTGTTGATTTCATTGACCAGGATTAATAGAGCAGTAATATATTTTAGATCAACGATTATACTGGACTCTTTCCTAAATGAATTGCAGTCTGTGAGAGCTCTTGGTTTTGATATATCTCTCTTTCAAACGAGGTACAGTAATCACATAGAGTCAGAGATTTCTGTTGCCCAGTAAGATTCTGGTTTCACTAGACCTGGGAAGGGGGCTTGCAAGGGTGTTCCAAGTCCTAAAGACCGGGCTTAACAATATGGATCAAGTGAAAGATTGGTTATGGCTCACCGGCTCTATGTGCAAGACGACCAACGTCCGACTATCGCATTCTCCTTTGTAAACACTGTCCTGTTTGGTCCCTAACTTTTCTTTCATGGATTTCCTGCGGTCATAATCATTTATTAACTAATCAAATTGTGGCACTTGGACATAAAGCTCATGGAATAATTTCCTTGCAGGAAATCTGTTTTTTGAAGACTCCTCCTCTAGATGAGTTTGTTAGTAGCTCTCAATCTGCTAAACAGAGTATTCAGGCTTGCCCCTTTGGAGGTCTACCTATTTTGGTGAAATCATGCATGGAAATGTCTATATTTGAATCCATAGATGTCAGTTTTGGAGTACTACTTACCCATATTAGGATCACCATCCCGCCGGTCTTTGATCTTCTGATACTGAAAGACTACTGGCATGCAGGTATAAGTAAACTGGATGTCTTTATGGATCACATTACATTAAGCTTTAATGACTAGCATGATACATTTCCGGGTGGCCAAATTGTTTTATCGGGTGACCTAAATGCATCATGTATACTGCCGGACCCTGAGCTAGCATTATTATCGAAAAAGTCAGGGTAGCAGTTCCATGGCTATGCATGGCTGAACAGTCTGAATGGTTTGGGCCTCTTATGCTGAATAGTGCTACTTCAGGAGACATTTCTAGTAAATGTAAATTGTCTAATCACTCATGCTCCTCGACAATAGACTACATATTCATTTGCAAAGGTCTCTTTGAGAAATGTAAATCACTTCACATAGTGCAAGATCATTGTACACTATACACGGATATTGAAGTTGGACCAATGAATCATGTGGTGGTAGAGTGCATGCCTGTTGGACTGAAGTCTAACACAGCAAGAAATAGAGTCTGCTGGAACTCAAGTGCGGTGTCTCAGGCAAATTTCATGACCGTAGTTTATCTCAGACGAACTTCGGGAGATTGGCATTACGACTTTGGCCAATTAGGGGGATTCCATGAAGACCTCATAGAGTTTAGTTTGGTGGCTGTGAATGGTCGAAATTGTGGCCCATTGAAGAAACATACCCGCTTATGATGCCGAAGTGGCTAGGAAAAAAAAAACGATATGAGAGTGCAGATTAGAACCTTCAAAAATCTAGGTGGGTTCTCTTTGCAGAAACTGTGCTGTGGAATCAAAAAAGTGAAACAGGTATTCAGGAATTGCCTGGAAACCCCACATTGGGCCTCATTACAAGGCTTGCGGCAGCTTGCATGAAATACAGGCATGGCTGCCACCGGTATTTATTTTTTTTCGGTGCCCAGAAATGGGCAATTACTGGGTCATTACGGTATTTGCCCATTCCTGGGCGCCAGAATTATTTTTTCCCCATTTCCAATGAGCCCCATAGGCAATGGGAAAGACGGGTGCACCGGCACTGTTATCAACGGTGCCGGTGCATCCGACATGCTCTGCTCACGGGTGCCAGTATGGCCGCCAGGTCAGACCTGTCAATTTATATAACAGTTCCATCAAGAGATCACAAGTGTTTTGCCACACTAAGTTCTTTCCCATTGCTCTATAAGTACAATGTGACATAACATGTTTGTATAGTATGTGCAAATACCAAATCAATTTTACAATGGTTACTCGTGGGTAAGCTACCCCTCACTGATGAAGCCCAATGAGGTCAGAACATGTCTGTGGATGCTTGTGGTCTCGTCTCGTGCAGATGGATTGTGGCCTAACAGTTTGGGTTGGACTGTGCTTCTTGGGGTTGAACTAAGCCTGATTTGCATATGGTCTATCCCCTTCTGTAATGGCTTGGCAGGCTGAAGAACTATGGTCTGGAGAGTTGCCCAGAGCAATGCCAGAGGTTAGGATTAATTCCAAACCTTCCAGCCATCACCTCTTTGTTTTGTATAAGTCAACCCAAGTGGGACGGGTGTGCCCAGACGTGGGTTGTGAGCCTGCTTGGACTAGAGACCCAAGCTACACCTCACTGATGACACCCAATGAGGCATAAACATGTCTGGGGATGCTTGTGGTCTCATGCAGAGGGGGTGTTGCCTAGCAGTTTGGGCTTGACTGCCCCTCTTGGGGTTGGACTAAGCCCTCTGCCACCACACATCTGCTGATCCTCCATGGCCACCATGGAAACGGAGAAGGGGCTCTGTATAGTACTCCACCTTCCATATCCATGGCAGCAATCTTGAGACAGTATTTTCATTCAGTGAATGGGATGCATGCGGCGTCCCGTACATTGAATGAAAATAAAATGTACTTAACGCCCTGGGTTTCCGGATTGGAAACCTGGGGTGATTATAATGTTAATTACCCATTCCAAGGCCTGGAACGGGTGTTAACATCCCATGGCCCTCGTTAAACAACCTTGCTTTGCTTGAGCCTTTCACTCAGACCCTGGACCGTCAACACCCATTTCATCCCTTTGAATGGGTGCTTAATGCTATAATAGAACCTTGAGATCATTAATGACATCCTGTCAGCCATTCAGATGGTTTAGATCACAGTCAATAACTCTTGGTATTGACTGCATTCTGACCATTCTGCCTTCAGAAGGAGATAGGGAAACAACAACAGAATTTCTAGTCAACACATTTTCCAACAAGACACTTCCTCACAAAAGTGAGAGCTACAACATTGGAACATGCTTTCCCTTTCTTATAGAAAAAAACAATTACTGTTCCATCAAGTGCATGTTGAGCCTGTTCCAGCTAAACCAAGTTGCAATTAAAATGCTTCTTCAAACTCAGTCTATTTATTTACTCACTCTTAAAGTAATATTTTTTACTTCACCCCCAAACCTCCAAAACATGCATTGCATCTACCATGTGCTAATAGATTTCTTTCTTCCTTCCCTTCTTTCTCCCTTTCATGGGTAATAATGTTCTTTTTATCATTAAAAAAAAACATACAATTGATATGAAATCAGATTTGACAGGAAGCAGTGAGCTTCTTACAATGGGGTGAGTCACATTCCGACCAGTTTCAGGGGTGGAGGGGGTAAATGGAACAGTCAAAAGGGACAATGCATAGATGGACACGCATAGATTAAGGATAACCAACATTAGACATTTATAAGTTCAGGTGGCGGTATGGCTAGCTGTGTTAGGGATGTGACCATGATGAATGAAGTGCTAGAGTGAAGGCAGTAGAAAGTGAGGGAAAGAGACAGGGTAGAGGTGAGGGAAAAATGTTAGCTAGAAGGCAGATGAGTTGTAAATTAGGAGAGTAACTCAGAGGCAAGGAGGTAGACTTTTTGTTTGGTTTTGAACAAATCAGTGTGGAAGAGAATTCCATGCTAGTGGAGCAAGAAGATAGAATGAGCGGAAGCGAGGGGAAGCACAGGGAGGGTGAGGTGCCATAAAGCTACTCAAGGAAGCAGAGCAGAGATTATGAGACGTCTTATAGAGTTGGATAGATGATAGATTCAGTAATGCCCTTCTGTGGATAGATTTGTAAACTAGGAGAAGAAATTTAAATCTGACCTTATTTGGCTTCGTCAGCCAACCATCTTGGTGACGGTATGATGACGTAGGTGTGAAGTGAGGGAGTTCAAAGAGTAACCTGGTAGCAAAGTTAATGAGCTTGTCGAGAGGACAGAAAGCATAGTTGGGAAGATCAAGGATGATGCTGGCACAGTAGTCCAGTTTAGTGAATAGAAGAGTGGTTAAGGGATGCATGTTATTCTTTAAAGGAAGGAGGTGCCTGATTTTCCAAATATTTAGGAGATTGAGGTGAGCCACCATTGCAGTTTTGGAAATGAAAGTAGAGAAGGTGTGAGAAGTATCATAGATAACAATGAGGTTTTTACCAGAAGAAGAGTATGGGAGAGTGCCTGGTCGGAACTGGATAAGCAGGGGGAGAAATAAGGGGGTATTTGCCAGGGAAAATTAGCACCACTGTTTCGGTTGAGTTTAACACAAGAGAACACAAAGCCATCCAATATACAATTGCAGAGAGACAGTTTGACATTTTGATAGTGATATCAGAGGAGAGTTCAAGGAAAGAGAAGATTTGGGTGTCATTTGCGAAAAATTGGTATGAGATTCCAAAGGAAGAGATTAGTGCCCCAAGAGCAGAGGTGTAGAGCTCAGGAGGAAACCTTATAGCTTGGGAAATTACCCTTCTTCAACTTATTTCTCTCAGCTTTGCCTTGCGCAATAACTTTTTTGCAAGTTATTATCCTGTGGTAATTCCCTCAGTCTATAAAGCTATAAGGCTATATTATTAGTTTTACCTTTTTGTCCAACATTTCCTCTTAACCTCCATGCTTTTTTCGGTACTGGGTAATTCCCCATAACAATATCTCAGATTCTGGTTTAACTCTGCCGGAAACTGGGACATGAGGTGTGTTCTCCTCCTAAGTCTGTAGCATAGTGTTGGAAAATGATCCTAATGCCATCATCATCAGAGTGAACATGGTGAGTCATACCTTCTCTGGCGGGTGCCAGAAGCCACCACCTATATGATGCAGACACCTAAAACGGTGCTTCTGCAGCACTGATACCTGCTCATTGATGGTGTGGGTGCAAGTGCGTCACCACCAAGGGTGTATAGGATATACCTCGGGACTGTAATGGATGGATTATACTCTTGTACCATAGAGGTTGTGATGAACGAAACCAGATGTAATTGCAGTTCAATGGAATCATGCATTTATTGCTTTGGTTACATGCAAAAAGATGGTGACTATTCCCCTCATGCCTAATGGAAGACAGTTGATATTCATGTGTCAGTTTGGAACCAGGTAAAATTGTTCCTGTGCCATGGGTGCATGCATGGTATGTTTTTGGGTTCAGATAGATGAAGCCTTGTGGAATAACAGGGTTCTGGATCTGTGAGAGTGGAGGTATCTCACTATATCCAAATGCATGGCTATGTGTCCAATTCATGACAAGCCTGAAGGAGTGTTCAGGTCCTATAGCCTGTGTTCTGTTACTGAAATATGTACCAGAAATGTTACCGACCAGAATTCTGGTGGAGTGTAGACCACGGAGGTTGTGGAACTGCGCAGTGATTCATTTGCATGTAGGAAATCCCCCATGGCTATAGGGCACATGGATATAGGGCAGGGAATGGGTTGTGCCTGAAGGTGCTATGCTAGTGTTGCATATTGAATGAAGGGACTGTAGTGGACATTACAGACGTAAAGGGTCAAAGGAAAATTAGTGGACACTGTTGTTTTGTTCTGAAACCTGAATGGTTGTGACTGCTGAGCATTGTGTGATGCAACCAATATCAACCCCCTTATCCCTACTCATGACAGCCATTTGTGTCCATTCACCTCAGGATGCTGTCACCTCCATTCATGCACAATGGTTTGTAGTCAAGTCACATGCAGTGCAGTTGTGTGAGGGCATGCATTTATGTTGTTGTGTGTTGTCATGTACATTCCCAGCAGACATACCCAGTGTTACTGTAATCCTTCCATGATGCATGGTAGATTGTTTTGGGCCAGGATCATTGAGTCATTGGTTGAGAGAGTGAATCTGACACAAACGTTTGTGAAGAGTATGTTTGCATTACAAACTATCTGCCCATTGATTGTGTCCTACATACTTCTATTGTTGAAAACATGCTCCCATGCCCTGGGTGGGTCATTGGACATATGTGTGCAGTCCAAATCCCCAACCACATTGGGAAAAACTGAAATAGAATAGAACGGGACCTTGATGAAATTAAGTACTGAGTAGGGTCTGTAGGGAAGGCAATGTGTTGCAGCTTCTGTCTCAGACAACACCTTTAAAAGGATGCAGGATCAGCATGCATGGGTGATGATATGTGCAAGTTTCACAATGTGTTCCAGAACTGCCTGTGGAACAGAACTAGAGAATAGTGATGTTATGTTATGTTAAATTCTGGTCATGGTAATTATCATGGTCTCCAGGTGCTCATGTGGCTCTGCAAGAAACTGGGTGGGGTCGGTTGGAGGGGGAAGAGGATATGATAGAAGTTGTGCTTGCAGAACCAGGAGCAACTGGTGTCTGTGTGTGTCAGCTTTCTGAATGTGCTTTGAATGCGTTCACTGGGGTATTGTGTCCAGATGGGCAACATCCAGTGTCTGGGTTGTTTGTTATTTGTTATTTGTGGCAGTTTGTTCGGTGGGTGACTTGTATATTATGTGTGATGACCTTTATCAGAGGCTTGGGGCAGGGTATTGTAATTATTTAAAAATCTGTCTCAATATAGTGCTCAATTTCTTCCAGAAGGCTGAATATTCAAGCGGTAGGAGGCTAGGACCTAATGGTCTGTGAGGTCTTGTTGGAACAGCCTAGGCAGATACACATTTGGTGGGTAGGGCCTTCAAGCTCTCCTACCTCTCATCCTATCTTGGCATTGCTCCTTAGGTGGGGCGGTGGGTCCCTGGTGGGCTGCCTGGGCCGAGGGATAAGCCAGTGGTCTGCCTGGGGATGTAAGACAGCCTTGTGGGATGCCTTGTATTGGGACTAAGGGATGACATGGATGTTTGCCTGGAGGAGAGCTGGGGGCCATCCTGGTGGGCTGCCTTGGATGGTGGGTGGAGGCTGTGGACCAGACTGGTGAGCTGCCTGACTAGGGTGGTGGGTGCTGTTTCTGCTGCCACTGCTTCTGCTGAAAAATCTGTTATTGAAATAGGGTTCCTCTTAGCTGCCTCAGTTGGTGCGAAAAAGATAGTTATCCATCCATTGTTTTTTGTAGGGCATGTTGTATTCTGCAGATGCTACCCTCTGATGGGGGTGGTACCATTTATTAGGAATATTGGAGCATTATGTGTCACAGACAAGTCTTACTGTTCCAAATTGTACCTGCTCCAAAAAGATGCTCCTTTTTTGGTGAAAAACCATTGTCATGGTTTAGTAGAAAACTTTTGGCGTAATCCGTAAGCATACATCTTTTGCACCTATAAATGACATAGAATGCATTGTGTAAAATCTGTGCTGTTGGTACGCATAGCATGTATGGTGTTTATGCCTACGTTTGGTAGTGAAAAGTCAGAGGGGACAGACATGTGGGGCGAGTATACAGAAGAGCATATATGCAAGGCGTAAAGTGTTTATGCCTTGAATTTATGCCACTCTTTTATTCTCCATGGACTCTGAAAAGGAGCTCCATAATCTTCAACAAATGCACCAATGGCCAGGCCTATAATGTCCACAGAAAAGGCTGTCAGGGCCCAATTTAGATAATGGGTCTCATCACGAGTTGGGCTGTAGTTCTTAAATGCGGTGGTAACGGTATTACCGCCGTGTTTAAGGGCTTGCCCTATCACGGGTTGGGCGCTAAATCGGCTGTTTTACCTCCAGCTTTTTTCTGGAGGTGAAATTCCCTATTTTCAGCAGTATTAATGCCGGCTGTATTAGCCCTCAGTATTAGCACGGAAAATTCCCCATTGGATCCAATGGACCCAATCAGAAATGGGGATTTACCGTTAAGGCCCAAACCATGATCCAGTGGTTATACCACCGGGCCTGACGATGTTAGGGCTATTACAGTCGGAGGTATTACAGCCAGGAATACAGCCCAACTCGTGATGATGCCCTATATATTTAAAAGAGGGTTTCTGTAAAACTACACTGCATGTATCCTTCCAACGGAGCTGGGCATTGGTGTGAAAAGCCTAAACATCATTTCCTATTGTGCTTTCTAAACAACCATAGATAGGCAACGTAGTAGCAGAAGTTATCTACAATCTATCGATGCTATAGGGCAATAATATTCAAATGTATTTGTGCTGAGCCCCCCTTGAGTGAGCCTATTGTTGTCGGTCCCCCACCCCCGTTGAGTAAATAAATATTTTTTCAGAGCCCCGCTAGATGCATAACTGCTTATATTTTCTATTGAAAGCAGACACTGTACTCCCTTTTCGAAGGGCTTCGGCCCCCCACACCTCCGTTGGGCCCCCTAGAGGGTCCAATCCCAAAGTTTGAAGACCACTGCTATGGGGAGACAAATCGAGGCACACATGAAGTTGTGAATGTTACAGGAACAAACAAGGATGCAAGAAAGTTGTAGTGAAACTGTGACAATTGGAATTCCGATGAAAATCAATCACCCTGATGAAGATGTGAAGGGATACATGGACCTATGACTACAATGTTGCAAAAAATTATAACAATACCTGCAACTGAGAGTTTAAGTGTGAGGCACTACCAGAATTGCCATCACTTTCCATGCGTTTAAACACGTGTCGCTTCTAAATCGATTCATTTCGTTTTTGTTTACTGTAAATTCCATTACAAATTGCCTTTTTTCTATATACACTGCTTGTGTTTGACCTACAATGGACTGAGTAAAATGATTAAACATTAAACATTGTGAAAGTTTCAATTTTTGTTTTAGATCTGCCCTCAACTCTAGCCAGACAGAAAGACATTCATTGTACAGTATAAGAAAGTGTTACTAATAGTACAGTGGTTCAACCACCAGTAGAATTGAGCTCACTCATGAATCAGCCTCTTTTTCTCCCACTCTCAAACTGAAAGATCAACACCTTGTTGTCCTGTTAAAAAAAGGACATGCAATGAACGGGGGTCAACGTTGGGACAATTGCATATTTCTGCTCTCTTGTAATTTATTGATCTAAAGGTAAGACAGACAGTGGACATTAGGTCTGCTTTCCTCTTTGCGCATCTATTAATTCCCCTTGAAACATTGTAAAATACAATAGGAGAACGAGGTTGTGAGGGTCGAACAATGGGTTTTATACTTACCCATTTCCCCACACCTAGACAAGAGCAGCTTTATATTAGGTGCTGGGACAGAAGGGAAGGTTCGTCGGGTAGGATTGCTTCATCCCTCTGTGATATTGGAGAGAGGAAATGGCTACAAATCCCTCTAAGTAGAAAAGGAGGTTCTGCACATGGTGCCAACGTGATGAGGCCATGTGGTGGTAGAAACCACAAACATCACCCATCGCTCTCCTCCTGCAATGCCCCCAGTACCAAAGATCACTGCAAGTCTGGCTCTACTGCACATCACTGTCAGCCCTATTGCAGGCCTTGTCATCAAGTACATCCTCCCATTTCAGACAGGTACATGATCCCTGAAGGTACGAGGGATGTGCAAAGACAACCAATGTTGATATGTAGATATTATCGTTGCCATTTTAATGTGGCATTCACTGCTATACGAATTGATTAGGTTAGCATTCGTTGTGGCAAGTTGCATATGATGGCCACCTCTGGATATACTGGGCCTTTATCTTATACATGGTGACTATGAGAGCAACATAAGGCAATAACTGCCATAAGATGGTAGTACTGACCATTTTAGGTTTTACTTGGCATACATGGCAGCACCTCGGGATGAAAAATGGCACCTTAAATATGATTACTATGCGAACATATGCAAGGCATTAACTGGTGTGTGTTGGCATTATGGCTATAGCAGGCCTATGAGGCAATACTAGGGCAAATGACAGCAGCGGGACAACTGTTGCTTAGATCTGCTGACACCAGAAACAGAGTTTGAGGTGCCCTAGTAGGACAGGCGGCAGTGTGGGCACTAATGATACATAGGTCAAAGAGAAAGAACTGCTGCCACAGATTAATACCAATGTGGTTAATTTATGCACCATTTTTGCTATCAAACAATGGGTTAGGATAATAAACAAATCATAAAAGAGAAATGTTTCATATACCAAGAGACAGAAAGACAGAGCCATGAGTAAAAGAAAACTGGGAATTATTATTTTTCCAAGAAGGTTAAATTAGACATACAATCAAGGGTAATTCATTACCTGCTGTAAATGTATTCAGTACAAAACGATAACAGTTCAAAAGTACATTTGTCATACCTTAACATGTTGGTATGAATCAAGCATGTGGAAAACCACATATAGAACATGAAAGGAGAGAAAGTAGACAGTGTGCACCAGTGGACAGACAAAACCCAGTGTTTAAGGAATTGTGAATGACCTAAAAGTTGGTCATAAGAAGTATAGAGAGTACAAAAGTATGAAGCACAGTCATAGAAAGAAGAACATCTGTTAACAAATCAAGTAAAAAATGGTTCAGCAGTTGTGGGACTAAATTAGACTATATGTAGTTATCATTCTATTTCTTCGTCCAACTGCCGGTCTCGTTGTTTAGAAGCAACTAGAGAACATGAACATTGCCTTGTTAATAGCTAGAGGGCAATAGACTTCCTTTTATTGTGTATACACATGTCAATTCTTGTAAGTGGACCCCCGATGGGTCTCCCAACTTCCACAGGGGAAACAAAGAGTTGCAAAGAGATTGGGCGGAAATCCACAGTGAGTTGTGGTGGTCGTGACTGTAAGACCACCGGTATCCCCTTGTACTGTTGCGTTTCGGTGGCAAAGAGAGGCAATAGAGCCACCGGTATCCCCTTGTACTGTTGCGTTTCGGTGGCAAAGAGAGGCAATAGAGCCACCTTCTTCAGAGCGCAGTTTGAGGACCCTTTAGGGAGTATGTGAGATTGTTGAGAAAAGATTAGTTAGCTTTGTGTAAGTAGCAGCATAACAAAGGAATAAGTCTGATGAGGGAACTAAAAATCGAAAATGTGTTGGACAATCAAAAGACACACCTATAACAGCAGACCAGTCTTACCGAGAGGGGTGGAGGGACCCTGGGCTTCAAAGCTGATCCCCACTGCAAGGGCAGAGACTGGGCCGGCGAGCTCTGCAGGATCCCATCAGAAGTTCTAGAAGTTTGGACTGGAGTAACCAATCTGGCGGTTTGGATTGGAGTAACCTGTCACTGAAAAGGGTACAAGGAAATAGGAATGGCAGGGGGGCTGACAGTACCAGGCATGTGAGACTGCAACTGGCATAAATGCCAGTAAAATAAACTTTTACATGATTTACTAATTTGTTATTTTATTAATTTTGAGCGTGTTTTCGTCATATCCAGGAGGTACTTGCATATGATGTTAGCAGATTTCAAAGAATGCTATCTGTTATTCTAGAAGATCACATTGACCTGTCATCCTACATTTCCTTGGGAAAATGATTCTGAGCAGTTCAACTACAAGAACCTCCTTTTTAAAATATTATATAATACATAACACAATAAAATTACTATATTAAGTTCATTTACTTAGTAATGAAGTAAAACTGGTACTGCGATTTTAGTGTCCACAAAACAGAAGCAATACTTTTGAGTGCATATTAAATGAAAGATTTTGATTTCAGTAATGGTGTTGTGGAATTCTTAGAAAATTGCGCACGCATGCACACTGATTGAAAATACATGGTATGCTGTAGAGAATCACTAACTGTGGGCAATTAGACATTTTGCATTTTTAATGCTTTTCGATGTAAGAAGGGCATTGAATCTATTCTTCTTGCTGCTTCATTAGTTACATGTCATGTGTTGCATTAGCTATGTTCAATTTCACATTGTTTTTAATGGCACATTATTAGCGTGGATAATTCTTTCATTGTATTTGTGAAAAGCAACTATAGGAGAAATGGTTTCATTTTTCAGTGGTTGTTTTGATTTGATAATTACATTTTTCAAAATGTAGCTTTACACTAGACATCGAAGTCGCTCTGTCAGGGGGAAATGGCATTTAGTTGGAGAAAGTATATGTACCTGTAATACAAATAATAGAAGTTGCACTATTACACAAGGAAAGAGTTGTTACAGGTGCATATCCAGTGTTCTTAATGAGGTGGCTTACACAAATATGCGCATTCATACATACTAGTGGGATTGGTTATTAAGAAGTCAGTCTTGGTGAATTTACGTCAATCCCACCTAACGGGTTGTATTGATATGATATGATATGGCATTTATATATTATAAACATAAACATAACGTAACATAAACATAACGCGCCTATACACAAGTGTTTCAAGGCACGACGAGGCAGGGATGGGGGCAAACGGAAGACAGACAACGATCTTACTAGGCCAGGTGTCATTCAGATCGCGCAAGTGCATGGGAAGAGGGGAAAGGAAAGTGCAAAGGGAAAGGGAGAGGGGAAAGTGCAGTACAGGGTAGTAGAATAACAAGATAAATAATAAGGGCCAGCTGGTGGCAAGTGCAAGGTAAGTGCAGACAAGTGCTGGGAGGGGGGCTGTAGGGATACAGAGACAGTCCCGCAGTGCAAGGGTTGTGGCTGGGCCAGGGACCGAGATCAGTGAGAGTGGCCCAGTGCAGATTCAATGCAGTTTCAATCAGGAATTTAACAGGGGAGAGGGGGAGATAAAGCGGAAGCAAAGAGGAAGGTTTTGAGGTGCTTCCGGAACCGGAGATGGTTCTCCTCAGGGAATCAAGAGGTCAGAATTTTTTGGATCAGTGAAAGCATACAAGACTTGTATGTATCCTAAAACAGAGCCCAAACCAGAAACTGACATGACAAAAAAAGCAAAGAAAAAACAATGAATCTCCTGAGAATACAGTTTTTGCTGGACAATGGCTTGATCATACTTTATAATTGGAGAGGAAGTGGTTGTAACTGAGCAGGGAAAGGGTGATGCAGAGGTGTTGGGCAGCCACCTAGAGATGGACAAGGAGATGCTACTGTTGATGATGCTGCTCGAGACAAACAAGCAAGCAACAGGTGGAGGAGGGAGAGGCAGTTCCCCAGTAGGTAGATCAGAGGGAGAAGTAGAGGGAGGCCTCTGCATATATGCCTGCCCTGGCAGTGGATAGCAAATCAGGCGTTGGTATAGATATGTCTTCCCACATTTCTCGTGGAACAGGGGACACTGCAATGCCCGACGTTCATGAGTGCAGTACTACTTTTTCTTTCTGGAGGGGAAGTTCGTGCTCAATGCTAGTCAAATGGGGTTTAGCATATACATGTTTGACTTTGGAACCTATAGCAATGCATGAGTGCATGCAATGGAGGATGGCATCATGAGTTTCAGAGTCTGCATTTCAGCTTCCACTATTATGTCTTCTACATCACGCCTTAGCCACGGAGATAACAATGAGATAGTATCTGCAAGTGCCTTGCAGGAGGACATACATTTATTTATTTAATGCATTTATTTACAGTGCCCAAACACGTAAGCATCACAGCGCTGGAACAACTTAATGAAAGGAAAACAAGAAAATACAAAACAGCAAAAGTATACAGAAGTCAGTTGTGGAAAGACGAGATCAAAGTCTCCAGTAGTCGGTCTAGTTATATTGAAGTTGTTGATGGCTTCACCTTTATGGGTGTGGTGCTATATGGGCAAGAGCAAAGCAGCTGATTGCTGTGCCATGCAGGAATGTACTAACTGTAATGTCAGATGATAAGTAATTGGGGATGTTATTAAACCACCCATCAATAAAGAAACATGCTCCATCATCATGCTACTCCCTTGTGGGTGAATTGCTGGACAATGGGTGAGCTTGTAGGGATAATAAAGGGTGAGTGACTGTCATTAAATTAACACTGAGAGTGAAAGTCCCCAAATATTGCAGGAGTTTCTTTTAAATTCTGCACTAAGCCTCCAATAGTAGGTCTTCTACATCACCCATTAGCCTTGAGGATAGCAATGAGCTAATACCTCTAGTCCCTCAAAGGAGGACATTTATTTAGTTATTTATTTATTGGATTTATTGATAGCGCCCAACCACGTAAATATCATTGCACTACTACAACTTAATGAAAGGGAAACAAGAAAATACAACACAGCAAAAGTATACAGAAGTCATTAATGGAAAGGCAAGATCAAAGAGGGCTTCCCAAATCTCCAGTAGCCTGTCTAGTCATATTTATCGAACATGCCAGGTTTTCTGTCTTTTTCTGAGGGTTCTTCTTGGATGTGGCAGGGGAGGGAGTTCTATTAGGTGGGTGCTATGACCACAAAACTGGCTCCCCCTGCTCCACATGCTTGTGGCAAAGCATGGAAACATGCAAACCTCAGTATTCCTAGCCTCTGTGCCTGCCCAAGTACCTCCACACTTTGCGCATACTGCAAATAGCCACAAAGCGTGTTGTTGTTGATGACTTTACCTTTATGGGTGTGGTGCTTTATGGGCTGGAGCAAAGGGGATGGCTGCTGTGCCATTCAGAAATATACTAGCTGTAATGTCATATCGTAATTGGGGATGTTGTTAAACCACCCATTAATAAAGAAAGATGCTCCCGCATCATTCTACTCTCTTGTGGGTGAATTCCGGGACATTGGGGAAGAGTGTAGGAAACGTAAAGCGTGAGTGACTGTCATCCAGAGCGATAGTCCCCAAATATTTCAATATTTCAGGAGATTTCAGGAGAGGCTTTCTTGTTGTGCAGGAAGGTCACCATGAGTCACAGATGCCTCTTTTAACAGTATACTGTTTTCTGGAAACTCAGTAATGGAGGTTACACTGGGCCTCATTCCGAGGTGGGCGAAAAGGGATACCGGGCACCGTTAAGGACATTGGTGATGGTAATCCCTTTGCACCCTATTCTGAGGTCCCTTAGCGGGTCCCGCAATGGGCGCCTGGTTTTACCAGGCGCCCTTAGCGGGAGCGGCTAAGGGCCAAGAGAGCTAATAACGGTACCGCAAATTGTGGTACCGTTATTAGCTACTTCCCCATTCCCATTGAGCCCTATGGGGGCTTAAATGGGAATGGGGAATGGATTTTTCAATGGTAACTTACCCGTCCCTCCAGGGTCGGAATGGACCGGTAAGTCACCATTGAACGAGGTCAGACCCGGACACGGTATGGGAGGTAGTCATGGCGCAAATAGTGCCATGACTACCTCCATACTCGGAATGAGGCCCACTGTCCGCAGAGTTTAATCAGTATGACAAGTTAGAAAATAATCTGGAATCAATTTACTGGACAACATGTTGGCCTACGATAGCAAATGGTTGTGAACCAGTGATTTGCAATACTAATATAATATTGTCAGAAGGCAGATGCTCAATTAATTTGAATCCACTAGTTTGTACATATTTGTAGTTTTCCTCCAAAGCATGCAAAATGCTGCTGGTTGTGTCTTTCAATCTTCTGTCATGGATGCAAGAAAGCACTATGGGCCTCATTAAGACCCTAGCGGTACTGTAATGAAGCGTGCCGGTACGGGACCGGCACCCTTAATTTCGGGATGCCCTATTATGAGGTTCCCTTTGCAGGACCCAGTAAGGACGCCTGGTAAAACTAGGCGTCCTTAGTGGGACCCGCGAGGGTCCAGGGAGCTAATAACGGGCCCGTTATTAGCTCCCTCCCCATTCCCATTTAGCCCTATGGGGGGCTCAAATGGGAATGGGGATGGGTTTTTCCAATGAGCACTTACTGGGTCCCCCATGTTTGGAATAGCCCGGTAAATCCTCATTGGAGGTACCCGGTACTGGAACCCGGTATGGAGGCAGCCATGCCCTTGTTAAGGGCATGGCTGCCTCCATACTAGTAATGAGTCTCTATGTGTATTTGAAATGGTGGAGATGTATTGAAGCCAACACTGAATCCAATGTCAATATTACGGAGCTGAAGTAAAAAGTGCATCACTTAAAAGAGGATGTGAGGTAATATTACAAAACAACATGTATTCTATTAAGACACTCTAAGAAGCTGGAATCCGGTGGCGGAAGGTATAAGACACAACCCGGTGAAAACATGGTGTAAAACCGTGGCTGCGCCGTCGAGATATTGCCTCCGAAACTCCCGTCGGGCGGGAGGCCTCCGTGTGGCTGCCTGGAGGCTCCATGAGCACAGAGGCTGCGGACCGCGCTGGGGGAGGGGTGCCACATTGCCTGCAACACCCTGAGGCTACAGGAGGACGTTGAGTGGCCATCCCGCCCTAAGGCGACTGCAGTGAAACCAGCAGACACACCTCGCGATCCTTGGAAGGTGACGGGAGCGGTTAAGCGGGGAGAGGAGCCCGGAGGCCATTTGCTGCTTCCGCCGCATGTGCGACTGTGGCGAGGGCCTGCCTCCGGACCACGCTTCCATGCGGCGTCCGCTGCGGCTCCGCTGAGGGCGCGGACAGAAGTTGGAGGTGCGCGGGGAGGTTGTCCCCCCTCGCATCAAGTAAGTGACACTGGGCCCAGGGGAGGAGGTCCTGCCGGCACATTGGGTGCCCATGAGGTGAACTTTCCAGACATACGACCCATGGTGGTAACGGCCGAGAGGGGAGGCCGCATCATACGTTTCAGCCGCGGCTCCGGGCAGCTCACCAGGCTAGGCCTCGGCAATTGCCGGTGATACAAATCCTCAGGAACGAAATGACTACCCGCAACCCTGAATACGCCCTAACAAGACGGACACATTCACATAGCCCTCGCTTGCGATCTCTGTCGCTCCAGGAGCACCGCTACACGCCTCAACAGGGAGCCCATCAGAACAGGCTTTGAGAACAGCCAGGGGGGATTTGGCCAATACAGGACTGCCAGGACTACTCCTGGAACGCATGTAGAATACCCTGAAATAGGAGCGCACGTCAGGGGAACATCCCCTCCATTTTACACTGTACAATGTTGCATTTGGCCACGACATGTGGGAGAACACAGTCCACCCTTAACCCAAGTCACACCACATGGGCCGCACCGACAAGAAAGATACAGGAGGGAAAAAGACCGGCCCGATGGATACCTTCACCAGTTCACAACCACATGGGGCAACTGGAGGGCACCACAGACACCTGATAGGCAGGAGAATGATCCTATTGATCGCCTGTCGACGATGGTGCAAAATGGATTTATGGCTGTAAATGTAAAGCTGGATCATATAGTGGCGACAATCGGATCCCTAAAGGCATGAGTGGGAAAAGAGAGCGCCCGTATCACTGAGGCGAAAAACAGGATAAGCACAAGCGAGGATACCATATCACAACACAGTCGCGACATAGCCCACCTCCAAACGGAACTACACAAAACCCAAAGCAAGTGTGAAGATCTCAAATCGAGATCTCGGAGAAACAACATCCGGATTGTTGGGGATTCGGAGACCTTTGGCAAAGGACCCATGGAGAAACAAGTGGAGAACCTGCTGAAAGCCATCCTGGGAGCCGACTCCTTTTCAGAACACTTTTTGATTGAAAGGTCCCACCGTGCCTTGGCACCACCCCCGAAACCAGGAGCTCTGCCCGTACCATAATTCAACGGCTCCTTAACTACAAGGACAGAGACACTATACTTCGACTATCCAGGGAGAAAGAAACCTTGCATCACGAACAGAACAGAATCCACATATACCCGGATTTCTCAGCCAACACACAAACGCAAAGGAGATCCTATGAAGGGGTAAAAATACAGCTACGGAGGTGCAATGTACCCTATGCTCTTATCTTCCCAGCGAAAATGAGAATACAATACGGGGGAAGAGCTCACTTCTTCGAGAACCCCACAGAAGCCATGACATATGTGAAACTTCCATACTGTTGCCTCCTGGAAATCGGGCGATTGATCAGAATGCGAGACCACAACCGAGAGATGAGAGACGAGACCTCTCAGACTGAAGGGGGAATACTAGCCAGCTACCTACCGCCAACAGACAGGAAAATACAGTAACGTGAACGGCCTGAACAATAACCGAGCCTTGGGTCTCCGTTGGGGCTAGCCAGATGACTGCAACAGGCGCCCTCAGGAAAGCTCCACCAGTTCAAGGGAATGAAAGTTGAAGGGCAGCATAATCAAGATCATGTGGGTGGGGGACCAAAGTATTACAGAATGTTTCGCTCCGTTGAGCAGTGCGGGAATGGTCGGGGGAGGTTGAGGTTTCGGGAATCAGTTGGAAGAGTCCTACAAGTTAAAATTTGTGGTAACATCGCAACACATGGAACTCTCCTGAGTAACAGTGAAGCAAGAGACATAACAAGGATATACGGAAATGACTCACCCTAATCTGACAGCTCGAGGGCAGAAGCTAAAACTTCTCACATGGAACGTCCGTGGGCTAAACAACCACGCCAAGATGAACAAGGTGGGGACTTATATCACCAGACACCAACCCCAGATAATCATGCTCCAAGAAACTCATGCACTTCAGAGAGTCAGCACTGGGCTCTTGAAAGGGTGGGGGCAGCATAGATATTACACTGAATACTCTTCACAGGCAAGAGGAGTACTCATCCTAATCCACCCCTCCGTTGGTTTTCAGTTTGGGAAAAGCAAAATAGACCCCCAGGGTCGTTATGTTATAGTGTGGGGCAGCATTGCTGGGGAGGAACTAATACTAGTGAATATGTATGGTCCAAATGTGGACGACCTTGAGTTTTATACAAGTGTAATGCAAGAGATAGGCTTCTCAGAAAGTGAGCAAACATTGTGGGGAGGAGATTTCAATAGCATCTTGGATATTACCTTAGACCGCTCCACCTCTACACGCAGAAATCCCACGAAGAAAGCTGTTATCCTCCAACATATCCTAATGCAATTGACGATGGTGGATGCCTGGAGAACGCTACACCCTCATAAAAGGCAGTACTCATTTTACTCTTCAGTACATGACAGCGAATCTTGTATAGATTATTGGCTGGTGTCCGCATCCCTCATGAACCAAATTGATGATAGTGAGATACTTCCCCGTACCCTATCGGATCACTCCCCTGTCCTCTTAGACATGACATTGGGAAATCATAAGCCCCCGGTCAGAAGATGGAGGATGCCATCGGACATCCTTAAGGACCCAACAGTAGCAGAAGCACTACACACAGAGGTAGAATTTTTCCTTGAGGCCAACAAGGACTCAGTCAATAGATATGCAACTCTATGGGAGACGGTCAAGGTATGGGTGAGGGGCATCCTAATTTCCAAGTCTGTGGGGGTGTTGCGGTCTGTCAGGGTGGAGCTGGCGGAAATAGAGAAACAGTTGGGAGAGTTGGAAACACAATATACAGCCGCACATGAGGACGACACCCTGGCAGGCATCAATAGGAACCTGCAGGAGTTCAATAGTTTAGCTACCAGGGAACTACTGTATATGGCAACTCCAAGCAGAGCACGCCGATATGGCGAGGGGAACAGGGCGGGTCGCACCCTGGCCAACTTGTTAAAGGCCGAGAGACATCATACAATGATCTCTAGCATAATAGTCGGGGACGGCTCAGTAACCACAAATGAGGAGGACATAAATCGAGAATTCACCCATTTCTACACAGAACTATACGCCAATCATGACCTGAAATCAGCCACTGACATTAGAAAATATCTAGCCAATATCACGCTCCCAACATTGCCAATAGAGCATAGACAGCTGCTGGACCAGCCCCTAACGGTCGCCGAGATAAAGGAAGCTATAGAATCATTAGCTAATGGAAAGGCACCTGGCTCAGACGGACTGGGAGCCGAGCTATACAAGGAGCTCCATGAGGAGCTGGCCCCGGTATTACTGTCTGTATGGGAGGAGGCCATGGAGTTGGGAACGCTTCCTGCATCCATGAGAGAGGCCATAATAACAGTGCTTCTCAAGCCCAGGCGCCCGCCGAATGAGATGTCCTCTTACCGGCCCCTATCCCTTATAAATTGTGATGCCAAAATATTTGCAAAAATCCTGGCCATGAGACTCCTACCCAACATGTCCATGTTTGTGCATCCGGACCAATGCGGATTTATCCCCACCAGGTCAACGGCACTAAATCTCCCTAGACTGTTCGGTATTATGGCCCAGATTAAACCCGAAGCCCAAGCGGTGGCAGTATCTCTGGATGCCGAAAAGGCATTCAATTCGGTGTCATGGACATACTTGTTCATGGTGCTTGAGAAATTTGGACTAGGCCCATACTTTCTAAAATGCGTAAGGTTATTATACACTGACCCGGGAGCCAGGGTGTTGACTAATCGCACCATGACTGAATGGTTCGAGTTGGGAAGGGGTACTAGACAGGGTTGCCCATTCTCCCCCATACTGTTCGCCCTTACAATGGAACCGTTCGCTGCAACAATCATGGAACATCAGGGACAGAGGGGTATAACCCAGTCAATATCACTATACGCAGACGACACTCTGCTATACGTCTGAGAGCCAGACATGCACCTGGGGCCAGCAATGGAAACACTACATGAGTTTGCGGAATACTCAGGATATAAAACCAACCGCTCCAAATCTGAAATCTTCCCCTTGATCCCTGCCACTAGATGCCCTAACAACACACATGGTCTACAATGGTCCCCTATTAAAATAAGATACTTGGGCGTTATTGTGTCAGGAGACAAAACATCCCTGTACTTGAACAACCATGACTTATTATTAAATACGATTTGCACTAAACTCCGGTTCTGGGCCAAACTTCCCATTTCACTTATTGGCCGGGTCGCTATACTGAAAATGGTTATTCTACCCAAGCTACTTCATATATTTACTAACGTCCCGATATGGCCTGGCAGACGGTTCTTTGACACTCTTAGATCCATGGCTGTACAGTTTGTCTGGTGCGGGTGGGTGCCAGAATGAAATGGGAAAAGATGGTGGAACCCTATAACAAAGGTGGCATAGCAGCCCCAGATTTCGAACTATATTATCTGGTGGCAGAGGCCCAGTTTGTCAGACACTAGTACGATGACCAAGATACCTCACCCCACATCTGTTTAGAGAAACACGCAGTACCCTACCGACTTACAATCAGTCATCTTCAAGGATAAACACAAAGATGAATGCCCATTCGATCCAGTAAGCCCAACAGCACACGCATGGTTTAAGATTTACCGTAGGCTTGGATTAGAGACACCATATTATTCGGAGGCCCCGTTCTGGAACTTCCCCAGTATAGCGCCCACATACGATCCAGCAGTGCAGAAGACATGGGACCCGGAGGGAGAATTTAAAATCAAGGACATATACTCAAATGGCAGATTTATAACATTAGAAGAGTTCAAAACGGGGATGGGCAGGGACCAGTTGATGATATTGCAATATCACAGAATGACAATGGCTTTTAAGGCTAGATGGCCACTGTTCCCAGACGAGCCGCCACCACACCCATGCCTCACGGCTCTGTCCACTCGGGCGGGAACCAGTGTCTCGGGACTTTACATGGCCGTACAGGGCAACACTCCAACGGTAAACATGATAAAGACCTCTTGGGAAACAGATCTGGGTACTACCATACCAGACAGAACATGGGAGAGATATTGTGAACTTACCAAGAGGGTATCCATGAACACAGGCCTTCGGCTGATCCAATTCAAGGTGTTGAACAAGCTACACTACACCCCCAAAAAATTGCGGAATTTACAGGCAGGTGTCAGAAATGCGGGGCTGAACAGGCTGACTCATTCCATATGTATTGGAACTGCCCGCACATATACTCATTCTGGGGGGAGGTGGCGGAAATCCTGGAAGAAGTCACACAGGTACCGGCAGACCTCGCACCACAAAAGTACCTCTTCAGGGATATAGGAAAGTGATTTGAGGTAACCAGAAGGGTCTTTAACATTGCATGCGTGGTGGCCAATAAGTGCATCCTGCAAAAATGGAAGAGTGCACGGGCGCCACATGTGAACCATTTTCTTAAGGACCTTATGTATGTCAATGAGTGCGAAGAACACTATGTAATGTCACTCCCGAACATGTGTAAGCCTAAGGACATCTGGGCCCCAGTTCAGAGTATATATATGTGAAATGGACTCGACCAATGGTAGCCCGACAGGCCCGGTAATACGTCTACTCTGTAACACTGCAGAGTATGTTATGAACTCGAACTAAATGTCTCTGTAATGGATATATGTGTAAAGGCGTGTTGTTGCAAGTTGTGTACCACAATCAAAAAATAAAGTTTTTTTTAAAAAAAAAGAATAAAACCAGACTATTTATGAAAATGAATACACAATTAGAGGTATTTGCAGTGTAAGTATGGACACTGCAATCACAGACTAGACACACACACAAGGGGTTTAATTCAAATTATGTATATTGGGAAAAATAAACAGTGTGGCCAAAATGATAACATGATTTGGATCAAAGGTGTCTTTCAATGTCCACACACTTCCCTACAACAATGTACAGGGGCTCAACTGAAGAGACATTTCTGCATGCATCCTCTTACTAAAATGGTTGCTCCAATAGTATCTCCATGGATGGGATCTGCCCCCATCTATCACAACCTACCACCCAAGCCCTTCCCACTGAAACGTCCTAGTTTCTTAGGTTCTTAGGTGTGCAGGGGGTAGAGGGGGAAAAAAGTATTTTCTAATAATGTACAAAAAAATGGTCTGGGAACCACCCTCTTCCAACATAGGATTTTGGCAATGGGCCATTGACACCCCTTCAACAGGCCAGTAGTACTGCCTCTTGTTCCACATTGTTTCCCCTGGTCTTCTGCTGTAAGGAGTACTATGGGTCAGAAGAGTGTACGTGCTTTGACTAGCAGTGCCCACCCTGGCAACTTGACTAGTACTACACTATTCACCACCACACCTGGTGCTCAAAAGCCATCTCATATTGGGATCCAACCCTTCTTATTATGATCTCTCCCTAACCCCTTCCCTGCTGGTCAAGATGTTTCTTCCTTGCTCAACTGGCACAGTTCTTTCTCCTGCTTCTCACCCTCCTCTAACACCTGATAGCAAACCTCCTCCCACTCATTCACCACTCACTCTTTCATCCCTCCTCTGTCTTCCTACTTTGATTCCTGCACCTCTCCTTTGGACTGTACTTCGCCACATGAATACTGATCCTTTTTGTCATGTGCATCCTAGTTTGACTTAATCTCCTTTTACCTCTGGCACATGCTAAACACTGCCTTGTAAACTTTGTAAGCACCCCCTTTGCAACCCCACCATTCTCTTTAAGTTTAGCTCCTTCAGTCTCCCAATTTTGTACTGACACGTCCTTGAGCTCTTCGACTAGCTCCTTCTCAACACCACCTCCTTATTTGATTTCACCTGCCATTTGCCTTCTCATATTGTTTAGAGCCTTGCCCTTAATCTCTCAATCAAAAGTCTTCCCTTTCTTCTATAACTTCACCTTTCGCCTCCTGCTACTCCAAACACGTTCAACAACATTAAAGCCTCCTCTATAAATTTGCCAACCAACTACTTTGCCATAACAACCTCCTCCAAAAACCTTCCAACTTATTTGTTAACTTTACCACACTCCTCTAACAATGCTCCAAGCTCTCCTTCAACAACCTTCATCCCTCATGTTTAACTTTACCAAGCTGTTCCATCACCTCTCACCTCCCCAACCTCTCCCCTGCACTCTCCACTCACAACTTCCCTCTAACCCCCTTCTTAAACTTCTGCAGGGATCTAGTACCCTGCTCACTCAGGAATGTATTGACATGCTCACTAATCTTTCCAAGGAGGAGACATACACTGTTTATAGATTGTTGTATTGCGGAAGAACAAATGATCAGTGAACAAATTCTTTGAATACGGACCACCACCTCAGTTCAGCATAGATATGTTTCTGGTGCCTGGACATGGAATGTTGTTTTCAATTAACTGATTGATTGATTGATATTTTATTTCTATCGCGCTCGTACACAAGTGTTTCAGAGCGCGAGAACCAAGGAATGAGGTTCCTACCTTGGGCAAGGTATAACAATATATCTTGTTCTGGAAGGCAAAATGCAACTCTGAGGTAGCCAATCTATTCCATTTAGCTGAATTTTGAAGTATAGACATTGCATTGATTAGGGTACTGCTATTCTCGGATGCCTAACTCTGTATTCAAAGCATAATACACTCTGAAGCTTGCTGCTTTATTTATCACCCGCGCTACAGGCTCCTCTCCTGCATATCTCCCAAATAACACACATGCATTTCAGGGCCAGCCACACTACACATGAAACACGTAAACAACACATCCACCACAAAAAAGATATGCAAACAACAAACACTAGACTATGGGCCTTACCTCTCTGGACAAAACAAACCAGTGCACACAATCAAAGCACACTTAGAAAGCAGACATGCACAGATGCCAGTTTCTCCTGGTTCTGCAAGCATCACCAGATGAGCACAACCTCTATCCTATCCCTCTTCCCTCACTCACCCACCTACTTGCAACTTGCAAATAGAAGATCATGTGTTTGTGACCCTCTCCCCTGCTCCACCTCTACAAGGCCTGATCACATCCTGGCCTGGGGTGGTGGAGCCGGCGCGGATCGAGTGACTGCATTTGCAAAATAATGCTTTTTTGGAGCTTGTTCTCCCCTCCAAGATGGCAGATTCCTCACCGCAGCGAGGAAAGGTCTGATGTGTGTACCCTTGTCCTGCCCCCTGATGCCTCCGGGGTCTTTTCCTTATTAAGACCCTGATTGGTAAAGGACCCTCCTAAGGACTGAAGCCTGTCTGGCCTGTCCGGTTTGAATCAGGCCCTTACTCTATCTCCCATTCATCTGACCTGGGTAATGCCTTACTCTACTGTGCCCCTTGTTCATGCCTTCTCTTCCTGCTTTATTCTTATATTTATCCCTTCCTTCTTCCTTTCAGGGGTCTCTGACATCCTCACCGGCGTCCCCTGTTCCTTCCGCACTTTCTCCTTCATCTCCACTGTTTGCCACTTTCTGGAGGTGCCCTGCCATCCCGAATTGTTTATCCTTTGGTCTTGCACTTTGCCACTTCTCTAGTGGGTTCCACCCACTCACCCGCCATCCCGACTCATTTATCCTTTGGTCTTTTGGTCTTGCACTTTGCCATTTCTCTAGTGGGTCCCACCCACTCCCCCGCCATCCCGACTCATTTCTCCTTTGGTTTTCCTCCTTACTGGTGGTGGCCCCCTTACCTGCCTTTCTCGATCCTTTTCTCTCCTTTTTGGTTCTGGTGCTCCGTTTTGTTGTACTTCTCACCCTTAGCCTACTTTATCCATCTTGTGGTCACCCTCATCCTGCATGTGCCCCTTTTCCTTTCTTTACTGCTGCTTCTGCTCTTAGTTCATTCTCCCTTTGCTTTCCTGCACCCACTGGAACTTAATTCTCAGCTCGGGCTTTCTACTCCCCTCCTCCTCACTGACCTCGGCTCAATTCCATGTTCTGCTTTCTTCACTTCCTCACCTATCCTTACCTTTGATTTGACGCTGGCATCTTGCTTTGTATGCATCCATTTCCTGGAACCACCAACTGCTCTGGATCCTTGCTTGTTACATTGATATACCTGCAACCACTGTTTTCACTCTGATTTCTTGCTGTGCATTGCACTTGACCTATCTTCAACCACCGGTTTGACTCTGGATTCTTGCAGTCCTTACCTATAACCACGTACTGACATTGAAACCTTGTTGTTTTGCCTGCCTGCATGTCTGATGCAGCCCCTCAATCTCTGAGGTGAGGCTTTCCCAGACTGTAGTCTTTTTTACCTGCTTGTCCCAATTGCATGACTTGTTTCTCCTTATGCACTTTACCTACATGTTCCTGCACTTATTAATTGTTTGCATTTTGTACCGTTTCCTTCTCCCCTCCTGCAATCCCCTTCCTTCCCATCCCCCCTTTTTTATGTCTCGGCACTTACACGTTCTAAATCCTCTCATGACCTATTCAGAGTGTTTTGTTAGTTTGCACCCCTCCTTGAACCTCTCCTCTCTCTCCTGCTCTCATACTATAGAACTTGCACTTTACAAATGTTTTGAGAATTTTGAGAATGTTTTTGTTTGTTTGTGTTATCCCCTTCTCACCTTTCTCCCCGCGCCTTGTCTTGATGTACCTAGAAACACAATTCTGCTGTATTGTGCACATAAAAAATAACCAATAAAATAAATAAATAAAATCCCCTTTTTTACAGAGCCACATGTGTGTGTGGAGACCATGCAAATGGTAACGGTGCACGGTATAAGTCAACTTAACATAACATAGCCCAGAAAATGTCTTGCATTCCTGTTTAACGGCGATAGAGAATGTCTGGTATATATTTACTCTATGTGATCCCAATTGCAACTTGCTCTTAACTCTTGCTGCCCGCAGGATTGCATCTGTCGCTGTAGATTAGGATCCTGGCTATAATGGGCCAGGGAGCAGCATCCGGTTTAGGGGGAGTAGCAAACAACCTGTGGGCTCTCTTCACTTTAATTCGAGGTTGGTTGAGTATTTCCAGCAAGGTCTTCTTAACAAATTGTTACATGTCCCGGGAGGATAGCTCAGCAGCAACATGCTCGCCTTGGAAGCAAGACGACACGAAGCAACACAGTTTCGATCTCCGGGTCTGCACATAGAAACCTCTGGGTATTTAAGCGTGTTATAAATATGCAACTAAGACAAAAAAAAACGATTACACAACTAAAAATCACACAATTCCATTCCTGTACCAGCGCCTTGTTGCCCATGGGCTTTGTGAGCGCTTTAAAAATGCCCAAAAAAAAATAGCTATCACCAACCGGGCCTTACGGAACCCCCAACAGGCAAATAGTGTTATTATGAGACCGTGATTCAAGATCATCACACTTTCTCTGCGTGGCCTTGACCATCTTAGTGAGGGTGTCCAGCTCCTGTTTCATTGAGGTTGCATCGTCTTCAAGCATACCCACTCTGATTTCTGCTTCAGTAATCCGGGCATGCACCTTTTCCGGTTTACTGTTGAGGGCATTTATTTTTATTGTGATATCCTCCACTGTTGTGTAGGCAGAGGAGAAGCCCACTGTCATACCGGAGAGGATTCTTTGTAGCTCCGAAGATTCACCTGTGTCAGGTCAAGAACCAGCATCCATGGAGGTGCCCAGATCAGGAGCATTCAGTGCTGCCCTCCTTCTTATGCGCTCCTTTAGCCATTTTATTTTCTCCAGGCATGTATGCCAGCTCAGGAAATATAGCCAGGTGAGAGGCAGCTGACCAAGCAATAGTGTATCCACCCCAGAGGGTGTCACTATGTTCCCTAATGTCACTACATTGACAAGAGATGCTTCCCAGGTGGCCAGGCCCTCCCACTGATGGTTGTGACAACATCACAGCACCTGCCGATCCCAGGGGCATGGGGCAGGGATGCCCATCAGTCCACAGCCACCTCCACCCCAAAGGATGGCCTGCAGTTTAGGGCCAAGCAGAATAGGACCACAGGGGGAGCATTGCCACTTCCCCCTCTCCCACTCCCTATCACTGCTTGCACCTCAAGATCCCCTCACCAAGGAAGGACCACTGTAACCACTGAGATCACCAAGATAACCACCAATCTGCCATGCTCATTGTAGAGGAGCAGACAAATACATCATTGTTGAGTTATGCCCCCTGAACTCTGACACGTTAGAACAACAGAGAAAGAGCCATATGTGTGATACCAAGCATTGTCCCAATGCTGCATCGGGTGTACGAGAGACGTTATGAACTCAGACAACCATATTCAATGTACCCTCATATGGAGACGGTAGATGGATGTTGACATACGACAAAGAACATTGAAGAACTCTAACGAAAGTCTAATAGTTGCAGAGTGACCTCTTGAAGTAAAGATAAATGGACGCACTGAAATGATCTATGAATATTCAGAAGAATAAAACTGAATCAACAACAGAAACATGTAATAATGTCCTAAAGAACTCACGAGTATCAAAGAAACAAGTCAGAAGAGGCAAAGTAAAGGTACATATGCAGAAACACAAGGTAGAGGAGACATATAGAAGCCTGATGCAATACACCCTGTAATGTGACTAAAGCGGCTATGGAGAAAAATATGGATGCTGGATCTTAAATGTAACCGAGCTACCTCAGAAACAGACCAAGCCTGTAGAGATGGCAAATGCTAGAAAAATAGCTTTGTGTGAAGGATGGAGCGGAACCTCTTGGCATGGGATTAAGGATGTCGATCAAGGAATAATTGCAAGGCACAAAGGGAGTCAAGAGGATAAGCCCTGGAGAGGACACATTTTATTCTTAGTTTAAGCTAAGAAGAAAACATCCAGAAGTGCCAAGTATTGGATGATTAAAAATGCAGAAAGCATATGTGAGATG
This sequence comes from Ambystoma mexicanum, assembly GCF_040938575.1. Lineage (NCBI taxonomy): Eukaryota > Metazoa > Chordata > Amphibia > Caudata > Ambystomatidae > Ambystoma > Ambystoma mexicanum. The sequence goes on along the minus strand of NC_090924.1, from coordinate 805,868,277 downwards.
GAATTATCAAGTATCCTCAGGCCAAGAGAGTAATAGCACATATTACAAATAAATCAAATAGCAGTAAATAAGAGGTTGAAATTGGCACATTTGTGGTCTCCTCACACGTGTCTTGCAGGGTGAAAACAAGGGCCATGCATTAAGCTCTGGTTGAAGATAAGATCCCAGAGCAAAGAACAGGCTGCAAGGTCAACTGGATTGTCTCAGTATCACCTACACTAACTACGCAGATAATACCCAGATTCTCATACCACATACTGGGGACTATGAAAAGGATTTGGCCTTGGTAATAAAATATACCTCATCATCCAGGCATGGATGGCATTCCATGGTCTATGCCTGAATGATGACAAAACCGAACTCATCATTCTGGGTACCACACCCAATCTTAACAAACTTGGCCCCAAATAAACCTCATTCAACATTGATGGAAACACCATCAAAGTTGCCAAAGAGATAAAAACACTAGGTTTTTCCTTGACTCCAGCCTCATCTTTACCAAACAGGTCAACTCCATGAGCTCTGCCACGGACTATACATGCAAATTGATTAGAGCAAGCAAACCATTTTTATCTAAAAAACAGTTGCACTACTCTGGCCAGAGCTCTAATCATGTCCAGGCTGGACTATTTTAACACCCTATACCTGGGTGCCAATAAATCTATCATCCAAAAAATCCAGACTCTACAAAACAATGCTCTTAGAGTAGCACTTGGCATAGCCAGGTAAGAACACATCTCTAAAGCCAGGAGACAAAACAACTGGCTCTCAACTAACGACAACATTCTACTTAAAACTGCCTCACTTACTCATAAGTGTCTTAACAACTCAGCACCCCACTATCTCATAAATAGACTTAACAGAAAATCCTCCAACGGCCTACCAGAGCTGCCTCCTAGTTCCAAGGTTCAAACTGATGAAAGCCAGAGGTAGCAATTTCCCAGTCAAAGCCACCCAGTTCTGAAATGCCCTCCCTCCCTCCCTGAGGACAAAGCAAACTTATTCCAATTTCAGATGCAACATCATCAACTGGTTCAAAGAAAAAGACCAATAATTACAAGCCATCAACTGCACTAACCCCTCTCCTCTGCATTGCAGATAAACCACCCACGATAGTCTGTAAACAGACCACTTCTTTCTGAACCACCTTCTTTGTAATTATCTCCAACCTTGCACTATGTATGTATATAATGTTATTGTAAGGCAATCTCTAAACTGTATTGTAATTGCTTACCATATCTAAATGTATTATAATCTCAAACTGTATCAATAATGTATCGTAATTTCCAACTGTTTCAAACTGTATTATAATCCCAAACTGTATCATAATTGTGCAACTGTAACTATGTAACTCTGTAACCCCAAGCTGAAAATATTCATGTACCTCCGCCCTGATACCCCTGGTTCTGGAGTGCATTATAAATAAGCAAACAAACAAACAAACAAACAAATGAGAAACTCTGACTAAGGGCCAGACCAATGAGAGATGATGGACTATTTGGAGCAAGTGTGTAGTAATCTGATGTTGTTCTCTGCAACTGGGTTTTGTTTTGCTTACGTACTACTAACAAACCGAATGTCCAACGTTGGGAGAGAATGCCAACTAATCATACAGGTCCATGAAACAACCTGCTATACAAAATTGCACAGGCCAATCTGCTATTGTATTCTGTTATAATCAGTATTAAAAGTATTTAGAGGTAGTTCAAGGTGAGCCTACTAGATAAGGGACAGCCAATGAAGGTATTAACACTTACATATACCATAACTACATATGTTCCATTAAGCAACTCCTCCCTTCAAAAGTGTAGGATGTCATCATAGCTGACGCATATTGAGCCTTTGTGTAATTAAAATTGTGTGTGAGTGTGCAGACTATTGCTTGTGCTTTGGCAGATTGCACTCTTTTATTTTGAACTGACAATAAAGTAGTACTTTGCCATATTCTTTGAGTCTGTCTGATTATTTGAGTCTGGGATCATTTAGTATGGTAGATCCATTCTGCGGATAATACACGTTTCAAGGTGCTAATGAACATTTGGTAGCCATGCAGATGGTTCAAGACCCAGTTGATCTAGGCCCAGAGCTAGACTTTCGGACGATTGGTGACTCCTGCCATTAGCGAGAAGATCATGACGCTTCCTGTGTAGATTGGTGAATAATCATACGTGTGGAAGAATCGATTAGCATGGGCCACTTTAAAGAAATCCCTGCCTGGTCCCCGCTGGTGCTCTGGGGACTGACGGCTAACTGGTCAATTTGAGGAGAGTCGATGCCGAGCAACTCAAGCTGAGCCACGGATGTAGGTAGAGCATTGAAGGTGGCACACAAAGGGGAGGGGTTTAGTATAAATGTAAATATGTAATAAAGGGATTTGTATTTAAAGAAATAGATACCTCGATGACAGATTCGAAGAGGGACCAAACAATCCATACTAAACTCTAAGTAGTATATATGATAAGGATTCCTGAGAATAGTGCCAATATGAATTGTATGTATTACACTCCAAAATCGAGTATCAAAAATGTATGAGATACATCTACTGAGGTAATATAGAGGGAGAGGATCACAGGAAAAGAAAAGTGTGTGAGTTTGGGGTTATACATTTATCAGTATGAAACCTTTATTGTGTATAAACTAAGAAAAAATAGTAATATAATTAAATAATTATCAGGCCTTAAGATCAAGTGATTGACGTTAATCATAGAAGGATAAAATTAAGAATAAATAATGAAGAAGTAGAAATAATAGAACAATAGGCCGTAAAGAATTGATACAATTAAGAATGAAGGAACAAACAAAAACAATATCGTAACAATTCTTAAACTGATTATAAATATTGTTTTATTTTTTAATGCTGAAGGGTGGCGATTGAGGGTGCTTGCCCAAATACATTTTTGTGTTGTACGTTTTTTAAGAACTTGGTAAGTATTGACAGTCGAAATTGACTTGTCGTTATGGGAGAAGCACGTCTCTTACACCTATCTAGGACATTACCATGCTTTAAGGCTAAGACAAAACAGTATCACAATCAATGGCTTAAGGATACAGCGAATAAAGCACTAGTGGCATGGTCTCAAGGAAGTTTGTTGTCAAAAATAGTATTGCAAAATCTGACAATGTATTTGCATGATACATACAAGGGGAAAGAACTGCAGAAACATTTAGCCATTTTAGAATTGTGGAAAAAGTATCAGAACGAGAAGGAAGACCGGGCAGACAAGGAGTGGATGCTTAAACAGCATAAGGAGGAGGATGCAACACTCTCAGCTCATATCACTCCTCCCAAAACGAATAGCTTCACAGAAGAGAAACAGGGAATGTATTCCTTAAAGGAACTGAAGGCAGCGGCTTCGTATCTTAATGCAATATACGCACCTACCGCTTATAATAGTGAAGACAGTATGGAAGAAAGTAAGGGTAAGGAGCAAAAACATATATCGACACTCAATGAATATAAGGAGCGTGATGAACGAAGTAGTAAACAGAGAGAAATAGAGGAGCAAGCCAAGAGACAAAAGGAGGGGAATGACAGAGTCAAGGAAGGGATCGTAGTGCAAAACAAATGGATGGGAGGACAGATATACTTAATTTAGATGGGAAGGGCATCAATGGCGTTAGAGAGAAGGAAGAAAGAGAAGAACGGGAAGAGAAGGAACAATTATGAGCATACAAAGAGGAGAAAGAGACAAAGGGACAAATGAAGCAGGTATGAGGAGCAAAAGAAAGAGAAAGAGAGAATAAAGGAGAAGAAACATACTGGAGTAGAAGCTCAGAGAATGAAAGAACGTAGGTTGCAAAGAATGCGAGTGGAAGATAAGAATAGAGAAAAAATAAAAGAGAAGAGGAAATGAGAAGGAGCATGGAGCATAGGTTATTTGGTTAACTGATGTATGGTGCTAATTGAAGCAAGAGAATGATGGGAAGAAGAGAGAGGGTCACAGCAGCAGAGGAAGAGGCTGCAGGGAATACCAAGAATACAGACATGGGCTGATGAGCACAGGGCAGATGACATAGGGAACATGATCAGATAGAGACAAATGAGGGACAATGATGGTTACAAAACTAAGGGAAATAATGAAGGGTCAGGAAGCAGACTGAAGGACACAGTGGCAGATGATCATAGTGCATTATCCTTAAGCGGGTTGGATCTTGCTGATGAGGAAAGGGACGATAGTCATACGAGTTGGGGTATAATGATGTCCGATGAGGAGAGAGAACAAAACGACAGGGCACAAAGAGAAGGTACATGTGGTTTTTCAACAGACCCAAGCAAAATTCATATTATTAGAGAAAGGGGGAGGACAACCACAATATATTCCATGGCCACAGACGGATAAGGAACATTTAAAGTGTAAATTGCCTAGTTTGACCGCAGGCGTGGAAACACACGTTTATGTTAGAACGAATAACTGCAGGAATGACGTTAGCAGTGGTTGACAAAAAAGGCCTATTCTAGGGGGGAGCGCTGTTGATAATTGGAAGCGAACAGGGTAACGAGTGTAACAGCACAAAACACGACACAAGATGGAGCGCCATTCAATAAATGTAGAGCAGATATATGGAGAGCACTAAGAGTATGGTATCCCAACACATCAGACACAGGTGTAATTATGACTAGGAAAATGGGGGAGATAGAGAACCCTGTTGCCTTTATTCGAGATATTCAATAATGCTGGAGGCTTGAGAATCGTGAACCGTGGGACAATACAGTGGCATTATTTTACCACATTTTATGTCAGGCACTGCCTGAGCCAGTGCAAAGGCAGATGAAGAAGCAGGTGGGAATGGAAGCAAAACATTGGCTAGAAATATAATTCACCAGTGCACATCATTATTGATGTTTGTAAGAGAAGAGCAAGAAAAAAGCTGAAGGTAGAAAGCCAGAGAAAGCAAAGTTAGTCCAGAAGAAATTGTCCAAGTTTGCCATAGAATGAGCGGTATTGACAAGTGATCAAAGTGTGGTAGCACAAGAGGTGCAGCATGTACAGGTAGGCAAAGTGGGTTATCCTATGGATCAAGGGGAATATAGCTTTTGGTCAATAGGAGGAGGGAATGCATTCAGAGGAGGGAGAGGGGCATTTCAGAACCCCCGAGGAGGAGGAGGAGGAGGCTTTCATTTCGGACAGCCGAAGCAATGTTGGAAATGGGGGAGAATGAGGAATATAGCCCAAACATGTAGAAGCAGAGGAGGAGGCAGGCAACAAAACTGGAAGGATCCAAGAGGGGGGGTGGGCTACTTTTCACAGTATTATCCAGAACCACAAGAATACTATGCTGAAGATCACACACAGAATCAGACACATACAGCAAGTACACCATAGCCCAGCACAAGTGCAGATGCCATAAAGATATCTGCAGCAACCACCTATACAAACCCAGCAAACAAAGACTCAGCAAACAGCAGCACTGCAATGGAACATGAATGCAGGGACTCCACAGGTATCTACACCCAGGATAGGGAGTGTGGTCGTGGTAGGAGGAACTCCTTTCAAGGGTACTGGGATGAACCTATACCCACAATAGGACAGCCCACAGAATGACCTCATGTGTTCAGTACTATCAGTGACACCAGACCCCCATTAGGAACCAAGGGTCAGAGTGAATATAGGAGGCAAGACATTTTTGTTTCTTGTAGACGCTGGACCAAGAAGTTAGTAATTTTGTGTGTTTATAGCACTGTCGTTGATTTTTATGTTTTTGTAGTAGTATTGTTGTTTGATAACTGAAAATAGTGTGTACATGCAGTTTCCATATATATATATATATATATATATATATATTATACTCATTTGCAAAGCATGTTGAACGAACAGATTGTAAGTAAAATATAAAGGCTGCACAAAGTCAAAGGAAACTGCATGCACACACTATTTTCAGTTATCAAACAACAATACTACTACAAAAACATAAAAATCAACGTCTAAATTAGCAACAGTGCTATAAACACACAAAATTACTAACTTCTTTCTTTTACAACTGCAGTGAAGACCACATTCCTGAAAAACAGCAGCATCTGAAGTACAAACAACGACTCAGAAGAAACCTGCTCATTCCAAACAAAAAGAGTAAGTACAATACTACCATAATGTTCTAACTGTTACTCAAACACACTGTGGGGTTGATTCATGGAATTTGTGTGCTGAAAAAAGGCGTATTTGTGTGCCATTCTGCCCACAAATCCCCATTTGTTAACCAGGGATTTGCAGTGGAATGGCACCCAAATCCCCATGTTACGGCACACAAATTCCATAAATCAGCCCCTAGAATGTTAGTATTGCAGAACAAAGAACTGTTTTAAATCGATACCATTCAATTTTATATTAGTGATTCGCCTCACCACTAGCTTACTTTGTACTGTCATCTGAACCCCAGTACAGTAACACACAAATACAAGAATAGCCTTCCCAACTAGTTGTATCTGCCCATTGCACAATCACACACCTCCACATACATCCTTACCATCATTCTCAGACACTCATGCACACAGCATACATACATTGCAGAACAGCCCGACCCATACCTTATTTTTTTTCAACAGACCCCAAAAATGCCTACCAAAAAGCAAGTCTGTAGAAAGCAATGCAGAAGTAGAGCAGATGAAAAGAAAAGTGTCCAAAATAAGCATCCATCTCTAGCAGATTTAGTAAAAAAGTTCAAACAAAAGATTTAATAGAGTCATTAAGTGAAACAAAACAAGTTTCCAGTACAAAAACCTTGCCTCCTCTTTCAAAATGTAAAACGTAACAGAAAGTGATTAACAAGAATTCAGCTACCACTACTGCTAACACTGCTCCTATAAATCTTGATGTAGTGGCAAGTAACCATACCAAAAAAAAGTATTTTACAAAAAATGTTCCGCCACAGAGTCCTTCAGAATCTTATAAAAACAGGAGAGAAATTGTGCACAATTGTGCACTATCAGGTCCATTCAAATTTTCAAATGTAACTGGTGTAAATTGCTAGACGAATGTAGCAATAAATATTCTTTTCCAATTGCCACCAATTATTGACCACATTTACTTACACAATACAGACCAATTGTGTTTGCAAATGTTAGTCCTTTATAGAAATGCAACCAACAATCCTGCAACACATACAGTGTTCATGGAATAAGACAAGAATTGGACTACTATCCTGGAATGGTGAAATTCACTATAAACTCACAAGAAGATTCACAAGAATTTCTAATGTACTTACTAGAAGTACTCGAAAACAAAAACATACCTATAAATGAAATCTTTCAGATTTCATACATGTGGAAACATACATGCACTCTCTTCAACCATGTGGCACAGGAACAAATCACTAATGAACACTTTGTGTATGTATCAATACCTAACTGTGAATCCATTCCATTTCAGCAACTTGTACAAAATGCAAACCATGGCAGATTATGTACTACCTGCAAATCAGATAATCGCTCCACCTTACAAATAGAAACACATAGTAAATACATTATACTAATGCTTTTATGCTACAATGCAGATGGTACCAAAAACAACTACAAGCTGACTGGATTCACACATCGTCAAGTATCACTTGGTAAGAAAACCTTCACAACAATAGATATAATCTTCCACGCAGGAGCCACAACCAATGCAGGTCACTACACTGCATATATAAAAAAGAATTTTGGATGGTTCGAATGTAATGATAGTACCATTACTCTAAAGCAGAGATTACCAGCACATCTTATAAACACTTATTTAATATTCTTAAAACCAAAATGTAATAACTAATCTATGCATAAACATTAACAAAACTTAAATTAGAAAACTATAAACAGTTAGAATATGCCAACAGGTATCTAACTGTCCCAAGATTCCGCAACAACCAAACAGATAAATCAATACCACTAAAATATAAAAAGAAATAAACAGTTAGAATACTCCAACAGGTATCTAACTGCCCCAAAATTCTATGACAACCCAACAGATAGATGAGTAGCTTGAAAATATAAACAAATAAACTATAACAAGTTAGAATACGCCAACAGGTATCTAACTGCCCCAACAAATCTGCAACAAGCCAACAGATGGAATATTAGCCAGAAACAACAAATAAACAAATAACCACTGAAAACAAACATGGATTTTTTTTCCCCACAAACCCAATGATTTATTAAACAAACACAGAAACTGAGCAAATTGCACAGTACACTGGTTTGTAAACTACTAAATATGAGGGTCAAAATAATGCAGAAAGTCTATTATGCTTTGCAATAACTCATTATGAACTACCTATACTAACATGATCTTTTCTTTTATCACAGAAATTGAAAAAGAATATCTGCTCCAGTTACCCAAGTCATGAAAAAAAAATATGCAATCACAAAAAATCAAACAGTAAGTATATAATAATTCAACTCACAAATACTGTTACATAACACAACCATTGAAGCAAACATCTAACCATACACCACAATCCAAAATGTTTACACCCATGGATATGTTATACTGCAGTGCTTGTTACCAAACTCTACAATCTTAATTGCATGACGTAGCCAAAACTTCACATACAAAGTATACAAATCAAGCAGTACACAAACTGTACATTTGTGGATATTTTATGGATGTTTGATTCTATGGTTATGTTATGCTGCGGTGGTTGTGTACATTTTTCAATGCACCAGAATAAGTGAGGCAAACATGTGGTGTCATCAGTGATATCATCAATGTTATTTGTGATGTCATCTTTGATGTCCTGGGTGTTAGTCTTAGCAATGCACATAGATGGTGTGCTTAATGGTTGCTTAGCTTACTATAAAGGGTGAATGTGCAGCGGTGTTTGGTTTAACTGTGAAGTGTAACATTCCTTTAGTGAAATCTTTTTACTGAATGTACATATATATGTATGGCAGGGAAGGTAAAGAAAGGGGCTAAACAAGTGATGTTGTCATTGATGGCATCATTGACATGTGAAATGACATCTTTCATGGTCTGGGTGTCAGTGTTAGCAGTGCACATGGGTGGTAGCAGGGTTGGGGCTTTATTTGACCATAACTGTCAGTTTTTCGGTTTTAATTTGAAGCATAAAGGGGAGGTGGGCAATTTTCTTTTTAGTGAAGTGAACAGGTTTTTGTTAGGGCAACTTAATCTTAACGTCCCCTTAGCAAAGTGTTTTTGTAGGGAATTGTACAGATGTTTGGAAGGTGGAACCTGAGCATGAAGTTGTGAGCAGAATATACACTGTAATCATGTGAATTTGAGAGATATGTAGTATAAGCTATGTACATGACATACATTTAACATAGAACATACAGAACCCCCTCCCTATTGATTTTAGAAAGGGACGGACTGAGCACCTGTTTGCGGATGGGGGCGGACAGGATCAACATTACCCAAAGAGGCGGGGGGTATCTGAAAATGTACTATTGTCTTACACAAAAAATGTGAAATGTTGAAGAAGGGCATAAAGATATTGTAAGTAGTAAAAAGTAAATATGGAAACCTGACAGTGGAAGGACGCAGTAGGACGAAGGGAGATTACATCAAAAAAGTGAGTGCAGGCCATTTTTTCATGTGGGTGTGCTTTTTTTTGGTATGTGGTGCAGAAATAATAATTTCTTTCTGTTGTTTTGACTCAGAAATAGCTAGTACTTTGGAGTGGCTGGAGGAGTATTTCCCGCACGGGGAAATGTCTGAAGACAGGGACAACAATGGTACACATTGGTCTGTATATTGAGAATAGTGACCAGTATTTTATAGGCATTCAACAGACCAAGAAAAAAAAGAAGAAAGGGCAACAAACGATATAGAAGAAGACAGGATAAAAAGGATAGAGCAGAAAATTGACATTTTGAACAACAATTTTCAAAGTTTACGGGAGTTTGTAGAGGACGTTGTAAGAGGAAAAGTTCGGTACCATTGCCCCACCTGCACCTGCCCTGCTTCTCCATCCCAAAACCTGCAAGAGGAAAATAGACGTTTCGATGAAGTATCATCCCTTCTTCCCCTCACAAATCTTCCCCTCATAACCAGCCCACATTCCCCCATATTTGTTTCAGTGTCAGGAATCTGAGGAAAGCTTCAGGTCGGCACTTCTTGCTTTGCAAGAGGCGATAAACTACATTTCCCAGGAGGCGTTGGGAAAGGTGTGGTTCCCCTATCGCGCATTACAACAGCTGCTCATTAGCAGCAACTGTAAGTGGCAGCTTAGGAGCAGGCATGCAGAAATTCTCAGAAGTCGAAGGACTCTTGGAGCTTCCCCGTGCCGCGATGGTGACGAACAGCTGAATAAACACGGGCCGTGGCGGTGAAGCGGGCTCCCATAAGCTTCAGGCATCGCTCTTCAGGGTCCGGATATCCTTGTGAGGTATCCGGACCATCAATTAAGTGTTTTTGTCCCCAGTGTTCATATTCTGGAGTTGCTATATGCTTACTTGTTTATTAATTGGCTACTTTAACGCTGTAGTGGGTGTGTGAGGTAACACGCCCTAAGATACGTGCCATGCATTAGACACGCCATGTGAAGAAAACATGCTATAAAGCTCTGAACGGATAAAACTGGGCACTGAAAGATATAGAGACTATTTAAAGAACACGCATAGGTCCACACAGTACAAGGGCATGTTAGTGTGTGTCTTTTTTCCTAAATCATTGTTTGTGGCTTCATTGGGCCCGACGGGCCACGTGTCTCGTGTCTTCATAAAAAGGGACACCTTTTTGTTTGTGCCATTTAGCTTGTAAGCCAATCTATGTGTGTTCAAGAAATGACTGTCCAAGTCCTACGTTATGTTCAAGCCCTATGTTATGTTCAAAGTCTATGTTCTAGGTTATCCGCTTATGGTCTGTGAGGTGCAAAGTGGAGTTTAAAGAGCTCCTATGATTCGTATGTAACAAGGTCATTACAGGTATAGGAGGTCAGGATATCTATTCAGGAAGTAGAGGTACAGGTTTAGGAATATCGCTGTATTGTATGTATTTGCTTGTGTATGTTCCCCTCCTTTCCTTTGTCACTCCATCCCCTTTTCCCTAACTCCATCTTCCCCCCATTGGCTGCCACGTGGCTGCCTGTGATATCAGTCTTCAGGCGCCCGTGCCAACCACGGTGGGAGGGGTCAATCTATTTGGCTTCTGTGGTTCGGAAGAGGGGATTGAGACCCCTATTCCGTTTTAAGTTTGACATTCAGTGTCAGCTTCCCCGGGTGTTTCTTTAGATTGATGTGTGTGTAGTAAATGGTTTTGTACAGTAGTTGTAGAGAAACAGTTTGTGTGTACATTTTTTTTTAAAAAAGACATAAAATGTTCGCGAACAGCGTGCCTGTTTGACCTATCCACAAGCAATGGAATGTGGGTGCTGTCTAATGCCAAGTAAGACGGATGTGATGTGTGACTGCACCATCTTTTCAAAATGTGCGTACATGAACAGAAAGGGGTGTCCAAAGGATATACTACCTCAGCATAACGCTTGGAAACGAGATAATACATGGTTGTAGAACACACAAGATGTCCGGAATGGGTGTAAATAAGTAAAAAGGGAGTGTGTGAAGGACAGTATAGCAGTCCATATTGGGCGGAGTCAAAATGGTTGCATCCGTAGAACAGGCATGGTGGCCTGCAAGTTCGTAGGCAAACAAAATCGAGTTGTCCTAAGTACACTGAAACTGTCCGTACTGTGAAAATAGCATGCATGCATATGCGCAGTACAAACAAAATGATTGTCAACATTGCGCCAGTTCCTAACTGTCCGTCTCACTTGTGTCGCACTTTGAAGTAGTTTGAGAACCCGAAGACTGTCCGTAGGACACTTGTGCGCATGCGCATGTTTGATTCTTTGCATTTGCTATCCAGGGGACTTTCATTAAGGGGTGAATGTGTTGAGGACATCATCTTGTGACGGCGCCTACGCTGCATGTGGGGACTAGTTTCTTTGGTTTGTGTGCTTCTGCAACACTAAAAATGAACTTGTAGACAAAAAGCTAAGTATTGAGGAGTGTAAAAATGTAATTTCACACATCCCAAACAGTAGGCCACCTCAGGAGTTGCTGTGTAAAATGTATATACCACTTTGTAGGGATGAAAACGGTTGCGAGGCACACCCCTGCACCCCTGCAAAAGGCCACACCCCTGAATGCATCTTCATTGTCCTTCTAGCTATAGTAGATAGAGGTGCGTTGCCTTTACTGCTGTAGTGACGAAAAGGAAAATAATCGGTATGGCTTTCATGGCTGCTGTTGGGTTATTAGCCTCTGCACCACCCCAAACCCGCCACCATCACCACCTCACCAAGGGTCTGCAGAGAGATATATGGGTGAGGATGTAGAGATTGAGGAAGAAGAGGAGGAAGAGAATGAAGTGGAGGAACTCTGCACTAGGAGCACTCGGTGGGAGTTGTGGGTGTGGTGGTTGTTTTCTGTTTATGGGAACGTACCAAAAGCACGTGCGAACCTGGTGAAGTGTAACCAGTGCAATGTAGTGTTGAGTCTCGGGAGATTTGGAGCATACAGTTTTGGTAGGACAACCATGAAGCGACACCTCACTTCGTTCTACACCGCGGACATTCGCAAGGTGGTGCCATGTGAAGAGCGTAGTCATTTGAGTTCCTCCACAGCATCCTCGGAATCCCCTCCTCCCACCACAAGAGACACTCCTGTGGAGGAGCGCCTCCCTCCAGCTGCTTCACAAGCCATTTGCATTGCTGTGGACCCTTACCTTTCAAAGGTGACAGTAGTGTGCATGTATTGTGATGCAGTACTCTGCAGGGGGGAGAGTTTTCGAAGTGCTTTTGAGGCTGCAGTCACCGAGCACTAGAAGATTTGCTCCTTACCTAAATAAAGATCACCCGTAATATTTGTCTGTTGAGTTGCCCTTTCTTATCCCCGTGGCTGGTGTCCCTTCCTTACCCTCCTTTCGCCTCTTCTCCTAGTGTGTCGAGTGCTGTTAATTAATGAATGTAAAAACAACAAAAATGACAGAAAAGGCTCTTTTCAGAGCCGCCTTTCTCAGTGTAACAATCTAACTATGAAGTGAAGGTTGTAGACCCCTGCAGAGTTCAGCAAAAGTTTGCGGACAGTCATAGAGGGGAAAAAGGGAGGGTGCAAGCGGCACAAACACAATAAAGTGTACATTGGGAGTAAGTGGTGGCTCTGAAAAGAGCCCTTTGGTGGTGTGTTGTGTGGGTCAAAAACAGTGGATTGGGGAAACGGATTGTCAGATAGGTTAGAGTGATTGCAAAAGAGGGTGCAGCGCATTTTTTAAATTGTGAAGAAACATCTGATTACCAGCATATGTGAGGTGGACTCCATCACTGCGGAAAATGAAACTGCTACGAAACAAAATGTTTTCATTGTGGAAAGAGGACATGCCATCATCTCTTAAAAAGGCACACACAGGCTTATTCACATTGCGTCTCGCTTTCTCCATTTGTGGACCAAATGCAGAAGAACGCAACCATTTTTGTCTTTGGGCAATACGGGAAAAAATAATTTGACAATTTGGAAACATGTCCATGAGCTTCGCGAGTCCTTCCTTCATGGCAAATTGTAAAGAAATGCCAGATACATGGCCTAAACTGTTTCCTCCACAATGAATGATGAGTATATATGGAGGACGCTCTGTCTGTAAAGTAACACAAAGAGGTACCAAGTTCACCCATCTCATGCCACGCACGCCATGCCAGTGCACTTCCGCATGTGGAAATCAGAGATTTGTAGATAAACTGCAGCTTTCTGCATGCACCTTCAACCAATGTATCCATGAGTCTCCCACAATCCAGATAATCTGTTTTTCGAGCATGGAAAGCTATGGCTGTGTGTTGTCCTGTGAGGGAGAAGACGGTCTTACTAAAGTACGTCGGTCAGAACACACCTACTGAACTTTATGGACCAATCCCTAGCTCCGCTCATTCTCATTTACATGCGGCTCCACCCTTCAATCCCCAGTGGTGATATGTGCTGGCTGCTAACTACCGCCATGTTCGCGGACATGCACAGGATCAGAGCGTGACGACGGTACATTTAAGTACTATTCCCCTGTTTCCCCTTTAAGGTTGGCTCTGAAAAGAGCTGTTTTTTTAAATTTCTGGCCACATATCGTACAGACATGTGGTATTCTATGTATTTTTTGTATTTTTTGTCCTTGTTTACTCGTGCAAACATTACAGAACCTTCTCTAAAGCAAATCTTATGTTTCAAAAAAACATCGCATTTCCCAAAGAGGATAGCACAACACCATCTCCTTCAAAGTAATGTGCGTTGCTTGGAGCAATGTTATTGTGGCTACAAAAGAACATACCAACGCATAGCATGAATGCACGCATGCCGCGATTGATGATGCACCTCCCGATGCTTTGATCTGGACAGAAAATAGAAGTGTTGCTCCATTGCACTCTCGGAAGTAAAGCAGAAAAAATAAATTTAGATGCTGGGAAGATGGTCATGAGTGCTTCAACCAACTGTGCCAAATCTGCCAACAAAGTACGTGAAGTCAGGTATCCCAAGTGGCAAGCACTGTAGTGCAAAATTACCAAATGAGGAGTGGTCATTCGACGCATGTCTCTGCAAACTTGCAGAATTGCCACAGCATTGGCATCAGTGACAGCACTCCACACCACCTCCACTCTTCGCACATCAAAATGGTGTGCCACATGCCTACTCTCGGCATAGTGTTGTAAGCCTTGCACAAAAATGTCTCCAAGCAGCAAAACCCTGACCCTCTGCACCTCTGCCATTTTCAGTGTGCGCACCGTCTTTTGACACAAAAGACTAATGTGAATATATGATTGGCTGATGCCTACAGTCGTCTTTCCATGCAGGAATTGCTGTAGAAACCCATATGTGACACGCCATACCAGCGGTAAAGCGTTGCCTACATGTGGCACGTAACTCTTACCCAGTTCTTCCACCCTTTCTACAGCGGTACCAAAGTGAGTCCCTCATTGGACACAACTAAGCGGGCGCACAATCATCCACCAATCACATAGAACATCGCTAATTTTAACTCCATCATCAACATTGCGCACTTCAAAATTACTGTTGATGATTCTTAATGAAAATCGCATACCGTTGCAAAGCACCTACTTCACAAGCGACTGAGCAAGGATTGCACATTTCTACGTACATCTCCATGCATGTGCACATGCATCAGTATAGAGTGCAGGTATGTACATTTTAATCAGAGTACATGTGGTACCCTTATGATTTAAAATAGACAAAATAATGGCGGTAAACTTCCATAGGGAACACATAACAACGCTCCCCCTTTTAAAGTGCAACAATGCCGATTTGTCATTAACAAATCGCACAACCGCTTACTGTCTTCTGCATAACCTGTACATACGTTGCAAGCATGCCTATTTAGGCATAACTCTCAACAATTTTTGTCTTAATGGCGGGTGAAATCATGCAATTTTGTTTTTGGCAGGTGAGACGCCCATTGGATTGAATGGCCGTGCAGGAGGCTTGGCGGGTGAGTCTGCCCTTTACAAGGCAGGTAACACCCGCCAAAAGCGTGTGAGTTGAGAAGTAGAATTTAGGGCAGACCTCAATTTTGTATGTGAAAATGTCAGAGTTCTGTACTATGTACTGCCTACAGTAATGCTACTTGCAATGTGATCATATGAGAATAGTAATCGCTCCCGATTGTGGTGCTCACATGTCCTTTAGAGGGTCTCCCGATTTTTGGACATCGTGCTTTTCATTAACAAGTACACAATGTTTGCCCATCTAGTACTTTACCTTATCGCTTATAAACCTCTCTCCTATGCATACTACACTTTGTGAAGAACAAGGCATTTCCAAACCCTTAAAAATGTAGTTATTTTGAAGGACTTTCAAGTACCATGTTGAAAGTAGTATGGAAAGACTGCACAGAGAGAAGTGAAATGTGCATGTGGACTGGGTTGAAATATGAAAGTTAAATCCTCTGACGAAAGAAGTACAAGTAAAGTCTGCAGTTTCATTACTGCTGCAAACACATAAAGTAATTGATATTGTTTTTTTAATTCACAGTGAAGACTACTGTCCTGAGAATCAACAGCATCTACACTGCAGATGACATATTAGAAGAAACCTGGTCATCTTGTACAAAAAAGTAAGTACAGTACAACCTTCATATTGTAACTACTCCTTAAAGAGGCTACGTGGGTTATTTGTTTATTTTGGCACCAAAGCAAGCATTCATTGTAAACCATTCTACCTACAAATATCCATTTATTGAACAAAGAATAACAGGTGGAATGGTTGACAAATCCCTGTGTGTTTGGTACTGAAATAACATAGGGAATCCTTAGAAGGTTAGATTGTGAAAGTAAGTTGTGGTAGCAAGTATTTGGCATTTCGGTTATTAATAATGGTTTTGGTCACAAGTAGGACACTTTGTACTCTCATCTAAAGCACATTGTACTAGTATACAAACAGTAAAGTAGCCTTACCAAATGATAGTTAGAGGTCACTGTGCGTTGACACACCATGCCAAAGGGCTTCCCCATCACAATTATGCACACATGCACACAGCATACATACATTGGACAACAGACCAAAGTATACTTTTTTTTCTCAACAGACACCAAAGAATGCCTACCAAAAAGCAGCTCTGTAGAAAGGAATGCAGAATTAGAGCAAATACAAATAAAGGTGCCCAATGTAAGCATCCACCTGTTGTAGAGTTAGTGGAGAATCTTGGTACAAACCACCTAATGCAGTTGGGTAGCATAATAAAAGAAGTCTCAACTACCGAAACTGTACTTCCTCTATCAAAAAGTGTCACAAAACACAGAAATGTTGTCAAAAAAACAGCTGCCAGTACAGCTAACAATGTTCCTAATAATCCTGATAGTGTAAGAATAACCCATAGTAAAAAAGTATTTTAGCAAAAATGTTTCATCACAGAGTCCTTCAGAATCTACTAAGAAGAGGACCAAAATCATCCTCGCCCCTTAAAACGTACTGTAGAAAGTTAATTCTACAAGCACTCGTGGACAGTGCAATCCTTCTCAAAAGGAAGTTGTTGAAAAGGATGAAAGCATTAACAAAAATTAAGTACCAAACTACAAATGAAACTCAGCAATAAACAGAATGTGAAAAAAAAAAAATTTGCATGTTTGTGGTGGTGAATGGAGTCACACAACAACCACAGATCCATATTGTAATGAAGAAGCATACAAACAAAATCAAACAAACACAATTGCCATCCATAGCAATGGACGAGGGTATGAGAAAGTCAATACTACCATCATGGAACAAGAAACACTGCTTACAAAACTGTCTTCTGAAAACTCAGAATTACCTCTTGATTCAGCAGAACCACCGTCCAGTATACAAATGGCTGTGCATATCAATGTGTGCCATTCCAAACAAAGCTTTCAAATCTTTACGTCAGTTCCTCAATCAATATGTAAAAGGTAAAGATAAAAGTAAAATGAAAGTGCTGCAAAATATGGATATTTGTGCAGTGCGGAAAGTCACAGGACTGAAAGGACTTTCATTAGCCTGCATATCTGGCCCTATTTGCAAAAGTACCTTCCATGATATCAAAAGAATAGCAGTACATCATTCCAAAGTAAGAAATTTTGTGTATAAAATATACTGTGCAAAAAGTCCAGCTTCAGAATTAGGCAATTTAAATACCACTCTTCTGCATGGTACACCCAAATACTTACAAGAAGAAATGGACCGTATTCAGAAAAAGTATTTTGCAAGTGAAAACCACGTAGAAAATGCAACAGTTTTTGAGCATAGTAGCGACAATTCTGCACATAACAACCTTATATTACACACATACAGAAAAGAAATACTAAAATTTAAAAGGTCATCGGCTGAAGTACCAAACCCTGTGTGTGTATGTTGCCACATAACGTTTTACAAAAGGAACACAAAAAATGTGGACATAGCATACAAAATAGAAAACAATGAAGACTCTAAATGGTTTGAATTAGCTTTGTACCTTTTAGCTGAAAGCAAATATGAAATAACTGAACACCTAATATGTTGCAGTTACTGTACTGCAAAATTAGACAGCAACCACACTCCTTCTCGTGCAATTACAAATAATTTGGAATTGTTTCCATTACCAAAAATCCTGCAACAGCTCAATTTGTATGAGAGCATAATAATTCAAACAGTTCACCCATTTCAAGCAATTATACGCCTTCATCCAAAAACAGCAAATATACTTTCCTCTGAATTGGTGAAAGGAATTTGTGGCAAAGTAGTTTGCTTGCCGTTAGATCTAACGGAAAATGTGCACGCTCTAGGAGTGGAACGTTCAATAGACCATTCTTTAATAGTCTTGGTAAAAGGAGTACCAACAAAGGATAACAAAAATTGGCAACAATTAGTAGACTTACATAAAGTTACACAAGCATTGCAATATCTAAAAGATAACAATGAGTACTACAAGGAAATAAATATTGATGAAAGCTTAAGGGAAACAACTGAAATCATTCAAGAGCCATCAGAAACTGGGCAATTCGAACGTCTGGATCGAGCTACAGTATCTGCTATTTTGGACCATTACACAATTCATCCATTGCATTCCAATGAAAGCATAGATGATGCACTAGAAACTTACCAAATGCGACAAACCAAAGGGTCACCAATGAGTATTTGGGAAAAAAGTATAGAAGCACGTGCTTTTCCACTGCTATTTCCTACTGGCAAAGGTGGGAGATACGATGATAGACCCACTCAGATTGGGGCATCAGAATACCGTTCATTACAAATGTATTAGCAAGATCCCAGATTTAGGCAAAATGTGGAATACATATTCCACCTACCCTATGAAAGTGAATTAGCAACACAATGTTATGGAGTTGCACACATTCTTAAATCTGGAACGCACTTTCAAAATATGTCAGCTACGCATTTAATACAAAAAGTACAAGAAAAAGATAAGGTTTTACAATTAAGTATAACAAATTTGTTGGCAAACATGCGTGGTACAAAGGAATACTGGTTCAGATGGCACAGAGACGTGCGTTGCATGATCAGAAACCTTGGACCACCAACTTGGTTTGTTGCTCTAAGTTGTGCAGAATATGCATGGGAAGATTTGCATGAGTTCCTACGCATAGCAAACAGCAACAAACACAACATAGATATATTAACACCTGGAGAACTTTGCTCTCTAGATCCAGTTAATGTCTCAAGATATGTCCATGATCATTTCATTGCAATGCTACACTTTATTTTCAATAAAACTGTTCCTCCCCTTGGAGAAGTACAACACTTCTTTTGGAGAAAAGAATATCAAGCGAGAGGAGCACCACATATTCACATGCTGTTATGGATCAAAGGTGCTCCGAAATTTGGGCACGACAGTGATAGCACTGTTTTGCAGTTTATCCAAAAATATGTCACATGTGAAATCCCTTCACAACAGACACATAGTGAGCTGCATGGGCAGATTTTACAATTTCAAAGACACAAATATGGCAAATATTGTCGCCGTAAATACAAAACCAAAGATAAATACTACACCAAATGCTGCTTGGTTTCCATAGACCAGTTACAGAAACAGGTGAAGTAAACAACTTCATGTCTTCAGTTCGACATAGTGTTAAAGATAAATCACCTAAAACACGTATTACATAAACAGAAGGGAAGATTCAAAATATATCAATGATTACAATGCAATCGTTGCCCTATTATGGAATGCAAACATAGATGTGCAGTATATTGCAGACAATTCAACTGCTGTTGCACAATATGTTACAGCCTACTTAACAAAAGCAGAAAAAACAGAGCTTCAAGACTTCTGGGATTACCTAGCATCAGACAAAACATTATCACAGAAATTGTACAGCCTAGGCATAAAAATGCTCTCTCATAGAGAATGTGGGGTCTATGAGCAGCAGATTATTTAACCGGCACTGCTTTGTTTGGAAAATGAGCTCAGTCTTGGTCCTGCAAAATCTAGAAAAAGAGTGCTAAAATCATATGAGGACATAGAAACAATTACCAGAAATGATCCCAACAGCCAAGACATTCTAAAAAACAATTTGCTGGACACATACTATCCGAACAGGACTATCACTCTGGACAGCATGTGTCTATACCACATAGCTCAAAACCTTGCATACAAAAATAATGTAAAACCCGATGAAAGCAAACATAGATATAGAGTGACCGATTGTGAAGGGAGCTTAGTGAAACTTAACAAACAAAGCTTAATTAATCATGTGAAATTGTCATTAAAAACTCCTCAACAGAAAGAACTATATTACATGTCTCTGTTACAACTTTTCAGACCATGGAGAAAAGAGGAAGACATACTAGATAATTATGAGTGCTATGAAGATGCTTTCAAACAAATGAAAGCACTATCACCAATGTTAACTTTACGCAGTACAAAACAATGTTACACAATGAGCAGCAACAAGAAGAAGAAATTCAGGCCCAACTAGATAAAGACTCTTCCGACAGTAGTCAACCTTCTGTAACAGGAAGTCAAGAACCATTAGGACATCCACTAATAGCAAATGAGGCTGAAGTTGCTATGGCAGAAGTAGAAAACACCATGTATCAGTATCAAGAAGATACAGAGGACTTAACTGTACAACAAGGAAAACTTAACAACGATCATAGCACCATTTTTGAAGAGGTACCAGAAAAAATTGTGCATGGCGTACAACACGAAAATAAAGAATGTACCTGCCAAAATTACAAACCTATACTGTTGTACGTCAGTGGTGAAGCTGGATCAAAGAAAACATTCTTAATCAAAATTATCAGCAAGTTCCTTCAACAATTGACAAACAACAAACTGTCAGCTGTTGTAACAGCCCCCACAAGTATAGCTGCCTACAACATAGGCGGTGTGACTTTACACCGATTACTACTGCTTCCAGTAGAGCATCAAAATAAATTAGACTACTACAAACTTTCTGCAGAAGCTGCAATGGAATTACGTAGAGTATTGAAACAAATAAAAATGCTGCTAATAGATGAAGTGAGCATGGTCTCCAATCTAATGTTGGCTTTGATTCATCTCAGATTGCAAGAAGTACTTAAAAGTAATAACGAAGAACTCTTTGCAGGGAAACACATTGTCATTTTCGGAGATCTTCTACAATTGACACCAGTAAAAGGTGAACCGATTTTTAAAACCTTAGGCCACAAACTCTGCCGGAAAACTGGCATAGGTAATATTAACCTTTGGCAACATTTCCAATACAGAGAATTAACTGAGAACATGCGACAATCTGCAGATCTCACTTATGCCAACATCTTGAAAAGTATTAGAGTTGGTGTATTATCGCAAGAAGCACAAGCTGTATTGAAAAAGCGGCATATACATGCACTTTATGGCGATAATGCATGTGCAACTGATGTTATGGAACAAATAGAGCACAGAAATGTCAATTGTATGGCCTTAATGCCAACTCGTGCAAGCTGTTTCACATTCAATGAAACAATGTTAAAGAAAGAAATGCAAGCAATAATAGAAATTAGTGCCACAGACAAACTAGACGTACATGGTTTGACAGTACCCATGTGTGAGCAAGCCAGTACAAGACTAAATAGTTTAGAAAATTCAATCTCCAACACAGCTGGGATGGAAAGTGTATTGAAATTATCATTAAATTGTAGAGCAATGCTTAAACGTAACCTTGACGTAGAGCAAGGGCTAGCTAATGGAGCACTGGCCACAGTAGTTGGCTTTCAATCATACCCACGTGATAGCAGCATTCAACAATTGCAACAATCGGAAACATTTTTACACCATAAATGATTTTCGGGGTCACTTTTAACTTAAAATAACAGAGGAGGGGAATTATTGAACATTTTCCAAATTTGTTTTTTTAAGTTGTGCTATAAAAGTTGTCCCTTTCCACTGAAGACGCTCTCGATACAGGCCTTGATTATTTTTATTAAAAATCGGGAAGCCCAGGTACTTCATTGCAGATTGAACCTGAAGTTTTTCATTTTTCAAAAACCTTCCCCATTTTGTTTTCTTTTTTATTTGAAAGAGTCACAATTACCATTTTAGTTGCATTAATTTTGAGGTGGTTTGCGGCCGTATACGCATGAAAGGCAGTGATCATACGTCGCAAACCTTTTGGGGACTGATCCATTAAAAGGAAATCATCTGCATATGCTATCCAAGCTAAAGAGGTTTCGGGGGAATAAAAGAGCTTTTCCCTAAACAGTTTCCCACTTTGGAAACATAGAGATTAAAAAGCATAGGGGCAAAAAGGCACCCCTATCTCAAGCCATTCAAAATTTCTACTGGTCTGGACAATAGACCATCGATATTTAGCCTAACCTGAATTTGACAGTGGAGCTGTAGGTGTATGAGGATGGACAACAGATTTTCAGGCATACCCAGCGTTTTCAATTTCCCCCACAATATACCTTTGTCCATGCTATCAAATGCCATGCTTAGGTCAATAGCAGCAAAGTAGACAGGAGTTGCATCTGTCTTCCACACCCTATTTTGAAAAGTAGTAAGGAGCAAACCACCCACTTCTGTCCCAGTGTCTTTTCTAAAACCATATTGGTATGGAGATAGAGGGGATGCTTGCTTCATCCAAAGGTTTATTTCCTTTAATACAAGTCATGCAAAGATCTTTGAGTCCACATCGAGGATAGCAATATGACGATTATTTTTATGGGAGCTCCTGTTCCCCCTTTTTTAAAAATAGGGATAATATACTATAAGTGCCAATATATCTGAATACTTTTTGTTCTAACACCATCTTTGAACATAAAATAGAACATTTTCGCCCACCATCCTGGGTTACCATGAAATGTGGCATTCGAAAGGCCGATGGGACCTCCCACTCTCGAAGAACTCGCTGACTTTATTTGTGACTCTATATCTGAGAGACTAACATGTAATGACCAGGGAGATAGTAAAGCCTTAGTCCAGTTTTTACCTGTGGATAATTGCTTATACATTTGGCCAAAGTGGCCAATCCAGGCCTGTTCTGAAATAGAGTTAGTATGAACAGTAGATTGATGGGATTCGAGATTTTTTACCAATACCCCAGATTGTCTGGAAGTACCATCCCTAAGGGCAGATAGCATCCCTTCGTTATCTACCTGATGAAGAGTATGTTTATAGCCAGTCAGTCAGTTTGTATAAGTCTGTTTAAGTTTTTTAATATTCAATTTCATACTTTCCAAATCAGCAATAGATTGCCTCAATAGCCTAATTTCTTTTTGGAGGGTCGCTTTCTTCGCTCTCACCTTGGCATCATAGGCATGAGTATGTTTTACCACCCTACCGGAGCCTCTCTTACACTTATTATTGGAGATTAAATCTAAGGTGGATCCCACCAATCCGGCAAAGTTTTTATGAGAAAAGAGGACAATTTTGTCCTCAACCGTGATTTTAGCCACGATTTTCTGGAAGAGCCTATTGGCTTTCCTAATATTCCCCTCATGCCATTTTAATCTAGTTCTTGAGGGATTTACAGCCATGTTAGCAAGAAGCCTAGATCCCAAAAGTGTCTGCCCCTCCAAAGAGTAAGAGACCATGAGCATACTGTGATCACTAAACGTTGATTTATAGATCTCAAATTTCGATACCACATCAAAAAGTAGTTGTGACACAAATGTATAGTCCATAATTGATGAGTAAAGGCCATTTGACCATGTTGAAGTCATCCTTTCCTTTCGTTTTCCCGTTTCTCACAGGCCGAGGATAAACCCCAGTCTGAGAAAAGGGTAAGCCACAGTTTTCCTTGTCTTAGTTTTCGATTTTCCCTCGATTAATCACTGATCCAAAAAGAACGAAGAATTTCTAGTTACAAATCAGAGTCTGAGTGAAAAGAAAGATCCGCTTTTAAGTCACCCAGTACCATGATTTGCAGACCCGGGTGGATCAACATTTCTCCAGAGACAAAGGCATTCAATGTTTGGAGCTCTTCCTCCAGGTTACATTTTGCGGACCAGTAAATATGAGTGGCCATTTCCTGAAAGCATAGATACCCATCCATCACAGAGGTCCCAGTCATCCATGTTTCTTGTAAACATAGAACCAAATATTGAGTCAGTTTTCCACAAATTTCAGGGGAAGATATGAGATGGGAATGGCCCCTAGAGTAAAGTAGAATTCAATAGGTGAACACCAGATTAAAGGACATATGTTTCTTAATAAATTAAACTTAAAGAGTTATGGGTGCTGGGGAGGAATTCAGGCCCTGACACGGGGCTTGTGCCAAACATGAACAAAGGAATTTGAGAGTTATGCAATTCTATACGTGAGGGGGTGTTGCCCGAGTCCTGGAGTCAGTGATGTTTATGTTAAGGTGAGTCAAAAGGAATAGATGGGGTACTCTGGCACTTTCTTGATTTTTTAAAGCGGACACTGGATGTATCAAAGTTTTATCTAGCATGTTGATTTGAATAATTTAAAACCAAGTTAAGGGTCATGCTTTGCTCTTTGAGTGGGTGTACCACAATGTTTGTGGAGGGTTTGTATCCCTTAGATAATGAGGGGGAGATAACTTTGAATCTTGCCTGAATGATTTAGTTGACATTTTTAACCCTGCAGAGGGTTCTATACATCTAAGACTGCTTAGACTTTCCTTGAATTTGTCTTTTAGTGGTCCATACCATCCGTGGTGAACCCTTTCCACATTGAAGTTGGATACACATGTATGTAGACTTTCCATTTTTGGATACTTCCAAGGTGATAGTACTCTGTCAGTTAAACGCGCATTGTGGGACAGACTGTTCACTAAACATTTGTGTAAGCACTACATTTAATCCGGAATAGCTGTACCTTTCTTTGGTTCGGGTATGGTGTTTGATCATTATCTTATATATACATTCTGTTCATTCAGCAGGATATATATCATACTTAGATTTATCTCACCATTTACCTGCCTACACCGAGCCCTTTCCCCTTGAGGGACATCGACACAACCTTTGAGTGTCAGACGACTCTTGTGAACCCAGCTTTGCTTACTTTTTCTTTAATTGATCAGGTATACTTTGTCTCCGTATATTTTCTTATTTAAGTGTTCATTCTTAGTGCAGTTTTATATTCTTTTTTGGAGCCACACCTGCTGCATGCCTAATGGACACAATTTGTATCTTCCTACTTTGTTTATATAGATTCTATTAAAATCAATGTGGGTGATTATGTACAGCCTAGAATGCGCATTAGGCCATTCAAAATTGTCAGATTTTCTCTGTGTTGTTTGCAAAGGATATGTTGTAAATTTGCTTCTGAAGAAGGGGGTGTTCCCCGAAACGCGTAGAGCATTTCAGTTCATCACAAGAATATTGTGTTTGGATACCTTTTTTCAGTTTACTACAAGAAGAGTGTAATTGTATATTTCTCTGTCCTTTGATGGCCTTTTTGAATTTTTGTAGATAATTTTTTTTTAAATGTAAATGCTAACCAGAAGTCTCTGGATTGAATTGATTTTGTGAATGTGTTTACATCTGTATATACTCATCATTTTCGAAGTTAAAATGTGTAAAGATTTGACTGATTGGGTATCAGCTTTAATGGTGTGCAGGGGACGGGAGTGCATTTAGCTTTAGACACTTATTCTTTGTTCATGAATGGCCCCTAGAGTACCATGACAAAACCAATAGGGTAGTCACATTACAGAGAGGACTTCATGTCCTTTAACTGAGCGATAGAATTTCTCAAAGTCAAAGCCAACCATCTCCAGCTTGTTTCCTCATCAGATACATCCCCGGACTTAGAATGTCCTAAAATCTGGTCTGCTCTACTGTTTTTATTAACCTCTGGTTAACTCCCTTTAGGATGTCAAAGCCCATCCTATTGAATTCCTCAGTAGCCGCCAGGAAGGTGTCACACATTGCCCTTGTATAGAAATGATATGATATGATGTGATCATTTATTTATATAGCGCCTATACACAATGTGTTTCACCAGTCGGACACAATCGTAGCGTTCTGGATGGATAAAATCCACCAATTTAATGTCCACCAAAGAAACACTTCTTAGGGCTTCAATTTTGTTCCACAATGCCAAAACTCTGCCCCTTGTTAATGAGTCCTGATTGTCCTGTTCAAATAGGTAATATAAGATTACACTCAGATAATCTGGGAAGGCAGACTTTCTCCAGCGAATCTGATCCAAGTTACAATTGGACAAAGTGCTGGGATAATTGGTTGAGTGGACCATGCCATCCTCATCACAACGTTGACTTGCCTCTGGCCTACATATTTTTACAGATTCCCTGGCTTTAAGGAACTCTGTCCAATTTGCACGTTGGTTTTGAGCCCCTATATATGAAAAGTATTTCTATATGGAGTGACCATTTCATTATCATGGTTACCTAAATTGGTGGGTAAAATAATAAGGATGCCTGATAAATGTATGTTCAGGCCAGAAATTCCAATGGTTTATGAGGAAGGGCAGATTATTCCTCTAGAATTAGAAGCAGCATTGGTTAGAGAAGGAAGGCTGATGCTTCATGGAACCGATGATGAGGGAAGGGGATGGAGAAAAGTGATAGCCCTCAAGGAAGGATATAGACTGACAGACTTGATAGATGAGGAACTATTTAGGGATGACTATTCAGATTACAAATTAGTATTCTTTATTAGTCTCACTTATTGGATTAAAGTTAAGAGCATAGCGGTACCACAGAGAATGGTGTTGGTACAAACAAAACTGCCATTTTTTCAGGAATGGCAAGTATTTTATGGACCACAAGTCCATATGACGTGGGCCTATGGAAAGGAGTAGGAACAGTGAAAATTAAGCTTAAACCAAGATCCATTTTGTCACATGCAAAAAAAGTAGCTGATATCCAGAGAAGCGGATGAGGGGATATTCAAAACTATTTCCTCACTAAGGAAACAAGGCCTAATAGTACTATGAGATTCTCCATGCAACAGGGCTGTGTACCCCGTAAACAAATCAAAAGTAGGGTCATAGAGATCTACACAGGATCTCTGCCCCCTAAATCATATAGTCAAAGCAGAGTTTCCTTTAGTTCCAAACCCTGCGACAATATTGTGCAATATTGTGCAATATCCCATTAACAGTCAGGTGTTTTACAGTTGTCGATTTGAAAAATCAATTTTTCTCAATTCCCCTACAGGAAGACTCACAGGATTTGACTTCCTTTTCATATTAACGATTCACCTGAGACATACTCATTTCCCTCAGGGGTACGGTGAGGCCCCTTCTATTTTTAATAGAGTCCTTCTGATGGACTTGGGAAATGTTGAGCTTGAAACAGATATAATTAAATATGTGGATGACATTTTAGTATGCAGTGAGACACAATAAAAATGTAAAGAAGACAATGTCAAATTTATGATGATACTTGCAGAAAAAGGGTATAAAGTAGACAAAAAACAGTATTGTCTTGAAGAAGTATTGTACATTGGGCAGTTAATCTTGCATGAAGGAAAAAGAGTGACACCTGAGGAGCAGAAGCCATTATGAGAACCATACAGCCAAACAGGATGATCCAAATGCAGCAATGTTCAGGTCTAGGCAATTATTGCAGGGCCTGGGTCTTTGACTACAGTACCTATATTCGACCGCTTTTTAAAGCTCTTAAAGAGGCCCAGGTGGCTTTAACTAAATTGGTCTGGAGAGAAGACATTACTAAAGGATTTAATGAATTAAAAATGTGATTAGTACAGCTACAGGTTTAGCAATTCCAAATTATAGTGAAGAATGTTACCTATAGTCTCATTCAAATGGAGACGTTGTGACAGCAGTCCTTTCACAGACGACAACATTAGGACATGGTCATAAACCATTAGCTTATTACAGAGGGATTTTAGATGCCGTTATGAAAGGACACTATCCCTATGAACAGTCTTTAGTACCTGCTGCATTTGCCATAGAAAAATCTTTCAGTATTTGTAGAGCATGCATTATTTGCATTTTTAGAGAAACCCAACAGTACATTAATCACTCAACGAACATTGAGGGGTGAAGTAATTATCTCAAAACCTGTGATGAAAATTGCAAGGTGTAGCATAGTGAATTCAGCAACATTAATACCTGAGCCAGTGGGAGAAGATGATGATGTGCATGACCGTGTTACATATACTGAGTGTTATAATGATATTCACCATGTTAGAGAGAATGTCTTAGGAAGAGGGAAATAGTTTTTCAATGGTGGTTCATCTAAAATAGATCGAAAAAACGGAGTACTGATAAGCAGAAAACTGCTGTCAACCTGTTCAGCACAGGCTGCAGAATAAGCTGCGCTTATTAATGCACTACAAAGTTTTGAGGATGAGGAAGTGATGGTGTACTCTAACTCCACCTACGTGGCATGAACTGTATACTAAAGCCTTTCACTTTGGAAGATAAGGGGCTTGCTCTCTGCAGATGGCGCTCCACTGAAACATGCTGGGCTATTAAACAAACTCATTGAAGCCTTTAGCTTTCCAGAAACCATAGCCATTGTGAAATGCACAGAGATTTAAAAAGAACAGACTTAATCTCTCGTGGGAACGAAGCCACAGACTCAGAGGCTAAATGTGCCACATATTATCCAACCATGTGTGAAGATGAAATAAAATACTTAATGCAAGCGGCAGGGCGATGCATGTCGTTTATAGAAGGATTTAATATGACGTCCATTGTACAGTTAATAGAGATACAAGGTCGAGCTTCACAAGAAGGAAAAGAGCTATGTTACTTATCCCCACTGAGGCAATTTGAAGATAGGAGAGTACAGAAAATCCTGTTATGCCTCTAGCATTGTTGGGAGTAGTGTTGGAGCTGCTCCAC
The DNA here is from genome assembly GCF_040938575.1 of Ambystoma mexicanum. Classification (NCBI taxonomy): domain Eukaryota; kingdom Metazoa; phylum Chordata; class Amphibia; order Caudata; family Ambystomatidae; genus Ambystoma; species Ambystoma mexicanum. Next base: position 805,839,637 of record NC_090924.1, on the reverse strand, counting down.
TATCCCACGCATGTGAATTGAGAGAGTCTAGGTGCTACAATAGCAGAAGACTGGTTCGTACCGAACCTCAGTGAACATGTGGCACAGTTCCGTGTAAACTGTATTATGCGCCAGAAATGTACCACAGGCCATACCCTGTGAACGGTGAGAGGGGTATCCCCAGACCTAACAGCCCCTTCCAACATTTACACATAGATTATTTGGATATGTTGCAACATATAATGGTTATCGATACAAGATAGTTGTAGTTTGTCCTTTTTCCAGATGGATTGAAGCAGGTCCGTGCATGGATCCTGATGCTGCATGTGCTGAAAGGTTTTTAGTCTGCAAAGTATTTCCAAGATCAATATGGGGTGTGTGTGAAGTTTAGCAATACGATAATGGACCACATTTTGTGAATAAACTCTTTAAAAATATAGTCTCACTCTTAGGCATCAAGCACAAGTTTGGTTTAGCCTATCACCCACAAGCCAAGGGAATTTTGTGAGGAGTTGAATGGTCTTCTGAAAGAGCGAATAGCGAGTCTTAAAATAACATTGAAGTAGCGATGGCTGCATTGCCTACCACTTGCATTATATGCGTTACACAATCAGCCTGGTTCAGATCACCATTTAACGCCCCATGTGCTGGTTCCTGGAGCCGAATGGGGACTCCTCTCACCCTCCCAAAAAGGGCAAATACAGACACCCAAAGCGTAGCGCAGGCATTAGGCGATGAAATGCTTGATTATTTGAAAATGATGACTCAAAGTATTTCTTTTATTTCTCAACAGATCAAAAACCAACAGGAGAGGTCAAAAGTGAACAAAACAAACTATTTGTCTAGTAGTTTAGAGGACTCATTAAAACCTCCAATATTATACCTAGGGGGCCAAGTGCTAGTACATCAGTTTGTGCACACCTGGAATACCCTGCGGTCAAACAGACCCTTCGAAGTGGAGGACATAAACCCTACTGACACGAAGCGTAAGGGCCGAGGAGCTTGGATCCATCTAAATGATATCAAGCCTATAAATGTGAAGCATTGACCTCTCCTGCACCTATCCCCAGCGAAGCAAGTACCCATAGTGAAGCAAGAGAAGAGAAACAATGGATGACCACGCGATCGATGGTCAAGAACCCTGATAAATAAAGTGAAAAATGTTTAGATTAGGGTTGATTTATGGACTTATTCATTTGCATTAATCGTGGAACATTTTCCCTAGTATAAGTTTCAAGGAAAAATGTGAGAAAAGCTCGAGCTATGAAAAAAGAGAAGAAGAAAATAATATTCTTTAATTTTCATATATGTTGCCCATTGTTATATTGGTATATACATTCTTAGTTATCCTTGTGGTTTACATTTCTGAAACATATCCAGCTTTGATCCAAAGAAACGTAAACATTGTTGCATTTCTGGAGAATCACAAAAACAGTTGTATAGTTTGGAGAGTGATCATCGAAACAATACTTCAATTTATGATATAGAACTGATTAAAAAGGAGGTGATACATTCCCATATTCATACAATGGAGAAGCTTCAAGGGATTAGAGATGCATTGCCTTCTAAGAAATCGATAAGCTTCCATGTCATATTAATGCTAATCCCCATCAGTATTATGAACCGTGTGATCTTCCTTAGTATAATTGCTCTTAGAAATGTTATAAAAGATGATAGTATAATGAATAATACAAAACATCTGCTGGTGTCCCTGCCAAAGATATAATGGCCAGATTTCATAATATAACAATGTGCTTGTTTTGACATAAAAGAGAGAGTGGGGAGGATTATGAAACTATAAACTCTTATTTAGATAATGCAGTAAATTTAAAGTATAACCTATGGTACCAGCAAATGAAATAAGTGGGAAGGATAACGTCAGCTGGAAATTGCTGCATATGTTCCTTGATCCCGTATGCCATAAGCCTGTCAAGAACTTTAATTGCAAGACAAATGTCCCCATTTGCAAAATGCCTCAGTCATCTAGCTGCATGCATAAATAGAGGACATTTGGAAGGGAAATGGGCAATGTTTTACGATGGTGAACAAAAGCGGCATTACCATATGAAGATCCCTATGTGAAGACAAGGAAAATGAAAAATGGATTATAATGGATATTCAAGAAAATCATGTATCCATCCCAGATACAAGAATGAGTAAGGATTGTCCAGATGGATAAGTTGAATTGCTCCAACACCATTGAAATACCAGGAGAGCCAAATGTGGAGAAAGACCTCAGCTAGTTGTATATGGATGTATTCTCACTGGTACTGGATAGGAAGAAGGGCTATTGGCCCACCCTGCTCATCTTTTGAAGGACAAATCAGCCAGTATAGTGAAGATAGTAAGTGACAAGTGTCTTGGAACATGGGCCAAGTACTCAAAGCTACTCACATTGGACGAGAATGAAGAAGGACCAGTTTCTATAATACCGCTAAAGAATGCAACAACATGCTTCAGGAACAATGGTCTGATCCTGGTTGGGACGAATAAAGGATGTAGGCATATAATTGAAGTCCCAGGAATGGATGGAGGACCTGCAGTGTTAATGGATTGATATTGGGCCTGTGGATTAAGAGCATACATGCAGTTGCCTTTGAACTGGTGGGGAATATGCTGCATAGTGATGATAAATGTACCCTCATTGGTAATCCCACAAAGTGATATCCATATTGATGATTTTCCAAAAGTTGATGACCATTTAAGAAAGAGGAGGTCATATGAATTTCGCCACTTGAGGTGAAGCAATTATTTCTCAGCACAATCAATGGAATCTTATGATAATATCCCAGAGGAGCATACATTGTTTAGCAAAACAGCAATGATAATGACATCTATATTCTTGCCAGGACTTCAAACTGCAGTAAATACTAAATGGTTCCAGATTGCTAGATAGGAGCTGTTACAGGTAATCAGCTCAACAATAAAAGGTTTCAATGCAATTAGAGAAAAATTGAGAGCCATTTGGCTGATGAGTCTCCAGAATAAGTATGTTCTGGAATTGATTACAGCAATGGAAGGAGGCCTATGTGCCAAGTTCGGACCTTCTTGCTGTACATACACACCTTCTCATGATGCCAAAAACTGAACCATAACTGAAGTGATAACTACATTAATGGACCTACACACAAAGATGGTGGAGCAAGTAGGCAATATTGAAGATGATGACTGGTTTACATCTTTGTTTTCATGGATTTCAACTTGGCTAGCAAATGCTTTAAAGATGCTTCGAGCACTACTAGTATTGCTAGGATTCTGTCTCATAAGGAGCATCATGGGACAATGCAAGAAGACAGCAACGAAAGCTATTGGAATGAAGATAATGGTTGATATTGAAGTTGGGCCAAATGGTCAAACTGAAGACAGCCCTCGAGTGCACATAAAGAAAGGTACCCTTGCACCTCCAGGAACTAAGTATCCTTATCCCAAGGAATAGAAGAAGTATGTGGGACTATTGATATTCTATTCACTAACAGCAGGGGATTGCTGATTCATGACCTGGAGTGTGGATGAGCATATCAAGAATGCTGGTAATCTAATGGGGGTCATGAAAATATGGGTTTAGAAGAAAAGAAAATGTGATGAAATGGTAGAAGAAGACAGCAGGACTAGCAGAAGAAGAAGCAAAGAGTTTGGTTGAGAACTCGACCAGAGGGGAGAATGTAGAGGAAGAGGTACTCGTCTTCTCCCTAGTCCCTGCCCCCTTGCCACCATCATATTGGGATGACAGAAGAAGAGCCATTATGGGGAACCCATGCCTGAATCCTTGCACTAATCCTGTACCACATTCAGTATATGAGAGATGATATGCACTCCATTCACAGTGTACCTGCAAGCTGATATAGTGGATGGCAGTTACCAAGAAGGATTTATTTTGTTGAGCTGTTGAAATGCAGCCATGAACAGAATGGATGTGTGTTAAAACAGAGTCTGTCAACAGTGAAAGAATGTCATAAAGAAGATATAAGAAAGTATGCTGAAACAATATGAAAATAATTAAGAATGATATGTAACTGAAGCACTAAGAGAAACATGTACTCCATGATGCAGTACTCACAAACACAGAAAATAACGTAGTGGCTCAATGGTCAATAACTGTTAATAGGCTGAAATGCAAGGTAGAAATAATACATAGAAGCTTGCGTATGAGAGTTATATATTCAACGTTTAGGATGACCATTAGAAGAAGATGGACGACGGCTTATGTCAATCAACCCAGCTACCTCAAAATACGAGCCCAGGATCTTAAAGTGGAAAGATGATAAATGATTTGTTTTCCCTTGCAAAATAAAGGAGCACATTGGCTTGGAACCAGGGATGCTATTTCGAGAAATGAAGGAAAAGCACAAAGGTAGTCTAACGAGCAGACCATGTGTGAGGACATATTTGCCAAAGATTAGGAGGAAAAAGAACATTTACGGAGGCCAAATATTGGGCCATTAAAAGGGAATTAAGTTTATATCGGATAGAGTGAGCAAGTCTCTAAAGGCCAAGAGGAGCAACTGCACTCAGCATAATTGAATCAAATGGTGTTAAATGCACTACTGAAATGGACAAATTCATGGTTTCGTAACACGTGATGAAGAGCTCACAAGTAAAGGCTATTCATTAAGTCTGAAGCTAAGATAATGGTGTGCCTTCACTTTCTCGAATATCCTGAGTCAATGCAGACTGGCAATGTCAGCCTTAAAACAGAAGACACTGACATGAGGCCTACCGATGAGAGAGGGTGGATTAATTGGGAAAACAAGGGGAAGAACTGATGTAGCTCCTGGGGCCTGTGTTTCATTTCTATGTACGCGCTGCTAGTAAACCGAAAGTCCAAAGTTGGATTTTGGGTTGCCAACCAATCAGCCTGCCATGCACTTTTTCATACAATGTTGCAGAGTATTATTCCCCTGCCATAGTATTTGCTATGACAAGTATATTACACCACATGTATAGATGTAGCTCAGGGTGTGTCTCACAGACAAGAGACCACCAAGGAGGTATTAACACACATTATTTATATGTAGACATGCTTCCCTAATTCATTCCCACCCCTCAATAGGTTTTACAGTTTGCCATGTAGGATGACCTCATAGAGGACACATCTAGCATTATATAAACTGAGTATAATAGAAACAATATTGTGATTTTTCATGAATCGATTTGATGAGTGTTTATTCACCCTGTTTTACTTCTTTGAGATTAAAACAGTATTTTACTATCTCCTTTGAGTCTGTCCGGTTGTTTGGTCTGGGATACTTTATTGGTAATTCCATCTAGCACACAGACACTTCAAGGTGCTAGAGCACAAGAAGACGAAAGAATTTGGTCAGATACACTTGAAGTGCAGTATTGAAAAGGGCTGCTGGCACTTTAAAAATTGGGGGACTTCAAACTGCATATTCAAGCCCTCTAAGGAGAGAGGGTTATCATCTACCCCTACCTGGAAGATAGAAAGAAAGAATGCAGAACACACCATAGAGATTTCCCACCCAAAAAACAGCACCATGCTGAACACTATCATCACCATACTCCCCGTTTATGACCACACAAACCACATATCTTAATCCACATACACAGCTGGAAACAACATGGGACTTTTCATATCTAGCAAAACTCACATATCTGGGGAAATTCAAATCTGGGTATACTGGTCTGAACATTTTACAATCTCCTTCACACACTATATCCCACCACATCCCTATAAAGCACATTTCAAACACAGTATTATCACAAATCATACCACACCCCCCAGACACACACACAATTCCCTTCACACTCCTCAACATTTAAAACACCATCATCACACAGCCACTCGACAAAATAGCTCTGATCAAAAGACAAAAACCCCACAAGCATGCTGCAACAAGTACAAGATGGCCATGAACAATATCAAATATGCTAAACTACCTCCATTACCTCCGATCCAGTATGACACAACACAAAACAACCCAGCTTCCACACTCACATCCACTGCAGCATGCCACTCCTGCATGGACTACTTTAACTAAAATTCGGAATATCAGGAAAGCCCTTCACTGTTTTCTCATGCTACCACCCTCACCTTCAAACATTCTAGCACATGGGACAATTTAAATCACATAGGTCGATACTCCCTCATCATCCTCACTAGCAAAACCGAACTTGCATACTTCCGGGATGATGCATGTCCACATCAAGTCACATCCAACTGCATCACCACACTCACTGCACACTGGATCAACATCATCAACTTCTGTCTTACACATGTTCCAATCTACACCCAAAACAGGACAAACATCCCCCTCCTCATACAGCCATCCTTAAGACAAATGTTTCTGGAAAACTATTTTCCCATCACTATACTGCCGTACCCTACCAGAATCGTGAAATATTTCATCACAATAGAACAGTCAACAAATCATCACAGCCAATGACATCCTCATCCCCTTCCATTCTGGTTTAAGACTTAACAAAACTGAGACTGCTAGACTTTACACCCTCTATGACCCCCACATAATCACAGACAAAGGACATAGTTTATCTTCACATCGTTGCTACCTTCGAGAGAATAAACCACTTGATTCTCCTCAACATCCTTTCCCACAGAATGAAACTCTCAGGCACTATTCTCGACTGTCATGGCCACAGGCCCCAGAACACAAAAAACACATCATCTAGTGATGGGGCAATGGGTCACTTGACTCACTTATATCCCTTTAGGACCCATAAACACAGGTGCCCTGACTGGACTCAATCCTGGCGCCTTTGGTGCCAGGCGCATATAGAGATGTGAGCAGGAACACTTTATTTCAGTGCAGGAGTGCTTTTATTTTACAAGAACTTTCCAGGAGCTGAAAGCCTTTATTCCAGAGAACATCCTCATGTGCTGACTCATCAGGTGTGGCTCCCTAGGCCTGGTCTTCATGTGCTGACTCATCGGGTGTGGCAGGATGTGGCAGGTAGGCTGAACCTGGTGGGCGTGGCTTCAGAAGCACTGTATAATCTGCTCCATCCTTAAGGCCGGTGCTTTGTGTTACTGTGCACTCGCGTGCAACGTGACACTCACCGCCGCTTGGACAAGTTTATTTACCTTTGAAACCAGGCGTTCTCCTGCATACTCACCTCCAGGAAACCAGTGCTTCATCGCTTCATCTGCAGACTCATCTCCTGACATCCAGTGATCTTGATCCCGACGCTGCAGCACCGCACTCCGCATCCATGAACTCGGACCCTGTGAAGAAGAAGAAAGACAAGGTTAGGACATCTGTCCTAGGGCTGAGCCGCATTAGAAACCCACACACCCCCTAGTTAACAACTTGCCAGCTACTGTACCGCTGCAGCTTCATTCCTCATTCCCTCCGGCTGCTGACTCAAGCTCCGCAGCTTCTTCCGGGCCGGCAACATCACCTGCAAGCGAAGAAAGCAAAAGAGCAAATATCAAAAGTGGAACGGACAGCAATACAAGACAACAAACTTTACAATACAACAAAAAAAGATGAGGAAAGACACAGGCAAACAGGAACCCTTACTTGAAGTATAGTGGCTTAGTCGCAGCAGGACTGGACTACCACGGGCAAGGGACCAGTGAAGGAACTCGGTCCAGATCATACAAGCGCTCCTGCCAGAAGCAGCAGGACAGAGTGCTTGCCAAAACTAATCAACAGGTGATCTTTCCAGTGACAGCACATCCCACGGGTACCACAATTTGGGAGAAGGGGTCTGGAAGGGGATCAGGCGCACAAGCTAGTATACTCACGCTCCCTATTCTCCACGCAGGAGCAGTCCCGAGCAGGATCACCCATCACCACCTGTCACCACATAAGTGCAGAGGGCGAAGTCGGACTTCGCCCTCACACCGGGAGGGATGCAACCATGCCCCAATGCCTTTGCAGAGTCCAGGTGAGCGTAACACAGGGTCATTCAAGGAACCTTCCTTGTTCCATTCTTCTTGATCCTACCCTCAGACAGACCCTTAGCAACCACAAACTTGATTTCCACCCGTGAGTTGATGACACACAAATATAGCTCCAAATCTCATCTACCTCACAACTCCACTCCCTCCATCAAAGCTATCTGTTTGCCATCATAACCTGAATGGTCACCCACTCCCTCAAACCCAACCCTTCTAAAATGTAATACCTTCTCATGCGTCCCACAGACACAAACCTGACCTCACCCCGAGGATAAAAGAATTCACTATGGATAAACCCCACATATGCATCTCCATGCCTGTCAAATCCCTAGGCTTCACCATCAACCGCCACCTTTCAATCACACACCAGATATCAGCCATCACTAAAATATGCAATCTATAAGTACACCTCCTACAAAAGATAAGACACATTATTTCCCCTGATTACTTCCATAATGCAGTTAAAGAACTGGTTCTTCCCAAACTGGACAATGGCAATGCTCTCCTCACTGTACTGCCGAAAGGCATGTGTTCCTTCATGCAAGTCAATCAAAATGCAGCATCCAGTGTTTCACCCTTATTTAGCCACTCCATTTGCACTTCAGTAAGAAATGTGAGGCAATCGTGTAGCTTTTCCCACACCTGAAATAAGTGAAAAAAGATAATAAATAGTAGATCATTCAGATCTGGCAATCAATTTGACCTAGCAGGAAACTATTAGCAATACATTAATTTCTGCTGGGATTATTACTGAATGATTCTGTTAAAGCTGCAACCACCACACTCTACACTAATCCCAGGAAAACCCTACACAAGCAACCTGTAAATATGTGTGGGTCACTGATTCAAAGACTTAGTGTCAAAAATATGTGAGTTACTTTTAGTGGACATACTAGTGACACCACCCTTGCAAAACATTGTGTGTTCGCGCAATGTTCCCCTGAATTTCCACACTTGCACCCTAAGAATGGGCTTCATTACAAATATGGCAGAGCAGGAAGGAAAATATAGTTGGTAATAGAATTACTGACAATGTTTCCCATCCGCCATACTATAAGTAAGACACCCTGGAGTGGATGATTTAACTTCAGCATCATGCTGTAGGTACATCCTCCAACTTTCAGCCAAAGAATTGGCAAATTGGCGGAATTACCGCAGCAGAATTACAGCTGCAGTAATTACACCAAAAAAGCCCCATTGAGTGTTATAGACTCAAAGAAATGGGGACTACACCACCACTTGTAATCTGGAGATAATACCGCCGGAACAAGTGCCGGTAATAGAAATTCAGGTTGTTGGTGTCTCAGCAGATTTACCATCCAGATACCACCAAATTCGTAATGAGGCCCAACACTGTAGTGCTCTTCAGGGGCCTGAAACATACCAATAAGGGAGTGGGCATGTTGGGCTATTGTGGGGGGGTTGGGCGGTAGCTGCGTCTGACATCCCTCTTACGGATGAAGGCTTGCCACTTAAGTGAATCTTAAACTTTTCAAGGTGAAACTCTGGAAAAGTTGGGCATCTCACAGGCCCTTGCCCCACTCATGGGTAGTTTGACTTATGCCCAAACTAGTTGACCCAGGTCTATTACCTGTACACAGTTTGTCAAAACCTGCTGCAAATACAGATTATGTGACTAGCTCAGGAATAGGATGTCTGACCAGTGGTCAAACATGCTTGCACTCAATATATACTAAATACTTGGAGCTGCTTGAAATCTTTCTTCTCTCAAATTTGAAAGATAATGTGCTCCTCTCTATTATCCCAAATATCATTCATTTATGTCTTCTAACAGCCTTAATTTTAGTGTGGTTAGTACACTAGGGATAACATGGAATGTTCAGAAAAGACACTACAATTAACTTCTGCTAAAACTAAAAAGGGAGGAGCTCACCCTTCTAAAATATTCACTTTATTTTACTGATTAGGAAACCTGAAATATTGTTCTTTTTTCGGGGGCTCTTGACACATCTGTCAGGAGAGAATGGAAAGACATTAAGGGTGGATCAAATGCATAATGGGTATAAGTGCTCCCTTTTGACCCATACATGCCTGGGAGGCTTTGATATGACCCCTTCTTTGTGTACTTAATACCTCTGGCACAACCAAAAAAGTTGTATGTGGCAACATCTTGAGGACACAGATTTTCAATTATTTAGGTGTAGAGCACAGGAAAATTATTTATGACACCTTGTTGCCAATGGAATGCAATAATACCATGGTGGATCCAGTGCGTCATGGGTAACTATTGTTTATTAATTAATGACAATGTTGACAGGTTCTATATGGCTGTCTTTTACATATACATACTTGACACCATTGCTGAACCCAATGACAACCCCAAAATCATGCTGATTCTTCTGAAGAATCAGAGTGTTGTTCATATCCTCTGATAGAGTTTATTAGGGGTCCTCTATGGCATTCAATCAATAAGTTACCAATAGTAGTCCAGGAAGGAGAGCACTCCAGGCAAGAGGTAACACTTTTTATTACAGCTGGTTAAGCACAAATCAAACAGCACAGTAGAATTGAACTGGATGATGAAAGCTAACAAATGGGCTCACCATGACCACAAAAGAATATACTTTTGATACTGCTAATACAATGTGTGTACCGACCGAAACAGTTGCACTATAAACTTGACATCTTTGCTGTTCTCGCATAGCTGACTGGTTAGGATACGTCATTCCCCTGTAGCTAAACATATGTTAGTTGAACGTGATTGGAGCAAAGCACACCTGCCCTCTCCCGGTTTGTTCCCCCTCAGTGTGGTGCTGCATTGTGTCCCGCTCTACCTCACAAACTATCTACAATTAGTTTTAACATAATTATGCTGACCTCTGGATCTTTATGTATGTGGCATTGATCAGTACCAAGAGAGGAAGAAACACGAGACATCTCAATCTAGTGGGAAGGGGAACATTCACACAGCACCCGCTCATTGAGAACTCTTGTAAACAATGTTGTGGACATACTTGTGTGTTTTTTGGTTTTCAGGGACACCAAAACTTACTGTCTGATTGGCTCTCCTTGGAGTGCCTCTTCACTCCACATCCTTTTTCCCATCCCTTCCAACCAAGGGTGGTTTGAAGCCACCTTTGGTGTTATGTAAGTGCTTCCCCGGATAAGGTCCATTTCCCCAGCCATGAGTTGTCTTGGGACTGGCTCGCCAAACTTGCTGTTCACAGTGACGGCAGTATGCTGAAGATGACCTACCAGAGTTCAGCTTCCACCATCCTTCAACTGTGGCGTATTTGCAGTGGATTCAGTCTGGCTTGTTGTGTAAGTTCTATTTATGGTTTCCCTCTGGGGTGTGCTTAGCTGAGCTGTGGCCTTTTCGTGCACGTAGTCCTCAGGGTTCATAATGTGATGTATACAAAGTGTCCCCACTTCCCACCCCTCTGACCTGGTCCCTGAGGACTAGTACAACTTCTAGTGATCCTGTGTCCCTCCCCTGGGGGTGCCCCGCTTGCCGCCATTAATCCTGCAGTTGGTAAATTCACTGTTTTGCTTGGCGCTGACTCAGCACCTTCATTACACCTTTGCCAAAATGTGCAAAGGATTGGAGATGGCAGTGCCATCAATGGATGACTATAATATAACTTCTTTTAATTATTCTTAATTGCACAACGTTATTTTTAACATTAGTTCAGGTGCTCAAAATTGAAGAGTGTGTAGGTTTTCTTTTAATGGATAGGGGAAGGTGTCTTTGGGTGAATTATTGGGGGGAAAGTCCCGAAGAAAAATGCAACGAGCAGGAAAACGTTATTTTATCTTTCTAACGAGACTGCCACTCTGTGCGTACTTAAAAATGCTGGACAGGGTATTTGCACTGTATATCAATTAACAAAGTCAAGCAACTACCCTAAAGAAATCACAGCTATTATCAATAACATGCTTTCATTTATGTTCTGTAACATGTGTGCTTTATCTTTTGTTTTTATTTCTGGACGTATGTTCTCAATTTCATACAATGCATGGTTGCTTCAAAATCTAACAGTTTATTTGCTTCTGTCTTACACTTTGGTTTTTGTGCATCACTAAAGGTTATGGGGTGATCATTTTCAAATTGTGGCATGTTTTTTTTATAACCTTAATGATTTTGTCAATTTTGAATTCATATTTTACCTTTGACAAAGTCCTGTTGGTCGAAACATGTGGTGGCAACTGTGACTTGAGCACGTGTTTTTCTGATACTATTAAGGCAACTGTGAATTGATCATTTGTTCATTGAACCTATTTAGGCTAATGTAATTTGGATACTTAATAAAGACATTTACATCTATACTTTACGACTGGTGTACATGTTTATCAAATCTAATCGTAATTAGAGGATTAGATATACATCCTGATAGGTAAAGCTACTGCACATAAGTACACATTCCTGGTACATATTCATTTCACAACATTTGTTTCTAAGGGGGAGCTATGACCTATTCAGGCTGTGAACTGAAATTTAAATGTCACTCTCTGCTGTGTTGGTGCTGTGGCCTTGTTTTGTTAAATGTCATAACCCAGTTCTTCCCTCATTTTTAGTTAGGGCTATTAGCGTGGCTTGCAACACCTATATGCCTAAAGTATTGCATTAGAGTACAGATAGGGAGAATTGGCATATGAAGAGGGACATCCAGCTTGTAGGTGTTGTTTCATTATTTGGACCCGAGTGCCTGTCAGTGTTTTTTCAAAGCAGTCTTCTTATGGGCATGATTTACAAAGCCTTTTTCAATGGGGTTTTCACATTCAAAAGTGTTTTTGTACTTCAGGCCCAATGATGTAAATGGAGTTTTAATCCTGCCACTGGCGTAATAAAAGGGATTGTCTTCAGCCAGTCGATTTATAAGCACTCTGCGTGGCCAAACTGTTGACATTGCTGATGCTTGTTAGTACTTATATCAGCCTAGTGCCCATCTGTTAGGTTAGTATACTGAAGTGTATGTTCTAAGGTGAAGTACAATCAATGCCTCACCCCTTTCCCTTTATTGCCGTTTCCTTATAGACTGATTTATGTATAGTATATTGTGTGTAGTTCATTTTATTTTGCTATGTTAATGGAATTCTTTGTAATTGGTACCAGCCTTCTAAGAATGAAGATTGGCGACCCTGCTATGTTACTAATTGAAGGTTTTGTTCGAAATCGATCGATATTTGCTTATCAACTTAGGATAGGTTTCTTCACACCCGTCAGCAAAGGGATCTGCACAAATATGCCAAACAAATCGGCAGCCTCATTTTCGATTCTTTGGAGCTTGTGGGTGAGGAATGCAAGGAGGCTGGGGCAGGGGAGTTTCTAGGTCTGGAAAAGACCCGGGGCTAAGCTGCTGTCGGAACTGTTGGGACTGGGGGCTAGCTGGTCTTTTGGCTGTAGCTCCTGAGATTCTATCCGGGGCTACAACCAAAAGATCAGGGGCTATAGCCCCCTTAGCCCCCCCCTAGCAACGCCCCTGGGCTGGGGTGAACACTGTTGCCACAGTGTCGTCTTGAAGAGAGCATTAACAACTCTCACTTTGTGCGGGAACACACAGTGATGGAGAACTTTCTTTAGAGTGTGTAGTAGAAAAAAAGCAGGCCATAACCAACAAATGGGTCTGGGTGATGAGTGAGGGTCAACGCCCAGTTTGTTACGTACAATTTTGTAATACTATCTCTAACCCATTAATGACAATACAGTCTTACCTTTTATCTTCAGGACTCCATTGCTAAACCTCTCCCTCTCCCAATTTTTTTTAAAACTCTTCTAGATCTTCAGACCCTATGGGTCTCATTACATGGTAAGCGGTAAGGGTTTACCGTTACCGGAAAGGGCACCGGTACTGGTAAACCCTTACCGCCTTACTACAAGTTCCCTTTGCGGGACCCGACCTTAACGGCTGTTTTTAACAGCCGTTAAAGTAGGGTGCCGCAAAGGGACCTTGGTGCTTATTACGGTACCGCAATTAGCGCCTTCCCCATTCCCATTATGCCCTATGGGGGCAAAAATGGGAATGGGGAAGTGCCTTGGTGAATGGGGAATTACCGCCCCCGCTCACCTTGGAGTAGGGCGGTAATTCCGCCATCCACCAAGGCGGACACGGTAAAATACCGGCGGCAACCATCGCGCTAATAGCGCCATGGTTACCGCCTACCATGTAATGAGGCCCTATGATGGCAACAAAGGCATCACTTTTAAAGGATATTTAAGGCCTCTTAAAATGGGCTACTCCGGTTAAGGACATGGAATGAGGCCGGTTAGGTTACAGGTCCATTCTGAAGATTTCTTCGTGCATGCACATGTTCTTTATCTTTCTTAATGGCTAAATGTATGCAGTGGGGATATGCCCATCCTAAACAGGAGCATATTTCTACAGTGAGGTGGTTATCTGCAATAGGGACAGTGCTAACAAATATTGGCCAGCAGAACTCATCAGTCGGATATGGTTATTGTGGAAGTGGAAGCAAGGGCTGGTGCAAGCACAGCTCATTTTGAAAAAGGAAGGGCTCTATTTTGAGTGGCACAAGCCCCACCTTTCACCTTTCACCTAAAGTTGGTAAATGAGGTACTAGACAACTTTCAGTGCACATTGTCACTTATTTACATTATATCATCTAATCGCCCCTGTAAATTACCCATCCTTGGATTGTTTAATGGTGCCACTTATAAGTCAACACCGTTTCTCAATTAAATCGATCAAGTCCACAGAGGCGATGCCACATCAACTGTTCAACCCACGGCTCAGGCCATGGCAACAGCAGATAAGTGGAGCATCATGAAACTAGCTCATCATGACATTAATTTATGCGTCTGATATACAATAGTACCAAATACAGTCCACCCCTTCAATGGAGCTCGCTATAGATGGGCGAGGTCTGCATCTACTCTTAAACAGTGGTTGGAGTGTATGAAAAGAAATAGTGGGACTATGTTCCCTGCTGGCCTGCCCCCTCTCCCTCACAAACCCCATCACAACGGCTAGTCCCACGCGCAATCCAGACCCACAAACAAACACACCTGCTGTTCAAGGGAATTTTGAATGCAGTGCATTGAGGTGCTAGTTTGAACTTCTTCCTACACTTTTATTTTAAAACTTGGCCATTCCGCAACTGTTTCTTTTTAAAATAAAAGTATAGGAACAGTAAAACTTAACAATAAAAAGTAGAGGAGCACTGTTCCCAACGGCTCCGCCCCAGTTCGACCACTGATCTTAAGGCATATTGGTGGTATTAAATGTTGGTGCGTGGCATTTTAAAACAAAGAGACATCCATGAAAAGCCCCACCATTCACTTGCAAGTTAGAAAAAACCCTCACTGGAATCCAATCTTAATTAAAATGTGCTTCTCTGTCAGCGTAAACATTAAACATGGCGCAGATTGGAAACACAATTAAGGAGAATGGCAATTATCTCAGAGTCAGCTTGTCGAGTGTCGCGCTAACGTTTTGTCATGCCAGAGCAGATGAAGCTCAGAAAAGAGCCTCTAATTAGACAGTGCTAACGTTGTGAAACCACTTCGTCTGTGCAGAACTAGACCATCGAGCAATGTTAATCTTTCTACGATTATAATTTTAACACAGATACGGTCTTTTATTCTTATATTGTAATCAGGAGAATACCACATCACATTAATGTACGCTTTCCAAACAACATGTCATAGATCGGAGACAAAGAACACACTTTGTAACAGGCAAAAGTGTAACCGTGATTACAGTACCCCATTGATAAACTTGATTAGCAGTGTAATAAAAAAGCACTGACGTAGTACAGTCTATCAAAAATGCCATTATGGACTGAAAACCGTTTAAACGTTACCTGCCATTAAAACATGTATTATTCCAGAACAATGACTTTACAGCTCAGTGGGTTAAGCCTTTCTTCTGGGATACGTCAGGCACAAACAGTTTTCGAAATACAACAACTCAGACTTTCATCCTTCCAAAGGCCTCCCATTAAGAAAAATGAAGCTGTACAATAACAACACCTGTTACGTATGTACAATGTTATATAATGCCATAGTTTACATGCACGTTACTGCCAAAGTTGCAGTAGATTTGCACACTCTGCGATATCGATCCTCTAGTACTGGTTGAGTTGCACCTTGCAAAAAAGGAGCAGTTTTTGGGTGGCTTATGACTTTGGTGCCATTCGACAATTATGCACAAAACCTTCCAAAAAATTATAAAAAAAACAACAGATTTTCTTGGAAAGTATGGTGTTGTTTCATCTTCATCATCAGGGAGGTGGGGGGGGGACGTTGTCTCATCTTCTTAAAATATTCATTGACTTGAATGAGACAACATTGTGATGCACCTACAGCCTAAACCACTGGATGGGTTTTCAAAAAAGTTGCAAGAAGATCAGTGACCCAGTCACGAAAGCATGCTTTTGCAAATTTGGTCTTAATTGGTCAAGAAGAGTTTTGAAAAAATTGTCCAAAAGTAGGTAAGAAATTAGTGATATCTCTATCCAATGTGTGGATTCACTGGCTAATTCGGAGACCTGGGACGCTTTTGGAACAATCAGAAAAGTGCCTAAGGTTTGCAGAAAGCGTTTACTGGTCTGAATTTGATATTGAGAAATTTGGGGGAACAGCAACAAATTTGAGATAGACGCCAGCTTGGATTTGCAAACTGTATCAGCAGTATGCAAATAGTTTGGCAACAAAATATTCAAAAACACAATATTGCACTTTATTTACATTTAAAACAACCTCTGGGAGGTGAGTGGTAGTGATGAAAGGATGGAGAACGCCTAGTTATATTTTGGCGAACATCTCAGAAGCCGTGGGTCATTGTTGCTTGTGAACTTCGCCAATGTTTGCAGACATTCACGCATATATATATTACAGAGTGGGCATTAGTGGCAATATAGTTATGGTTGCACTCCTTATAGAAAGAACACTTTTTGGGTGGCTTTCAACTTTGGCACTGCTCGATAAATCTGCACAAAACATTGCAACAATGATATAGACAAGACTTCAAGGAAAGTGGTGAGGTTTTGTCAAGGGGGGCCAAATTATAGGAGCGGTCCCAAAATGTGCGTTTTTCCCCCATAGACGCAATGGAAACAAAATATTGCTCACGTCTACAGCCCAAACCACTGGATGGATTTTCACCAAATGTATGGCCGGAGCGTCAGCTTGGTCCTGAAAGCGTGCCTTTGTAAATTTGATGTAAATCCGTCCAGTAGTAGGTAAAACAAAATCACTGATATTTGGGTTCGGTCCGGATTGTCACTTTGCTGTTCCTATTGGCCCAGAGGACGGCGTGATGTCTGCGGACATAGGACGTGTGCTCTGATTGTATGTTAAAAAGTGTGAGGTGTGTCATATTTTGATCATTTGGCAGGGGTAAGAGAGGCTGGGAAGGGTGGGGGAGTGGAAAAAGATGATATGAGGCTCTTTTTGTAGATTGGAAACGACTGGGCAGGTGCTGTAGCTGTTTGCAGATGGCAATGTAGTTCACTGACAACTCTGTGGACTGACGGCTTGGAAAAGACATTTGGGGTAATTTGATGGCTGCAGGAGTGCATAGGCATGGTAGGGAGTGTCTATTTCAGTGTTTCAGTGTGTGCGGACCCCCCTTTGATTGCAGGTCGGTCAGGGTGAGTTTTATTAGTTGACAGTGTATGGTATGTACTTATTGAGTAGTTAATTATGTTGTGGTCAGTGGGAAGACACTGGGTGCCATGGCCTGTCACCATGGCCCCTAGAATATGTGCACTGGGCACAACCACCACAGTAGTAATATGTGTATAGTGATTGTAGGTAATGTAGTAGGAGTATGGCCAGTATCACCATAGTAGCAATATGTGCACAGTAATTGTAGGTAAGGTAGTGGGAGTACAAAGTGATTGTAATATGGAGGAATGATGTAATTGAACTGTATATGGTACTTATGATTGTAGTACAATTGAGGACAGTGCTCACAGAATATGTAGTTGATTATAATTGTTCTGGTCACTTAGTGTTGCAGCGTTATGAAGCTGCAATCTCTGGATTTTTTTCTGTGAAAAAATAACAGCACAATTGCATGGTAGTTCAAAAGCTGTAGTGGTATACAATTTTATATATACATTTTCTTTTTCAGACCCTCATAAACAGTACATTTTGTAGTACTATGTTTGGTAAAATATTAGAGTATGACACACTGCTGTTGTTTCGACAATACATAATCATTGGGTCATTGGGAAGAAAAATCTGATTACAGTTATCTGAGTGTAAGGGGTAAAGTATGTTTGTTTGTTTGATGTAGGTTGTAATTAAGGTAATGCTTGAAATAGTTAGATACCTGCTGGTGTATTATAACTACATTAGAGGTTAGAAGATGTCTTGTCATATAAGAATTGAGATTGCATTTTTGAAGTGCTTTGCAATGAATTGTGTTTTTCAAGTATTTAGATACCTGTTGGCGTATTGTAACTCGATTGACTTTCAAAAGTGCTATTGTAGTATTACGGATATAGTTAGATACCTGCTGGCATATACTCTGTTAAGTGTGCTACAGTTTAGTGACCACATTTGTGTTGAAGGAATATTTAGTAGGCATTTGTTAAATTTGCAGGTAACCTATGTTTTTGAGTAACAGATGTATCGTTACATTCAAACCAACAACTTTTTTTACATATGCAGTGTAGTGCCCTGAAGTGGTTGCGGTACCAGCGTGTTATATCATACCTACTGTTGTAAAGGTTTTCTTTCCAAGAGATGCTTGGCACTGTATGACACCTGTAAGTTTACAGTTATTTTTCGCACCATCTGCATTGTACCTTAGAAGCATTAGTATGACATAGTGGCTATGTGAGTTTATTTGTATGGTGGAACGATTGCCTGAAAAAAGGCATGATTTGCATTCTGCAGAAGCTGGTGAAATGGAATGGATTCAGAATTTAGTATGGATACACACATCATTCATTAGGGATGTGGTCTTGTGAAACATGGTTGCAGAGAGTGCATGTATGATTCCACATGTATGAAATCTGGAAGATTTAATTTATTGGGATGTTTTTGGTTTCCAGTACTTGTAGTAAGGAATTCTTGTTGATCTTCCTGTGTGTTTATGGTAAATTCTACCATTCCTGCACAATAGTCAAATTACCCGAGACACTGTAAGTATTGTCAGGATTATTTGTGCCATTTCTGTGAAGAACAACCATTTGCAAACCCAACTGGTTGGAGCTGTTTAAGTAAATGTTGTGCACAATTGGTGGAAATTGAAAGAGAAGATTCATTTTCACATTAGCATAACAATTTCATGGAGTTGAGTTCCTGAATTTAAATGGACCACTTTGATGATCGTTTCATGGGCCTGCAGATGTTTTTGAAGAAGAGAGGTTTGTGTGTTTCTTTTGTCATGGATGTGCAATTGATTTTGTACTAGACCGTTTTGTGGTTGTATTGTGTGATGCAGGAGTTGGTTGTTGTTTTTTTGTGTTATTGTTGTGAAATCTGCTATAGCTTCTGTTTCTATTATTTGTCTTTTATAAGTACCATTTTTTTGAGATACAGGGAACATATCTAGATGGGGGGTGAATAGTTGCCGTAGCCTGTTGTATTCCAGGATGCAAGGAATGTCAGCATTGACTTTGCTTGCATCAAAGTTACTTAGAAATATACCATTGAGTGTACAGAGACGTGAAATTGCTACGTAACTCATACCTTCTTTAAAGACTGCTGCCAATTTCAATCAATGCTTGAACTAGGGTTAGACCTTGTGATTTGTGAATAGTGATAGCATATGCAAGAGACAGAGAAAATTGCTCTCTCTGAATGTACATTTCTTCGAAAAGAAAGAAACATCCGATTGTCCGGCCAATTATTAACTTCTGCAAGTTTGTCAAACTGGATATTGACAAACTGAATGTTGTAGTCATGCGGATATGTTTGGAAGCCAACAACTGTAACAATTGCTCCATCGACCAAGCCTTGTTGTACATCAAGGTTACATTTTAGAATTACTCTGCAGTTCAGACACAAAGTCAATATTTTCTCCAATCCGGCTGTTTTGGACGTCCACTTTTCTAATCTATTTAGTAGTGATGTTGCTTGTTGACACATAGTAAGTGTCATGCCGTGCACTACTCGTTTGTCTGTGGAGCTGATATGCAATTCTTTTTTCAACATTGTCTCATTGAATTGACTACAGCTTGCAAGGGTTAGCATTAAGGACATACATTTTAGATTTTGTTGATTAATTGTTCCATAACATCTGGGGCAGATGTGTTTTGCCCATATAGCTCATAGGTGAGTCTACTATTTAATTTTGCATCTTTAGTAACCAGCCCAATTCTAATGCTTTTTAACATGTTAGCATATGTAAGGTCTGCAGACTGGCACGTTTTGAGTTAGTTCTCTTTAGTGAAAATTTTGCCACAGATGTACATGTCCAATGCTGCTACAGTATTGCATCATTCTTTGTGTCCTAAGTTTTGAAAATAGGTTTGCCCTTTCACGGGCGTTATTTGTAGGAGATCCCCAAAAACAATACCATGTTTTCCTCTAAACAGTTCTTCGTAGTTGGTGTTTAGGACTTCTTGAATTCTGAGATGAATTAAAGCCAACATGAGGTTGAACACCAGGCTTACTACATATATCAGGGGCACTTTCATGTGTATTAGAATTCTGCGTACCACAATATCAGCTTCTGCTGACAATCTGTAGTATTCTAATTTCTTTGCGTGTTCTATGGGGAGGAGTAGTAGTCGGTGTAAAGTTACACCACCTATGTTGTTGGCAAATAAACCTGTGGGGGCTGTTACTATGAAATATGATATATGATATTTTATTTGTATCGCGCTCGTACACAAGTGTTTCAGAGCGCGACTAGGCAAGGGAGGGGAACAAGGGAGAACACAGCACAACATAAAAATGATCTTACTAGGCCCAGTGACATTGAGAACGCGCAAGTGCATGGGAAAGGGAAAAGGGAAAAAGTGCATGGATTGGGGAGAGTGGAAAGTGCAGAAGCTGAGGAGCGCAGATAAATAAAATAAATAGAAAATTGAGGCAAACTGTGGTAGTGCAGCCAACGAGTGGCAAGTGCTGTGTTTAAGGCAGCAGACTGGGTAAGTCTGAATAAGTGCAGAAAAATGAGAACAATGGGGGGGCTGTATGGGTACAGATACAGTCCCCAGTGGAAGGGGTGGCCAGGAGGCAGTGTAGGAAGGTGGCAGGGTGAGCAGGTACCTGGGCCCAGGGGACAGAGGGTGGCCAGGTGCACAGTGCCAAGAGAGGAGATCAGCAGGGGAGAAGGGGAGCGAAGGCAGAAGCAAAGAGGAAGGTTTTGCGGGGCTTCCGGAACCAGAGATGGTTCTCCTCAAGTTTTAGAGTGGCAGCGAGGCTGTTCCAGAGGGATGCTCCAGCCGAAGATAGAGATCTACCCCCAGCTCGTTTCTTTGACCAACGACTGACCCTGAGGGAGTTGGAGGCAGAGGAGCGAAGAGCTCGAGAGGTGAGGTATTTGCGCAGGGATAGCTGAAGGTATTTTGGACCCAGGCCCCAGAAAGCCTTGTGGACAATGCAGAGGGTTTTGAATTTAATCCTTGCATCCACTGGGAGCCAATGGAGAGATTTCAAAGCTGGAGAGATACGATCCCAGGGCTTGAGGCCAAGGACAAGTCTCCCAGTCGTGTTCTGGATAAGTTGTAGAGGGCGGAGAGTAGAGGCAGGTAGATTTAGAAAGAGGCTGTTACAATAGTCCAAGCTAGAGAGAACCAGAGTTTGGGATACCATGAGCTTCTGGGGGAAGGAAAAGAAAGGCAGAATACCTCTCAGGAGGTGCAGTCGGAAGTTTTACTTTTTAGAGACATCAGAGATATTGGCCGAGAAGGAAAGTGTGGAGTCAAAGATCATGCCAAGGTTCTTAGCCTCGCAGGTAGTGCTAAGAGGAGGGCCAAGGGAGGCCAGCCAGAGAGTGAGGAAAAAGGATGGAGATGGTGTACCGAAGAGGAGGATCTCTGTCTTGCTGGCAACGATCATTGGTGGCACACCAATTTTGAATGGCAGTTAGGCAGTCAGAGATGAGAGAGAGAGAGGAGGTGGCCGAGGGCAGCGGAAAATGAGTTGTGTCATCAGCGTAGCACTGGAAATTTGAGCAGAAAATGGCAATGCAGTGAGCGAGAGTTGCCAGGTATGGGTTGAAAAGCCAGGGTGAGAGGTTAGACCCCTGGGAACCCCACAGGTGGAGAGTAAGATAGATGATAGGAAACACCTCAGTTGGACCTGGGAGGGTCGATCAGAGAGGAAAGAGCCAGGCCAGAGCCTGATCAGTGATACCCAGATTATCACGGAGACGGTTGAGCAGGATGGTGTGGTTGACCATGTCGAAGGCAGAAGAGAGATCAAGAAGGGTGAGGACAGAGGGAATGTTAGAATCAAGGTTGGAGAGCAGATCTTCACGGATATTGAGGAGAGCAGTTTCCATGCTTCTGGCAGAAATGAAGCCAGACTGGTGGTCATGGAGACAACCAACAGAATCTGAAAGAAGGTTAAACTGAGAGATGGACAGCTTTTCCAGGAGTTTGCCCAGAAAGGGGGTAATGGAAATTGGGTGATAGTTTGCCAGACAGGAAGGATCAGCTGTGGGTTTCTTGAGAAGAGAATGCACAAGGGAGTGCTTCAGAGGGGAGGGGAAGGATCCTGAGGCAAACGAGTGGTTGCAAAAATCAGCAAGGGCAAGAGCGAGGGTGTCAATGTGTTCCTTGATGGTTTTGGAGGAACAGGGATGAACCTGTTTTGACGAGGCTTTCATAGATCGGACTTGTCTAGCGACCTTGTCAGGGGAGAAAATAGGAAAGGAAGAGATGGATGGTGGGTGGTACTTAAAGGGGGGTCTCCAAGCACAGACTTAGAGGGAATAGGACGGGAGGGGAGGAGAGGGTGGACAGGATGTCCTGGGTTTTAGATATAAAGTGCGAGGCAAGTGCGAAGCAAGGGCATTGCAGAGAGCCTGGAAGGCAAGAGGAGGGGAGGACACTGCTGCAGGGTTGGCAAGCTCCTTGCAGATTTTAAAGAGTTCGGCTGAGTTGTTGGATGCCGCAGAGACACAGGCTTGAATGTGGGCTCTCTTCTTAGTGCGGACAGAGAGTCGGTATTGCCTTTGGAGCAGGCGACAGGCCAATTTGTCAGAGGATGAGCAAGAAGACCTCCATTTCCTCTCAGCCGCCCTACAATTACGTTTAAGTGTAGCTAGGTCGGAGTCATACCAGGAATTGCACTTGGCTTTGGACTCCAAGCGGATCCGCATGACAGGGGCAAGAGCATCAAGAGTATCAGAGATGGAAGAGTAGAGCTGAAAGGTTGTTGTTTGTTAAGTTTTGTAGAAATGTGCGGATTAATTTAATTCTGTTTTGCCAGAACCAGCTTCACCACTTACATACAGGAACAAAGATGTATACTTGTTACAGCTACAGATTTTAATTTCATGTTTAAAACCATGTTGAATTTCTTGAGTGACTTCTAGATAAATGGTGAGTTGTTCATCATTTAGCTGAGATTGCAGAACTGACAAGTCTTCCTCAGATTGTTGATATTTACTCCTGGTGTTTTCTACCTTAGTCATGGCTATTTAGGCTTCATTTAGAATCAGTGGTTCTCCAAGTGGGTTTGGCTTCCTATAAGGGAGGTTGACTGCCCCAGGAGTGTCTTTGTCTAGTGAAGTTCAATTTCTTCCACTTGTTGGCTTTCACTGACCAACATTTGTTTGTATTGTTTGAAATTGTCATTTGTTATACTGCTTTCATTTGCTTTGAATGCAGCCTCAAATGAGTCATAGTCACCTAACAATAATTGTTCTTGTCCCTAAGGTTTGGAAAGTTGGAGTAGGGCATGGTAATACAGTTCTATATGTTGCAGAGATTTAAATTATAACTTTACATGCTTAATTAGACTGGTTTTGTTGAGTTTCACTAGGCTTCCTTCGCAAGTTGAAACTGAATATTTGCCAGTTGTCTCATTTGGTTTGACATTGTTTTTGTAGGTGTAGTTTTGGGCAATGTCATACAGACAAATGTTTTCCACAGCAGTACTTCTGTTTGGATAGCATGGGTCAAGTAAATTGTTTTTTTTTTTAATGTCCTGACTGTTGGGATCAGTTGTGGCTATGTTTTCTATCTCTCAGTAGAATTTTAGTACTCTTTTTTGAGATGAAGATGGGCCAAGGTTCAGCCAGACAATGTGCTCAGATTTGCCATATAATGTTCTACCTGTTAAACGGTCTGCAGCTTTGTAGGACCCGCAATCTCTATGGGAGAGCATTTTTATACTGAAGCTGTACAATTTCTGTGATAGTGTTTTGTCAGATGATATGTCATCCCGTAGGTCCTTTAGCTCTGTTTCATGAGCTTTGATGAAATAAGCTGAGAAATATCTTGCAACTGCAGTGGACTTGTCAATGTTTGCATTCCACAAGAGGGAAATGATGTTATTGTAATCATTGATGTACTTGGATGCTTTGTTCCATTTTAATGTTGGATGTATTATTAGTAGATCTGCCTTTTACACTGTGCTTAACAGAAGACATCAAGCTGTTAATGTGTCCTTTTTTGCAAACTGGTCTAGGAAAGCCAAAGCAACATTTGGTATAGTATTTCCCTTTGTTTTTATATTTAAATCAGCAGTATTTGCCACATTTATGTTTTTGGAAGCGTAACACTTGTGTATGGAGGTCACTATCTGTGGTTTATGAAGGGATATCACAGGTAATGTATTTTTCAATAATCTGTAAAATAGTGGCGTCACTATCATGGCCAATTTTTGGAGCATCGTTTAGCCACAAAAGCATGTCAATGTGTGCTAGTACTCTGGATTGATATTCTTTTCTCCAAAAGAAGTGTTGTACTTCTCAGAGCAGAGGGGTAGTAGTTTTATTGCAGATACATTGCAGCATGGCAATGAAGCGATGGTGAAAGTTCCTTGATACATTTACAGGGTCAAGAGAACAGAGTTCTCCTGTTGTTTGTATGTCTATTCCAACTTTATTTTGGTTTGCAGTGCATAAGAAATCCTGCAAGCCATCCCATTCATACTCTGCACAACTTAAAGTAACAAACCATATGGGTGGGCCTGGGCTCCTACGCATACAACGTACATCAGTGTGAAGTCAGAACCAGTATTCTTTTGTATCACACATGTTTGCCAAGAGATTTGTGATACTTGATGGCAAAACTTCATCTTTATTTTTTTAAACAGTTAGGTAGCGGATATGTTTAAAAAGTTTGAGCCTTTTTTAATGTGCGTGTAACTCCATAACATTGAGTTGCTGGTTCACTTTCGAAGAGGAGGTGGACAATATATTAGACATTTTGTCTGAATCTGGGGTCTTCAGAAAACATTCAGGGTTCGTTATTTTTTATTTACCTTCTGCTGTTAGATATAAAGCTAATTGGAACCATTGGGATTCTTCATTGTACTCTATTTTGCAAGCTAGATCTAATATTGTTGTGCTCTTTTTATAACACGTTCTGCGGCAACAGACACATATTTGGCATGGAATGTCAACAGATATGTTTTGAAACGTAGCTATTTCTTTCTTGTATGTCTTCATTAGGACGTTGGTGTTCATGGGGTTTCCAGTAATGTTTTCTAAAGGTACAGAGTTTTCTAAGTCACCTTCAGTTCCAAAGTATTTACGTTGGATGTGCTCTATTTCTTGAAGGAGTTCTTTGGCTGTTCCATGTTGGAAAATGTTATTATATATATATAGAGCAGGACTTTTTACATAGTGTAGTCGATGCACAAGGGTCCATATAGTAGAATGGTGTGTCGCTAAAGTTTTGAGGTGGTGGAAAGTGCTTTTGCAAGCAGTTCCTAAAATGCAGGCTGATAAATGTCCTTGCAGACCATGTGGTTGCGCACTGGACAGGTGTCTAAGTTTTCATTGGACCTTTGTCTTTTAGTTTCACATAGTGATTGAGGCATTGTTGTAAAGATTTAAAGGATTGTTGGTGTACATTACACATTGAGCTGCATGCCCATTTGTACACTGTACAGTTTGTTTGGGTGAAAGGAGCATATGGGTCAAAGTTTGTTGCAGTCTTTTTTTCTATAAAAAAAACGGTTTGTTCTACCATTTTATAACCTCAACCACTATTGTATATGGCAATTGCTTTGTGTTGCTCTTGTTTATAAGCTTCTTCATTGAAGTATGGTTCTGTGCTGCTTGTGTGAATCCAGTCACCATCACTGAAGTTCGAAACGTTCTCTATATTGACACAGCACATGTTTAGAAGTACTTGTTGCAATGTATTGGTTAATTTAGTTAGTTGTTTCTTTTTTTTTAAATCATTTTAAACAATGTTATCTTGAGTAGAAAAGCACTATTAATTAGAGCTTGCAGGATTACTCTCCTTTCATATTTTTTAAGGGAAGGTCGTGACTTTTCAGATGTTTTTTATACTTTTGTGAAGTACTCTACGGTGGAACATTTTTTGTAACATCATTTTTTTGGATTGCTTTACTTGACTATCGTAACATTGGTTGATAGAGGATTGGATTTGTTAGTAGGTCTGTTTTTCTTTGTACATAATGTTTGCCTTTTTGTTTTTTGCAAGAGGGTTGTTACTTTCTTTAGGTGTGGCTGGTTTAGTTTTGATGAGTGTGGTTACTAGCTCTTTTATTTCAATGTTTTCTATAAGTTTCTTTAGAAGTGGATGTGTACTTTTAGTCTTATCAGCTCTACTTTTTCTTTCTTTTCTACTGAGTTTCTGTTTAGTAGGCTTTTTGTTATGTCAGTTGGGAAAAGATAAAGGTTGTGTGAGTAAGTTGATTGTAGATATGAATACAGTGCTTTTTAACTGTGAGGTGGTATATTAGGAGGGAGTGGGAAGGTTGTGAGAATACGAGTATACAGAAGTGTGATGGTGTTGGGTTAGTGAGGTAGGCAGTGGTGGTGTGATGGAATCTGTATGGTGATTGTGCTGTTTTGAGGAACAGAGTGGGTGTTGCAATGGTGGTGTCTAGATGGGAATAGTAGCAGTGTGAATGGTGGAATATAATGGCCTAGAGTGAAATAAATGTTGGTTTGAAAAGAGTAGTCTGGGGTAATATATATAGTGGAACTCGGTTGCTATAATTGCATAAATATGCCTGGTACATTAATGTACTTACTTTGTCAGATGCAAAGGGTATTCTTTTTTCAGTTGTTTATTGCAGTGATATGCTTTTTACCTGTAATTGTAAAAGTGAGTTAATGGGGATATGTGTTAATGGCGAAGTATTTTTACGAAGCAAGGTTCATATTTACAATGGAGGGGTGGTGTTGGTAAAAAGTTAATGAAATTAAGGAACAGTTAAAAATTGTGCTTTTAGGAGCTTTTTCATGAAAGTTAAGAAATACATTTATGCATTTGCAGTAGCTCTGTAACATTTTGTAAAAGAGAAGAAAAGTTGATGAAAAATATTTGTAGTACACTTTTAAATGACAGTTGGTGTGTAGAAGTTTAATGTTTTAGGAGTATATGCATACTTGCCAACATGATGCATTCTAATCTGTTGGTGTTTATGTAGTCCAAGATTTTTTGTTTGCATTATGGGACTTTTACCATTGTGAAAGTTGGAATACAAGTCACAGAATGTAGAGAAACAAGTAAGACTGCATAAACAGCTGAAGATTGGAATGGATTATTTTAGGCAGTATACATGTACTATTAATGTATTAAACTGGCACACACTGAGTTCCAACTGCAAATGGTGTACAAATCTATTTGTTCCTGCTTTTACTTTCTTTAAAAAAAAGGACACAGTGCTGCTGTAAATGCTGTAATGGGATAAGTGGAATTAGAATTGACAGAATGCAATGGAAAAATGAAAGACCTAAAATGCACCTACACATTAGAATGGGCAATGTTGGGATGTTTGCATGTGCTGCCGAGATATTAAACTTGCAGACACTAAGGGACTGATTCATGGAATTATGTGTGCCGAAAAATGGGGATTTGTGCGCCATTCTACCTGCAAATCCCTGTTTAACAAATAGGGATTTGCAGGCAGAATTGCGCACAAATCCCTGTTTTTCAGCGCAAATAATCCATGAATCAGCCCCTTAGTGTCACTTAGAAATGCGTAGAGGTCTATTTTATGTTCTTTGCCTTATTTTATGAAAAAGTGATAGAGTGCTGTTCTTCATACACATATGCATTTCTTTAAGCTTCATGAACATGCTTGTAAAAAGAATCATTGTGAAATGTAGAGCATTCCAATTTTTTGCTGCTTCATGTGAGCCGGGGATGTATGCTGCAATGCATAGCATTTGCTAAAGTGGATAAAAAGAAAATATGCTCATTGAGAAGGATAAGTAGCAGGAGCTATAGTCGCGAGTCGAGCGGAACGCATGGTGTTTTTCCACCCGTTGGGGTGAGTGCTGCATGACAACTGGTCTGCTCAGAAACTGTAATGTATGCCTTTTAAGATGTTCTGCACAATTTTTTGATACAATAAATGATTTTTAGAACTCAGTAATGATCGTGAGTGCTTGGGCATGTTTTGGCTGGTGTTGAAGTTAGTTTTATTTTCTCACTTGCACCTTTACCTGACAAAAAAAAATAATGCACTGCTAAGCCTTTAACAATGTTTTTTCACTGAATTTGAAAGGTTTTTAGCAGCACAACTTAACCATTACGTCCCTTTGACAAAGTTTTTTCACTGAATTTGAATGGTTTTTAGCAGCTCAACTTAACCATAACGTCCCTTTAACAAAGTTTTTTCACTGAATTTCATTGGTTTTTAGCAGCGCAACTTAACTATAATGTCCCTTTAACAACGTTTTTTCACTGAATTTCTTAGGTTTTTAGTAGTGCAACTTAACCATAACGTCCATTTAACAACGTTTTTTCACTGAATTTCATAGGTTTTTAGTAGTGCAACTTAACAATAATGACTTTGACTTTATATACATGTCATATGGAACTGACTGAATCTCTTCTACTGTACTTGATGTCCGTGAACTCATTTAATGTTCGAAGAACAGTACCACTACCTAAAAAATCTGGGGGGGTATGTTTGATTGTTATATCATAACATAGGAACATTTAACAAATTCAAAAAGGAGCACACAAACACATTATATGTACTAATACATAAGAAATGTTACCCATATATGCAACACACTGGCCATTCATTTAAATGCACTATGTTCCAAAATGGAATATACCACAAGAAGATAAAATGGCTTCCAACATAATTACCTCACCGACACGACAGAACTGAGAACAAGAGCAGACCCACTGAGTACATAGGACATATTTTACCTGAAATAGTAAGTGTACTTAATGCTATTCATATATTTATAAACTTTTTGTATTAGATAAAAAAATACATTCTTTTTTTATTTCTCACAGAAATGTCTAGTACTCTGGAATGGCTAAAGGAGCATTTCCCACATGAAGAAATGTCACAAGATAGTGAAACTAATGGTAAACACTTTATAATATAAACCATTTAATTATCATTAT
This sequence comes from Ambystoma mexicanum, assembly GCF_040938575.1. Classification (NCBI taxonomy): domain Eukaryota; kingdom Metazoa; phylum Chordata; class Amphibia; order Caudata; family Ambystomatidae; genus Ambystoma; species Ambystoma mexicanum. The sequence continues at coordinate 805,810,362 of NC_090924.1, read as the reverse complement.
TTTGTATACATTTAACATATATATATATATATATATATATTTTCTTTTGTACAGAGCATACCAAAATAGAAAATACTTCAGAAAAACCTGTTATGGATAACACCTTTCACAGTATAGAAGAAAAAATGGATGTATTGTTGACTAATTTTAATAAATTGAAAACTTTTGTGGAAGATCATTTTAAACCAAAAACCTCGTACCATTGCCCCACATGTACTTGTCCCTCCTCACCATATCCCAGTCATTTATCCCCAAACCCTCTCCATAACCCAAAACGTTTTGATGAGACTTCCATCCCTTCTTCACCTATCGTGTTGAAACCCCTAATTCTCCTGTTTTTGTTTCTGTTTCTGCCTCATCTTCTCTGTCATAAATTATTAATATATGTTAAATAAAGTTTAATTTTTATATTGTGTTGTAAATAGTTTCATTTTTTTTATTATTATTCAAAAAACAATGTAGATGTCCGCGGACAGTGCAGGTGTTCTGAAATGTTCGTAAATAAACGAAAATGGAGGTGTCCTGAAGAACACTATACCTGTTCGTACTGTTCGCTAGCAAGTTGAAATTTTTCTAAGAACACACGTGGTGTCCTGAAATGTTCATAAAGAAACAAAAATTAAAGTGTCCTAAAGAACACTAAATCTGTCCGTAGTGTTCGCTATCAAGTTTAAAATGTTCTAAGAACACAATTGGTGTCCTGAAATGTTTGTACGTAAACGAAAATGGAGGTGTCCTGAAGAACACTATACCTGTTTGTAGTGTTCGCTAGCAAGTTCAAACTGTTCTAAGAACACACGCAGTGTCCTGAATTGTTCGTAATTAAACGAAAATGGAGGTGTCTTAAAGAACACTATACCTGTGTACTGTTCGCTAGCAAGTTGAAACTGTTCTAAGAACACAATTGGTGTCCTGAAATGTTAGTACATAAACGAAATTGGACGTGTCCTGAAGAACACTATATCTGTCCTTACTGTTCGCTAGCAAGTTTAAACTGTTCTAAGAACACACGCAGTGTCCTGAAATGTTCATTTCACGTGTGACGCATTTGTAATTACTTCAGGACCCGAACAGTGTCCGTAGAACATCAACGTGCATGTGCTAACCAATCTCTGTGCATTTGGTGTCCTGCGGACAGGCACTTCCTTCGCGGACATGTTCGCGAACAGATCATATGACCGCGCCCACGCTGATCGCGTGTTCTGAATGCGGACACTGTTTGTGTCCCCAAACAATTTAAAGGTACATTTTCAATTAATCCATTATATTTTTCAATGAAATCTCACCATGGCACAAGTCCCACATAGTAATCCTGAGTTTCTACACACCTTTTGAAACTTTTCAAACTTTTTTTTGTGTTCGATCTGTCCGTGGACAGCGCACAAGCACCCCTATAAAAGACCACGCCCTACAGGGTATTCTCATTGTGTTTCTAGCTATTCTTCAGAACACAGCGATTTTTGCTGCCACCTGCAGATTACACCATCATCGAGATGGCATCCATGGCTGAACTACTGCCACCTGGTGTTGCACCTGCTTCAGCACCATCCCCACCCCCTACACCACCACCACCTCCCCAAGGGCCTGAAGAGGGGAACAGGAGTGAGGATGCAGAGGAGGAAGAAGAGGATGATGAGAATGAGGTAGAGGAAATCCCTACTACCCACACTAGGCGTGCGTCTTGGGTGTGGCGGTTATTTACCATTCATGGGAATGGTCCTAAGGCTTGTGCGAACCGTGTTACCTGCAATGAGTGCAAAATGATACTCAGTCGCGGGAAGCATGGTAAGTACAGCTTTGGGACCACTACTATGAAGCGACCCCTGAGGTCATTTCACTCTGGGGCTATTCGCAGGGTTGTACCTTGCGAAGAACGTAGCAGGTTGATTTCCTCTACTTCATCCTCTGTTTCTGAACCTGTCACCACAAGGACCACCTCTGTGGGACAGCGTCTTCATCAAACTGCCTCACAGGCCATACAGAATGCTGATGACCCTTATCTTTCGAGGGTCACAGTTGTATGTATGTACTGTGACACAGTACTCTGCAGGGGGGAGCGACTTTGTAGTGCTTTTGAGACTCTACATCTTCCTCTCTCAGCTCGCCCTTTCTTATCCCTGTGGTTGGTGTCCCCCCTGTACCTTCCTTTCCCCTCCTCTCCTAGTGTGTCGTGTATAAAAAACCAAAAAAAATACAAAATAACAAAAATCAAAAAAAAAATAAGGCTCTTTTCAGAGCCGCCTTTCACAGTTAAAAAATAGAAGTGAAAATAAATGAAGCAGGGCCCTTTGTATTTTTTAGAAGTCCGCGGACAGTTAGCGAACATTTAAAAAATTGGGTTGCTACACTATCACAAACATTGCAATTTTCTCTGGGAGGAAGTGGTAGCTCTGAAAAGAGCCTTTGGGAGGTGTTTGTGAGTCAAAAATTATAAATGCTTAACACCTACTTCAAATGTTGTAATTCCAAAAAAGGTCGCAATGCATTTTGTACATTTCTCAGAAAAATCTGATTGCCACCATAAGTAAGATGGACTCCGTCTCTGTGAAAAATGTTTGTACTGCGAAACAGAATATTTTCTTTGTGAAAAGAAGACATGCCAAAATCTTTTAGAAAGGCACAAACAGCTTTATTAACATTGCGCCTTGCTTTTTTCATTTGTGGACCAAATGAAGAAGAACGAAGCAACATTTGTCTCTGTGCAATCCGTGAAAATGTCACTTGAGAATTAGGAAACATGTCCATAACCTTCCCAAGTCCTTCTTTCATAGCAAATTGCAAAAAAATTCCAGTCACATGTCCTAAACTGTTCCCTCCACAATGAATTACAATTATGTCTGGATGTTGCTCTGTCTCCAAAGTAGCACAGAAAGGTAGAAAGTCCAACCACTTCATTCCACGTACTCCATGTCAGTGTACTTCCACATGTGGGAATCCAAGATCCACAGCTACTCCACAGCTTTCTGCATGCACCTTCAAACAATATATCCATGAATCTCCCAAAATCCGTACAATCTTTTTCCTAAAACACACAGACATAACTATCTGTTGTTCTCTCAGCAAAAACAGTATATGAGAAACTCTCTTCTAACACAAAACACCCACTAAACTTTGCTGACCAATCCCTTTCAGTACTCATTCTCATTTGCATAACTTCTGAACGCAAAAATCTCCGGATGTAACTCCCGATGTCCGTGAACTACCGCCATGTCCGCGGACATATCGTAACATGAACAGCCCTTCTACCATTTCCACTTCACTCTCTCTGCCATTCCCTCATTGGATGTAGCTAAGAAGTCACATGACCATGCATCAATCACATTCAAGACCTCTACATCTAACTGCATCATCATAGATCAGCACTGCAAATGTACTGTGAATCTCTCTGAGGACAAGTGTCATATCATTGGCAAGCACCATCTACCAGAAATACTGTACAAGTCTCCAAGATTTGTACTTGCAGCTCCATGCATATCCATATGCATGAACACAAACTTCAGGTATGCATATTTTCTGTACAGTAGATGAACACATTTTCAAACAGACTTTTAGCTTGTGTAATCTGTAAAATTAATTTACTGTATTTTTTTCAATTTCCTAAAATCAACTATCACTTATAAACCTTTATACTATTTACTTTCTTTACACACACACACTCAAATCATGTTAAACTAACATTTTTTAAATGAAATATATAGACTACATATATTCAAACAAAATTGCATGCAAGCACAATCTATGTTTAAATCTTTAAAAAAAATACTTATACAATTTCATATTTTTTTGTTTTTATTTATTTATTTACTTAATTACTTTAATTTAGACATGACATTGAGGCGCTATTACCTAGTACAGCTTAGTTACAGAAATAGTGGTATTCACTTGTATATTATAAATTTCACAAGAAATAGTAAAGATATTTGTTTTGCTACAGTTAATCATTCAATACAATTTGTTCATTAAGAACATATCATATGTACTGAACTGATGCAATGTATCTTATGTAAATAAATTAGTTTAATGGTTTTGAAGAAGGCGCTGAGGATTTCAATTAAAAAAATCAATATCTAAATTAAAAACAGTGCTATATACAAACAAAATTACTAATTTGAATCTTTTACAATTGCAGTGAAGACCAGTCTCCTGAAAAGAAGCAGCCGAATTTGAAGAACAAAGAAGAACTAAGAAGTTACCTGTTAATTTAAGAAAAAAAGTAAGTAGAATATCAATATAATATTTGTATTATTACTCAAACATACTGTAAAGTTAATACAAGCTATTTCTGTGCCTAAAAATAGAGATTGTGTACCATTTTGTCCAAAAATCTCCATGTCTTAAACAGCGATTTACAGCCAGAATGGCCGACAAATTCCTATTTTTGGACACACAAATTACCCAACTGAACCGCTACAATTTTCATATTATAGAACAAACAACTGTTTTAATTGTATACATTAGGTTTACTATTTGTACTTTTCCACACCACTAGCTTACTTTTTTTGTCATCTGAACCCCAGTTTAGTGACACATAAATTCAAGAATACCTATCCCTACTAGTTGTAGTTCCCAATGCACAATCACACACCATTACAAACCTCTTTATTATCTTACTCAACCACTCATGCACACATACATTGGAGTACACCCCAACCCATACCATCTTTATTTATTTTCAACAGACCCTAAAGAATGCCTACCAAAAGTCAAGTCCATAGAAAGCAACGCAGAAGTAGAGCAAATGAAAATAAAACTGTCCAACATAAGCATCCATCTCTAGCAGAATTTGTAAAAAAAGTTGAAACAAAACAGCTAATACAGTCATTTAGTGAAACACAAGAAGTTTCAAGTACAAAAACTTTGCCTCCTCTATCAAAATGTAAAACAAACCAAAAAAACAATTAACAGAAAATCAGCTATCACTACAGATAAAACTGCTTTCTTAAATTTTGATATAATGCAAAGTAAGCATACCAAGAAAAGTATTTTAGCCAAAATGTACCGTCACAAAGTCCTTAAAAATCTTATAAAAACAGGAAACAAATCAGGTTCAATGCTTAAAACATATCGTAGGAAATTAATCTTAGAAGCGTTGATGGACAGTGCAATTCTTCTCAAAAGAAAGTTATTTATTTTAGTGTTAAAATGAAACCACTAACAAAACTAATAACTACATTACAAAAAAGACTTCTCAATAAGCGAAATGTCAACAGAAAGAACTTCTTAAGTATCTGCAGAGGTGAATGGAATCACACTACGAGCACAGAACCATATTTTAATGAAGAAGCGTACAAACAAAAGCAAACAAATACAATTGCAATACATAGCAGTGGTCGAGGTTATGAAAAAGTGAATAATACCATAATGGAACAAGAAGTACTCCTAACAAAAATATGCCCTGAAAACTTAGAATTACCCCTCATTCAACTGAATCAGAACGTCTAGTGTACAAATGGTCATGCACGTCAATGTGTAACATTCCCAAACAATGTTTCAAATCTTTACGCCAATTCCTCAATAAATATGTAAAAAGCAAAGACAAAGACAAAATCAAAATTAAATTACTGCAAAATATGGATACCTGTCCAGTGCGCAAGTACACAGGACTACAAGGACATTCATTGGCCTGCATTACATGACCTACTTGTAAAACCACTTTCCATGATATCAAAAGGATATCAACACATCATTCAACTATAAGAAATCTAGTCTATAAACTGTACTATGCTAAAAGTCCTGCTTTAGCACTAGCAAATTTAAATAACATCCTTTTACATGGTACAGCAAAAGACCTACTTGAAGAAATTGACTATATCCAGAAAAAATATTTTGGAAGTGAAAGCCATTTACAGAATGAAATAGCTTTAAACCTATTAAGCAACAATTCTACACATGGCAACCTTTTGCTAAACACATACAAAAAAGAAATACTAAAATGTAAAAATACTCCGGCTGAAGTACCAAACCATGTATGTGTATGTTGCCATAGAACTTTTTATAAAAGTAACACAAAAACTGTAGACCTATCATACAAAATAGAAGACAATGAAGATTCTAAATGGTTTGAATTAGCTCTCTACCTTGTAGCAGAAAACAAATATGAAATAACGGACCCCTTAATACTTTGCAGTTACTGCACTACAAAACTTGACAACAACCAAACTCCTTCACATGCTATCACAAATAATTTGGAATTATACCCAGTACCAAAACCCCTACAACAACTTAATTTATATGAGAGCATCATAATTCAAACAGTACACCCATTTCAAGCAATAATACGCCTTCAACCAAAAACAGCAAAATTACCTCCCTCTGAATTGGTAAAAGGCATTCGTGGAAAAGTGGAAAAGTAGTTTATTTACCATTAGATCTAAAAGAAAATGTGCATACTCTAGGAGTGCAACGTCCAATGCAGCAATCTTTAATTATCTTAGTAAATGGAGTACCTACAAAAGACAGAAAAATATGGCAACAGCTGGTAGATTTACATAAAGTTAGACAAGCCTTCCAATATCTTAAAGAGAATAATGAATATTACAAAGAAATTAATATTGAAGAAAACTTCAAAACTACAACTGAAATAATTCAAGAAACACCAGAAGCTGGTCAATTTGAGGTACTAGATTCTGCTACAATATCAAATACTTTAGACCATTATACAATTCATCCTTTGCACTCTAATGACACCATAGAAGATGTACTGGAAACGTACCAAATGCGTCAAACAAAAGGATCGCCAATCAGAACATGGGGAAAAAAGTTTAGAAGCACGTGCTTTTCCTCTACTCTTTCCTACTGGCAAAGGAGGAAGGTATGATGATAGACCTATTCAAATATCAGCTTCAGAATACCGCTCATTACGGATGTATTCTGAAGATCCCAGATTTAGACAAAATGTGGAATACATATTCCACCTACTCTTTGAAAAGTGAACTAGCAACTTTATGTTACGGAGTTGCACACATATTAAAATCAGGATCACACTTTCAAAATATGACAGCTACACAATTATTAGAAAAAGTGCAACAAAAGGATGAGGTTTTACAAGCAAATATTACAAATCTATTAGCTAATATGCGTGGTACTAAAGAGTACTGGTTTCGATGTCATGGAGATGTACGTTGTATGATCAGAAACCTTGGCCCACCCACTTGGTTTGTTACATTAAGTTGTGCAGAATATGCATGGGAAGATTTACATGATTTCCTACGCATATCAAATAAAAACAAAACAAACATAGATATACTAACACCTGGAGAACTTTGTTCTTTGGATCCTGTCAATGTTTCAAGATATTTTCACCATCGCTTCATTGCTATGCTACATTTTGTTTGTAATAAAACTGTTTCTCCCCTTGGAGAAGTGCAACACTTCTTTTGGAAAAAAGAATACCAAGCCAGAGGAGCACCACATATCCACATGCTTTTATGGATCAAAGATGCTCCTAAATTTGGTCAAGACAGTGATGTCACTGTTTTACAGTTTATTGAAAAATATGTCACTTGTGAAATTCCATCAGAAGCCACAAATAGTGATCTTCATGCACAACTTTTAAAATTTCAAAGACACAAATGTGGAAAATATTGTCGTCGCAAATAAAAAAACAAAGGGAAATACTACACCAAATGCCAATTTAGTTTCCCTAGACCAGTTACAAATACAGGTCAAGTGAACAACCTCATGTCTTCAGTTAGACATAGTGTTAAAGGTAAGTCACCTAAAAATACATATTACAAAAAAAGAAAAGAAGAAGAAAAATATATCAATGATTATAATGCAATCATTGGCCACTTATGGAATGCAAACATATATGTGCAGTACATTGCAGACAATTCTACTGCAGTTGCATGATATGTCACAGCATACTTAACTAAAGCAGAAAAAACAGAGCTACAAGACCTCTGGAATGACCTGTCATCAGATAAAACAGTGTCTCAGAAATTATACAGCTTGGGCATAAAAATGCTCACCCATAGAGAATGTGGATCATATGAAGCAGCTGATCATTTAACTGGTACTGCATTGAAGGGTAAATCTGAAAATATAGTATGGCTAAGTCTTGGTCCAGCTAAATCTAGAAAAAAAGTTCTAAAATCATATGAAGATATAGAAACAATAGCCAAACGTGATCCCAACAGCCAAGACATTTAAAAAAACAATTTATTGGACACATGCTACCCAAACAGAAGTAATACTTTGGAAAACATGTGTCTATACCACATAGCCCAAAACTACACATACAAAAATAATATGATACCTGATGAAAAAAAAAGGTAAATAGTGACAAACTGTGACAAACTGTGAAGGCAGCTTAGTTAAACTCACTAAACAAAATTTAATTAATCATATCAAATTGTCATTAAAGACTCCTCAACTTAAAGAAGTATATTACATGTCCCTGCTACAACTCTTCAAACCATGGAGAAAAGAAGAACACATACTAGATAACTATGACTCATATGAGGATGCTTTCAAAGCAAATGAAAGCACTTTAACTGATGTAAACTTTACAGTACAAAACAATGTTGCACAATGAACAGCAACACGAAGAAGAACTCCAAACCCAACTAGATAAGGACACTCCTGAGAGTAGTCAACCTTCTGTAACAGGAAGCCAAGAACCACTGGGAGAACCGCTAATAATAAATGAGGCAGAATTAGCTATGATAGAAGTAGAAAACACCATGTGTCAGTATGAAGATAAAGACGACTTAACTATACTACAATCAAAACTAAACAATGAGCAATGTAGCATTTTTCAAGAAGTAACAAAACAAATTGCACATGGTGTAAAACATGAAAATAAAGAATGTTCCTGCCATAATTATAAACCTATACTACTGTACGTCAGTGGTGAAGCTGGTTCTGGCAAAACATTCCTAATCAAAATCATTAGTAAGTTCCTTCAACAATTGACAAACAACAAACTGTCAGCTGTTGTCACTGACCCCACAGGTTTAGCTGCCTACAACATAGGTGGTGTTACATTACACTGATTACTACTATTACCAGTAGAACAACAGGACAAATTAGACTATTACAAACTTTCTGCAGAAGCTGCAATGGAACTATGCAGAGTATTGAAACAAATGAAAATGCTACTAATAGATGAAGTGAGCATGATCTCCAACCTGATGTTAGCTTTGATTCACCTCAGATTACAAGAAGTACTCAAAACAGACTATGAAGAGCTCTTTGCAGGAAAACACATTATTGTTTTTGGAGATCTGCTTCAATTAACACCAGTAAAAGGTGAGCCTATTTTTAAAACATTAGGACACAAACTCTGCCATAAAACTGTTGGCAGCATTGAAAATGTCAACCGTTGGCAACATTTCCAATACAGAGAATTAACAGAAAACATGCGGCAATCTGCAGATCTCACTTATGCCAACATTTTAAAAAGTATCAGAGTTTGTATACTTTCTAAAGAAGCAGAAGCAATATTGAAAACCCGGCACATTAATGCACTTTATGGCGATAATGCATGTGCTATAGATGTTATGGAACAATTAGCCCACAAAAATGTCAATTGTATGGCCTTAATGCCAACTCTTGCAAGCTGTTTCCAATTCAATGAAATCATGCTAAGTAAAGAAATGCAACCAATCATGGAAATTAGCGCCACAGACAAACTAGATGTACATGGTATGACACCACCCATGTGTGACCAAGCCACAACAAGACTAAATAGTTTAGAAAAATCAATCTCAAACACAGCAGGCTTAGAAAATATATTAAAATTATCCTTAAAATGCAGAGTAATGCTTAAACGTAACCTTGACGTGGACCAAGGACTAGTTAATGGAGCACTGGGTACAGTTGTTGGCTTTCAAACATACCCACGCGACAACAAAATTCAGTTTGTCAATATACTATTTGACAAACTTTCAGAAGTAAAAAGGATAGGACGCTCAACAGCTAGATTCCTTCTCTTCAAAAATATGTATGTACGCAGAGAACAATTTTCTCTAACTCTTGCATACGCAGTCACGATTCATAAATCACAAGGTCTTACCCTAGACAAAGCAATGATAGATATTGGTAACACAGTCTTTAAAGAAGGCATGAGCTATGTAGCACTATCACGCTTACGTACACTTGACTGTCTCTTTCTAATCAACTTTGATTCAAGTAAAATAAACACTGATATTCCTTGCATTTTAGAATACAATAGACTTGGCTCACTATACAGCCCCCACCTAAACACATTCTGTTCCACAAAAAGTAAAACGTTATAAAAGAAAAATAAATCAAACAGAAATGCAACAGGATGTCACTGCAAATCCTCCAAAGAGAGTAAAAGTAACTAATACTTCATCAAGTACCACAAGCAGAAAAGAATCAATTAGGGAAAGTAAGCCAGGTACTTCTTTAAAGAAGGAAGACAAACTCCAAAAAAAAGCAGTTAGATACAGAACTACCTGGACCATTTAAATTCTCAAATATAGTTGGTGTAAGTTGCTAAGCAAATGTAGCAATGAATATTATATTTCAATTACCACCAATTGTTGACAACATTTACTTACAAAGTACAGACCCATTGTGTATGCAAATGTTAGTACTTCACAGAAATGCAGCAAACAATCCTGATAACACATATAGAGGTCGATTCATGGAGCAAAGCTGCACCGAAAATCCCAGAGCAAGCAGGCGCAAGGTAGCGCAAGCGCGAGAAACGCAGCGCACGCGCAAGTGTGCGATGCAAGGAAGACGCTGCACGTGTTTCCCGCTGTCCGTGCGCCCAATCCAGCCATGGCGCACGCAGGCATACACGGCGTGCGCTACGCGCACAGCAAAAGCGCACATAGCGCGGCGCACACAACCAAAGTGGGCGGAACAGTGGGCGTAACACGCGGACTGGGGAATAACGTGTGAAAAAGAAGGCGTAACTGGGGAAGTACTGCAGGGAACTACACGGAACGCCCACACGCATGCGAACAACCAGTATTCATGGATTCGAATACGGGAAACCCGCGCACGGCAAAAGACGCACACAGGCGTCAACGCGTCCGACACACGAAGGCAGGCGGAACCGTCCCTGCGTACAGTATAAAAGTGCGCGCAAACAACAAACACGTATATACAGCTACGATGAATGCCCCATTTGTCGCAGCACTGATCGTGGGACACCGCAGGAGGAGGAGAATAGCCAGGGCACGCATTTTCGCACCACGGACAAGCCTTTTTGGGATGCCTGACGACCAGGTCTATGGCAGGTATAGGTTTCCACCCCACATCATCCTAGACCTGGTCAGGGAGTGGGAAGATGACCTTACATCCCCCACCCTTTGCTCCCAAGCATTTAGCCCCTTGGAGAAGCTGCTCAATGTCCTGCATTTTTTGGCCACTGGGTCATTTCAGCGGACTACTGCCATAGTGGGGGGGTCTCACAGGCCACGCAGTCACGCTGCCTACACCAGGTCTTGGCAATCATGACAGCGCGCCCCTCAGTCCGCAGGCACATATACATGCCCAGAACACCCGCAGAAAGGCAGGCCGTTGTCCTGGATTTTTTCAGGGTGGCACACTTCCCCAAAGTGCTCGGTGCCATAGATTGCACCCATGTGGCCCTACGTCCACCTAGGGCCACTGAGCACATCTACCGAAACCGCAAGCACTGGCATTCCATCAATGTACAGGTGGTATGCGATGCAAAGGGAATCATCACCTCTGTCTATGCAAACTACCCTGGCTCCACCCATGACAGTTTCATATACAGAATGTGTGCCCTGAGCCGGGCCCTGGAAGCTGGGCAGCATGGCGATACATGGCTCCTAGGTGAGTACAAATGCCCTTGCACATGCATGCATGTCACACACACACACACACACACAAATAAACAAACCACAATAATCACAACCATTTACACCTCCCCAGGGGACAGTGCCTACCCTCTGAGCAACCACATGATGACGCCAATCCGGAACCCCACCACACCACCCCAGGTAAGATACAACTCCACCCATATTTCAACCAGGGCCATAGTGGAGCTCACATTCGGAGTGCTCAAGTCACGTTTCCGCTCCTTTGACCGCTCTCGCGGGCAGCTACTCTATGCACCACCAGTAGTGTGCAGGATCATTGTGGCAGCATGTGTCCTGCACAATGTTGCAACACGGCAGGGGGTCCCGGTGGACATGGTGGTGCCCCCTCATCCCCAACCACAGGCACAGGCGCTGCCCATGGGAGGGGACAGGGCACATAGCGAGGAAGCCCGGACCCAGCTTGTGGCCACATTTTTCACCTAAACTCCCACCCCTGCGGAGTGCACACAGGCCTGGCACATACCAGGTGACAATCGATGATGACAAAGAGACAGTCAACTGTCACAATCCTACCACCCTGAGATAGTTGCCATGGAAGTGCCACATTGTCTGCATCCCTAGCTACTTTAACACAAGCTATCCTGTGTGACCAAAAGCCACACATATGACATGACATGATATGGCCTATACACAAGTATTTCAAGGTGTGATGAGGCAGGGATGGGGGAACAAGGGAAGACAGACAATGGTACTACTAGGCCAGGTGTCATTTAGATTGTGCAAGTTCAGGGGTAGGGGGAAGGGAAAAGTGCAAGGGGAAGGGGGAGGGGGGGAGTGCAGTACAGGGGAAGTAGACCAAAAAACAAATACATAGGCCAGCTGGTGGCAACTGCAAAGGTAAGTGCAGACAAGTGCTGGGAAGGGGGGGCTGTAGGGATAGAGAGACAATACCACAGTGCGGGGGTTGCCAGGGAGGCAGTGCAAGTGGAGAGTGGCTGGGCCAGGAACCGAGGCCGGTGAGAGTGGACCAGTTGCAGATCCAGTGCAGTTCCAGTGAAGAATTTTGCAAGGGAGAGGCAGAGAGAAAGCAGAAGCAAAGAGGAAGGTCTTGAGGTGCTTCCCGAACCGGAGATGGTTCCCCTCAAGTTCCAGTGAGGCAGGAAGGCTGTTCCAGAGGGAGGGCCCTGCCGCGGAGAGAGATCTAACCCCAGCTAGTTGCTTTGAGAAGCGGGTGACCCTGACATGCAAGGTGTGCATCTCATATACCTGCAAAACAGGCCATGGCCATCACTGGTATGTCACTCAAACCCTCCCAAACCACAACATGACATGGCAAGCAATACCCATACACCAACACAGTAACAATAAGGTACACATTGCCATGTCCAAAATGTACAGTGGCATCAGACAATGATGCCTGACCTGGAATCAGATGGAATGAGTGACCAACAACCTCCCACCCAAAATAAGTCATTTCCAAATGCATTACAAGAGTTGTAGACGTAACATAACAATGAATGCCTGTCTACATGCACATTGTGCATTGCAAAATCAACACTGGAGCTTCTGTGTGCTGTGTCCTACTCCTGCAACACACTGCTCAGCGCACAGCACAGTGAACAGCCATTGTGTGTGATGCACACCCTGAGCATCACATCTAAGCGACAGACCACATCAAAAAGCAAATTAGGCATGTACAGGATCCATAATTGGTCACAGAACATGTGCTGCAGGGACACAGTGGGCACCAGAAGGCAAACAGTGTACACGTGGATATGCAAGGGTGGGAGTACATGTAGTGCATCAGAGTGCAAGTGTGTGGGTCAGCAAGAACATGCACTCAACATATGCATGTGCAATCAAGTGACCATCAGTGTTCTCTACACATCACATGTGAACATTCACCATGTGTACACCCCAGCATGTCAAACCATAACTATCCCCTCGCACCTAAAAGGTAAACACAACACATGAACAGGCATTGATCAGCAGAACACAACATGTACATAGGATACCACCATTACAATGTCAGGGTTCCCATCACACTGCAGGGCAAGGCAACTATCAACAACGACCCCCCTCCCTCACAAATGACCATGACCCACTGAACAACTGAACCTGGGTCATGGAGCCTTCAACCCTCAATTCCACCTGGCCACAGGATCACCTTTACCCTTCGTCCCATCTCCCACCTTGTGTGTAAAAAGGTGCCTGCACCCTCAGAATCCACACTCATTTCCAAAATCACAAAATCCAAGGCATAAAAACGAACCAGAACACCCTCCAGTAGATGACTTGACGTAGGAGTACCTCACAAAGGCCAAGTACTACCACAATGATGCAACAACCAAGGTAGCACAGTAAAACAATGTCACAACAGGATGTGAACCATGTGTGGTACATAACATAGGATGATGCACCATGAACGGATGTGTACTGTCACAGGTCCCGTGTACAGGCGCGGGAGTGTCACGAAACAACCACCCCCACCGTGTCCCGGGTGCCTGCAAGGTCAAACTCACACAGGCCCCTGAGACCCTGGTGGGGAAGGAGGTTCATGGATATGCAGTCGGGACAGGTGTTGGCACACTGGATAACTGGAATGAGTGGCAGGAGAGGGGAGGAGGAATGACACATGAAAGTAGGGAATGCACGAAAATGTACTACCTGCATGAACACATACACAATCCAAACAAACGTGGACATCATTGTCATGGCCTTCTGTAGTCCAGGCTTAGGAGTGGTACGAACCAACCACCCCCTCTAGGGTTTTGGGGCCTGCAAGTTCGGGGCTTACACAGGCATCCGCAACCCCAGCGGGGAAAGAGGGTTAGGGAACGTTGTTTGGATAGGTACGGGAAGCAGGAACACCGGGTAGAGGGTACAGGGTTCAAAATTGCATAGGATTCCGGGTGATTAGGGGGAAAAAAACATACCAAATTGAATTACACATACATCCATGCATTAGTGCACCCACAGCAAGCCTATGTAGAGCAGTTTGAAAGAAAAACAACAAGACACTTAGCTCTGGTTTTGAGTGCTGGCCTCCTGGCTGCAAACTCTCAGGTCCGGTTACAGGAGCACTGCAATGCTGCAAAGAGTGCCACAGTCAACAACCTGTACGTGCCAATTACACAAAAATACACCACCAAACATGCCCCATAGCAACAAACTACTCTATAAATAGACAATCCCTCAGTGCAGGTGTCGCAGACAGAGGAGTGTCCACATCAGAATCACTCACCCCTGACACATGGACTTGATGCTCATCCAACTCAACATGGACGTCAGAGTCGTCATCAAGGCTGCACTCATAGGCAGCCAGAGACAAGATGGACTGTAGCACTTGGGGGTTTTCGTGGACTACTACCCCACAACCCCCACTAGTGCCGGGTTGATGTAGTGGTAACAACCCTGTGTCTGGCATGACAACACCATCCTCCGCCTCCATTGCGTCATCACCTGAAAAATAGAGAGAAAAAAGGTCACTACACATGTCACAAGCACTCAACACACACACACACACCGACAGCAAACGCATCAGGCAGACATGTGACACGCAACATATAACCTGGCATGCATGCTGGGCCAACTTTAAATTGCTTCTGTGATCAGACCTGTTGAAAGGTGGCAGTTTCCATGGAAGTGGGTCTATGCAGTTCAGAAAATGTGTACGCCACTCACTACCTACATGTACAAGGACTCCATGGTGTGTGCCAGGAAAGGTGAAGGCAGTGCAATGTCAAATTCAGACATCTCGTGTATTGTGCATTCAATGTGTACCATATCTAGAAGCCAAGCACCCCTCCACCCTAGTACCAAAGCAGGGATGCCTAGCATGTGTATTGACAGGCAGTGTTGACTGGCATCAACAGCTTAATGTGATTCAAGTGACAACACTGCAAATGATGCTGGGACAGTAAGCAGGACACATGATGAAAACTCTGGATTCCGCCCATGTGTGAAGAAGACACAACAACAGTTGGACAGATTCATTGGCCATTGAACAGGCTGAGGCTTGTGAGCCACACAAATTGTCAGACCCTAAACATGTGTGCAACGCAGGACTGAGCCACAGTTGACATGGGAAGGCTGATGAGATGGCAGGCAATGTATGTAACCAAGGACTTGTATTACAGTGATTATCCTGTCAAGGACACATAGGGGCATGCGTGCAATGCACATGGAGCATGAATGGGCACTCATGTCCCTGCGGGACATCTGACCTATGCAGAGTACAAGTGAGATACCCTGCATCAAGTACTAAGGCTGTACCACACGACATATGTTTGGCAGATTCTATGCTGGAAGTTAGCATCTACACAGGATGCATGAACAAGAAAGTACACATTGGCAAGATTGAAGAACACCAGTGCAAAGGTGGAACTGGGGTGCAGAGTGGCGGAGGAGGGGCAAGGGAGCATGCCTACATGGAGTCCCCGCATGCAGGCAGAGGAGACATGCATGACGGAAGCATTGCATTACTTACACATCTGAACCATGTACACGTCACATGTAGCGGCAATCATGCACAACACATCCCACAAGTGAAACACACACGTCCTCAACATACACACATCAACACTCACTGGACTGGGCATCAAAGTCCAGCATCTCTCCCACTCCTTCGACCAATTCAGCTGGTATGAACTCCGCAACGAGTGCCTCATGCGGAGTGAGCTCTTCCTCCTCTGGTGCAGGCCCACCGCCAGTCACCAGAGTCAAGTTGTAATTAGAGGCACGCTCAGCCTTAGTGCTGTGTTTGATGTCATTCCAACGCTTTTTGCACTCTTGCGCCGTGCGCACCTCATGGCCGAATGAACTGACATGTTCCGCAACATGCTTCCTGCGGGTGTCACGTTGGGCAGCCGTTGTCCGACTATTGGCACCCACTAGCATGTTAAGGCTGTGGCCCCGCACGTAGTCCACGAGGAAGTCCAGTTCCTGCTTGCAGAAAGGCTTCTTCCTCGACATGCAGGAGGTCGTGGCTGTGTGTGGGGTCCCAGCCTGTGCTGCAGGTGCAACCTTCCTCCTCTTGGACTGTGGCGCAGACCCCGGCTGGCTAATGCCGCCCTGACCCGTATGGCCAGTGGGTTCAGTGGATTGAGCCAAGGGAGTGGCAGGTGGAGGGATGACCAAAGGCCTGACTTGTGTCAGTGGCAGCTGGGTGCCCACTAATGGACCCTGCGCAGCAACATCAGCTGTGGCAGGGTCATTGACCGCAACGGTCCTGGTTGGCAGACTCACAACCAGGGTGCTGTTGGGTGCATCTGCCCCTGCACTTGCCAACACCCGGCTGTTCGGGGCGGCAGATGACATGACTGCCCCAGGGACACGTGTCTTGGTCTGAGCAGCCCGGCCTGCCCCTATGGTTTCCCTCCTGGCCTGTTGGAGATCTACCAAGGGCTCCTCAAGTGCCAACGCAGCCTGCGCTGGCAGACCCTGAGCCTGGGTGGCGGTGTCCACAGCTGCACCTGCAACTACCACTACCCTTGGGCCCGCGGCAGTCGATGGTAGGACTGCCGGGTCACACGGGCGCCAGTGCCAGATGCAGAAGCTGCATCCCCCGGAACCACAAGAGGTGGTGGCATGACTGCACCGACACATGGCACAACATTGTGCTGAAGTGGCGCACCCCTGCCTCTTCCCCCTCTGTGGCCGCCCTGGACACCCTGGAGTCCCCCTACTCCCTGGTCACCACGGCCACGTCCCCGACCACGCCCGCCACGAGGAGGACGTCCAGCTGAGGCGCCCCTCACCTTTGATGGCCTCCCAACCATGGCACAGATGTAGTAGTGCCGGCACAGATGGAGTGGTGCCAATGGGAGGTGTACACCACAATTGACCAGGGAAATTGGGGTGAAGGGGGTGGATAGCAAAATGTTAACAGCCCCTCTGCATCTGCAAGGCTGTATGTGACCCCGGTGATGTAGTGACGGGTCACGCAACACTCAGGCACCCCAAAACTGCAGTAAAACCGTGCACGCAACCCTGCAGCCTACGTGCGTGGATTCAACCTCCCGCAGTACGCGGTGGCACCCAGTAACACGAATAACGCGTACGCGTGGGACACGCAGGCTACTATGACATCGAAAATGGGTGCGATACACAGGGGCACCCGCAGTGGGAAAAAGAGCGTGTGCGACTCACCGTCTGATTAGCGCGATGCAGAAAAACACGCGTAGCCAATACCCCCGCCAAAAGAAGAGATACGTCCTTGATAACTGTGAAGTTGTGATGGGGCGCGAAACAACAGGAAGCAGCAACACACGTCGGTCTCCACGAAAGGCACGTACAGCGAACTGCTGGGCCCGCTCACCTTTAACCCGTGCTGAGGGAAACGCCCGCACGCATCACGTCACTTACGCGCATGGGCCCTTTCCTCGTATTACAAGTGGACGTGCAGTTTTTCACGCGCGCTGAAATGCCCATGCACGCCCGCGCGCATCACATCACTTACACGCATGGGCCCTTTCCTCATATTACACGCGGATGTGCAGTTTTCACGCGCACTGAAATGCCCATGCACGCCTGTGCGCGTCACCTCACAGGGGCGCTTGCGCTTGAGGGGCCTTCTGTCCAATGAAATTGCGTATGGGCCTTTCCTCGAATTACACGCTGACGTGCAGAATTTTCACATGCCAAATCACTCCGTATCAAGCTGGCCACGCGTAAGCACACGGAAGACCACGCTCCTGCCCAGAAACCGAATTACTGCCCCCCAGAGCCCCGAGCACGCTCCCACCTGCCATCTGCTGCTGCCTGACAGCCTGCTGCCCACGTGCCCTGCCATTTGCTGCCTGCACATCAGCCAGGGGTGCTGTTGCTGTGACCACCCCTGCCGGAACCGAAGACTCCGGACTGGGATTCCATCGCTCCACAGCCCAGCCCCAGGACCCAGTTGCCCACCCACTCCTGCCTCTGGGGTTGTAATGTCGGGCAGTGCAACATCTGGCACCACTGACAACCCCCGGCCAGAGAGGCAGAGGGGCACCAGCTTCAGTGCCAGGGAAGTTGGTGTCCTGGTGGAGCAAGTCCTGGGGCAGTATGATGCCCTCTTCGGACGTTCCCGCGCCGACAAGGAAGGACGGACTTGGATCTGGACTGACATCGTGACTGCCATCAACGCGGAGGGGGTGGCAGTCCGCGACTTACAACATGTCAAGAAGTGCTGGGAGGACTTCAGGTCCAGGACCCTGAACAAGGCCCGGCGCCTCTTGAAGTCAGCGGATGCTAAGGGGCGCCGGGGCCACTTGTCGGAAGATCAGATGAGGGTCCTGGAACGCATATCCCCAGCGCTCCACGTCCAGGTCCTTGAAAGGCAGACCCGTCTGGAGTCGAGCGGTAAGTGTACATGCATCCTGATTGTGAGCTGTGCGTGTGGTGATGTTTCAGTAGTGTGCAGGTTGCACATCTGTTTGTATGGGGTCGAGTATGGGTGGGGGTGTACAGGGCCGTGGGGCTAACATATGCGAGGGCTGTGATGTGTGAGACATGGATGGTGCTTGTGTGTGTAGGCTTGCATGCCAAATGCAGTTGTGTGGGCACACATGTTTGGATGAATGTGTATGTAAGTAGACATGTCCGTGATGTGACGCATGTATGTTGTTTTCAGCTGCATGTATCAGCACTGTGTACATGTGCATGTGTGTGTATTTGACAAGGGTGCAACAGTGATGCAACATGAATGCATGTGACAGCGGGATGTGGAAGCCTGACTGGCAGATGTGACATGGATGCCCATCTGAACACTGAGACACTTGGCAGAGGTGTACACATGCATGCAAGTGTGGTGGTGTGTGTACATGTGTGGTGCACTTCCTGTGTTGCATGTGATGTCTGGCTCACCTTTGCCTGCTCATGCTGTTGTATGTGTATGGATGGTGCTGGCAGTTGCGATATGGCTGTGGTATGGCTCATGTGTGCGAGTTGAAATGACATGTGTGTTGGGGATTGTGATGGCATGTCTGAGGTTTGCCAATGCCACTCATGTACAACTGTCATGTGTGTATGTGTCCATTGTACAGTGCCCTGATGCCTGTGTTTTATTTCTCCCTGTCTGCAGCGTCAACTGATGAAGAGGGCGGAGAAGGTGCTGTGGAGCACAGCGGCGGGGAGCCCACCGCCAGACGGAGACGCAAGGCCCGGCTCCCCTCCCATGTTGTCATCTCGTCGGGGAGTGAGGAGTCCGGTGCCGCGTCCCAGGCCGCAGCTGCCGGGGGGAGGTCCAAGAGGCGGAGGTTGGAGTTGGACTCCATCTTCCCACCCATCAGTCACCTGGGTGCCCTGTGGAGCTGCCTCTGACGGTGCGGCCAGGCTGGTGGAGGAGGCATCCCTGCCACAGTTGGGAGTCGGACGTCCAGCAGGGGTGGCCACATCAACGACTGCCCCCCAGCCGGCGGAGGATGTGCAGGCAGCAGGCGGCAGTGCACGGGCAGAGGCACAGCAGCAGCAGCAATGTGGTGGGAGCCATGAAGGCTCGGGGCCTTCAACATCGGAGGGGCAGGCATCGGCCGGAGGGCAGGAGGACCCAGGACAGAGAGTGTCTTCCGTGTGGCAGCGGTTGGGCCACGCCATAGATGCAGAGCGGCAGCGGGCGGAAGAGGCACGGCTTACAATGGTCAGGGCGGAGAACTCCATGCGGAAGGCCCTGAGGCGGGCCGAGTGCCTCGAGGCAATCCGCAGGGGTTTGGAGGGGGACACGGCGACGGCCCTGCGGACCCTCGGGGCCATGGAGGAGGACCGCCTCCGGGACATTGAGCAGGAGTTCGATGATGCCCTGGCCCAGGACATCCACAAGTGTGCCGTCAAACTAGCCCGCTGCCCTTGTACATAGTTATGTAGGTAGTGTTAGGTTTCATTTTTTTTTGGATTTATTTTGGACCTTTCGGACATTGGCCACATTTTTGTATATAGTTTATTTTATTAGTTAGTGTAGTTAGATAGGTTTCCTTTCTTTTGTTGGGATAATGGACCCTGGCTTGTTCCCATGTACATAGTTCACTGTTGGATTGTATTTTTCTTTCACATTTTAACCATGGAGCAATGGCTTTCTTTTTTATTTCCCATTGGATTTTGTTTTGTGGACAGTGACTTTGGACACCATTACTTTGGAATTTGATTTTTGGTTTTGCTTTTTTTCACGGACATGCTTCTTTTAATTTTTGTACATTCACATTTCTGTTTCTTTATTTTTGATTCTATTTATGTTTCCTTTAATACATATTTTTTTAGTGAACTTCAATGTGTGGTATCTCATTGGTTTCATGCATTTCATGATATGGGTTATGAGATTCACTGACACCCATTGGGTGTATGTGAGGGAAATGTGTTTGTTTCGGAACTTGCAATTGGTGTTCTGTGATGTAATTGCCAATTATGAGTGGGTGGATGCAATACTCAGGTGGGTGTTTTGCATTTGGAGGCTGACCATAGGGACCAGGGATCTAGATTGTGATGACATGTTGGCTGGGGAACATGAGTTGGACATGGGTGGGGACCTGCTGGCAGGTGCCCCACAGTGCTCGTAGGTGGGAGGGTGGAGAACATGAGTTGGACATGGGTGGGGGCCTGCTGGCAGGTGCCCCACAGTGCTGGAGGGTGGGGGGGTGACAGACATGGGTGGGGGCCTGGTGGAGGCTGCCCCTGCACTGCTGGGGGTTGTGGTGGTAGACATGGGTGGGGGCCTGCTGGAGGGTGCCCCTGCACTGCTGGGGGATGGGGGTGGTGGTAGACATGGGTGGGGGCCTGGTGGAGGGTGCCCCTGCACTGCTGGGGGGTGAGGGTGGTGGGAGACATGGGTGGGGGCCTGGTGGAGGGTGCCCCTGCACTGCTGGGGGTGGGGGGTAGGAGACATGGGTGGGGGCCTGGTGGAGGTTGCCCCTGACTGCTGGGGGGTAGGGGGTGGTGGGAGACATGGGTGGGGGCCTGGTGGAGGCTGCCCCTGGTGGCTGGGGGGTGGGGGTGGTGGTAGACTTGGGTGGGGGCCTCCTGGTGGAGGCTGCCCCTGCACTGCTGGGGGGTGGGGGTGCAGGGGGACATGAGTGGGGGCCTGGTGGAGGCTGCCCCTGGTGGCTGGGGGTGGTGGTAGACATGAGTGGGGGCCTGGTGGAGGGTGCCCCTGCACTGCTGGGGGGTGGGGGGGATGGGAGACATGGGTGGGGGCCTGGTGGAAGGTGCCCCTGCACTGCTGGGGGGTGGGGGTGGTGGGAGACATGAGTGGGGGCCTGGTGGAATCTGCCCCTGGTGGCTGGGGGATGGGGGTGGTGGGAGACATGAGTGGGGGTCTGGTGGAGGGTGCCCCTGACTGCTGGGCGGTAGGGGGTGGTGGGAGACATGGTTGGCGGCCTGGTGGAGGCTGCCCCTGGTGGCTGGGGGGTGGGGGTGGTGGGGAACATGAGTTGGACATGGTTGGGGGCCTGCTGGCAGGTGCCCCACAGTGCTGGGGGGTGGGGAACATGAGTTGGACACGGGAAGTGGCCTGCTGGCAGGTGCCCCACAGTGCTGGGGGGGTGGGAGACATGGGTGGGGGACTGCTGGCAGGTGCCCCACAGTGCTGGGGGGTGGGGGGGTGGGGAACATGAGTTGGACATGGGTGGGGGCCTGCTGGCAGGTGCCCCACAGTGCTGGGGGGTGGGGGTGGTGGGGAACATTAGTTGGACATGGGTGGGGCCTGCTGGAAGGTGCCCCACAGTGCTGGGGGGTGGGGGTGGTGGGGAACATGAGTTGGGCATGGGTGGGGGCCTGCTGGCAGGTGCCCCACAGTGCTGGGGGGTGGGGGGTGTGGAACATGAGTTGGACATGGGTGGGGGCCTGCTGGCAGGTGCCCCACAGTGCTGGGGGGTGGGGGTGCAGGGGGATATGAGTGGGGGCCTGGTGGAGGCTGCCCCTGCACTGCGGGGGGGGTGGGGGTGCAGGGGGACATGAGTGGGGGCCTGGTGGAGGCTGCCCCTGCACTGCTGGGGGGTGGGGGTGCGGGTGCAGGGGGACATGAGTGGGGGCCTGGTGGAGGCTGCCCCTGCACTGCTGGGGGGTGGGGGTGGTGGGAGACATGAGTGGGGGCCTGGTGGAATCTGCCCCTGGTGGCTGGGGGATGGGGGTGGTGGTAGACATGAGTGGGGGCCTGGTGGAGGGTGCCCCTGACTGCTGGGGGGTAGGGGGTGGTGGGAGACATGGGTGGGGGCCTGGTGGAGGGTGCCCCTGACTGCTGGGGGGTGGGGGTGGTGGGAGACATGCATTGTTGATCAGTAGTGCAAGGTGACATGTGGGTTGGCTGGGGGGCATGCCCATGGTGGATGAGCTGCCTGCGGGACATGAGCAGGGGTGCAGGGTAGTCCCCCGTGGTGTGGGCTGCCTGCAGGGGCCGTGGAGGTTGTAGAGCGAACACCTGGGAGGACCCACACGGCCAATTCACGTGTAGTACTCCCCAGAACCCCTGAAATACATGTACCCTGCTGAAATTGCGTTTGGAACTTCCCGCGCACCCCTGAAATACACGTACCCTGCTGAAATCACGTGTGGAACTTCCCGCGCACCCTTGGAATACACGTACCCTGCTCGCACTGGGCCAATCGCGTGTGGAACCTCCCGCGCACCCCTGGAATACAGGTACCCTGCTGAAATCGCATGTGGAACTTCCCACGCACCCCTGAAATACACGTACCCTGATGGAATCATGTGTGGAACTTCCCGCGCACACCTGAAATACACGTACCCTGCTGAAATCGCGTGTGGGACTTCCCGCGCACCCCTGAAATACACGTACCCTGCTTCCACGGGGCCAATCGTGTGTGGGACTTCCCGCGCACCCCTGAAATACACGTACCCTGATGGAATCGCGTGTGGAACTTCATGCGCACCCCTGAAATACACGTACCCTGCTGAAATCGCGTGTGGAACTTCCCGCGCACCCCTGGAATACACGTACCCTGCTTGCACGGGGCCAATCGCGTGTGGAACTTCCCGCACACCCCTGAAATACACATACCCTGCTGAAATCGCGTGTGGAACTTCCCGCGCACCCCTGATGCACACGTACACAGGACAATCGCTTGTGGAACTTCCCGCGAACCACTGAAATACACGTTCCCCGCTTGGTGTTTGCTGTTTGCCAGCCCCGTGAACTGGTCCAGGGTTAGCGCAGCCCTTTGCGATTATTTGGGGATTTTGAAGGCTTTTCCTTGCGCGAGGGCGTTCTTGGGGGCGTAACTGGCGCTGCTGCAGGGTCGCTGCGCCACGCTGTGCCACGGCTGGTTTTGGATGCGAAAATCCATGAATACGCTGTGCGCGTAAATCGATTTTAGCGCACGCGGCTGGCGCAGACATTCGCACGGGCATGCTGTGCGCCAGTCGCGTGCGCCACTTTTGTGCGAATTTCTATGAATTACCCTGTCAATCTTGCACAAGTTTACAACCATCATATTGTAAAACTCTTTGTAATCCGTATGTTGCCTCCCTCATTAGCAGCAAGCTATATGCTCTTTCAGCTAATGACACACACACACCAAACAAAACCTAACGACACACACAAACACAGCACCAAGTAGCAGATGTCACTGCTAGTTCACCTCCAGATTAGAGCCTCATTGCAATGCCTCATTTGTGACCAAATCGGTCAAAAGCCTGCCAGGCTCTCATAGATCAGTGTTATTTTATACCGTAGATGTATCTACCCAAAACGGACCAATTTCAAGGATGCCACAACCAACAACATACATGTTTCGCCATAATTGTGGATCATAAGAATGAGCAAGTTGACATGCTTTTGGAGCATGTTTATCAAACACCATTGCTGTTACCGTGGGTTGATTTATTTAAACCCTTCATCGTATTAATGGCATTTGGTAAAGGAAATATATTCAGATAACCTACAACACTGTGAAGAAGTGTGCTTGCATCAGTGCAGGGTTTCTGTAACGATGCCCCTTCAATGAGACCCATCTGCTACAATCTTGTCAGTAACAAGGGAGTCCCTGAACGACTGTAATGACGTAACTCTACCACTGTCACATTTCCCTTTCCATACCAACACAAGTTATTCCTAAGTTTATAATCGTTCTTGCAGGTGCTACTTTCTGTTTATGCTGCGTTTTATTGCACTGCGAAGCTCTAACATGTGCAGTCGTTGTACCCTTTCCCTATGGGCAGAGATCTTACTAATAAAAAAAATAAAAAAAACAGACCTCTTCTAACCCCGTGGTTTTCATGTTTTTCTTTAAAGTGGTCGAATGTATTTGCTTTGACTTCTTCACATTACAATTTCTGTTTGCTTAAAAGCACGATCTGGTTAAATGTTCAACTGTAGCAAGGTCTTCTCGGGGTAGGAAAATAATAATGACAATTTGCAGACCTGGTCAGAATAATTTGCATGTGTCGTCACTTTTTTACAGTTTCATTCTAAATGTTAACAGATTTTCGGATATTCTTGGCTGCTTGACTTTTGATCTGGATGAGAAGTGGACCACAAACGATATGAGCAATGTTTGCATTTCTGGGTGAAACTAATTGCCCTCTTACCAGCCATTTCTGGAAAAACTTGATACAAGATTTTCAGCAAAAAAAGACACATGTCAATAAGAATTGCATTTGAGGCTTAAATCACTTTAAACAACTTTTCTCACGGCCCAGAACGAAGCAATATATTTCAAATGTGACTTTATGTTCTGACAATATTATGTGTAACCTTGATTGTACCGTCAGTTATTGCTGTTATTATTATTATTATTATTATTATTATTATTATTATTATTATTATTAGTATTATTATTATTATTATTGTATTTATTGAGTGTGGACCTAGCTTAGAGAAGCAACAGAGTGCTTTACAGAGGTATACATCAATGCAGATACATAACAGAGTACTTTTCACTGGTAACAACACAACAGATATTGAGCGGGGCTAGGATACAGTGGGGGAAAGAGGATGGGTATGGCTGTACCGGGTTTTGGGGAGGAGAGGGGTGGCGGAATCTAGCAGGTCAGGTGACGTGAGGGGCGACGTGATGGCCTACGTGTTGAGGAGGAGTGACTCTTTGAAGAGGTGGGTCTTGAGTTCTTTTCTGAATTGTAGGAGCATGGGGGCGAGTCAGATGGAGATGGGGAGGAGGTTCCATAGTCTTGGGGCGTAGGCAGAGAAGGCTTGCTTTATGGTCCTTTCATTTTTGCAGCAGCAGATGTCAAGTCTTCACATTATCTGGCTTCTGGTGGTGTGCTGTCAGAGTATCTCCACAAGGTATCTGGGTGACATGAGGGTGACTGTTTTATAGATGATGCAGCAAGACTTGAAGGTGATTTGTGCATGTAGTGAGAGCAAGTCTAGGCCCATGAGGGCCATGATGATGTGGGTGTATCTGTGTAGACCCTTGATGAGGCATGTGGCCTTGTTTAGGACACTTCACAGGGGCACAAGGGAGGATGATGGGAGGCCTTTGAGGAGTGCATTGTGCCCATCCAGGTGGGATAGGACCAGTGCTTGAACAGTGGATCTAAAGCTTTCTGGAGGGAGGCAGGGCATATCCACCATTCAAACGCTGTTCCTATCCCACCTGGATGGGGGCAATGCACTCCACGAAGGCCTCTCGTTGTCCTCCCTTGTACCCCTGAGAAGTGTCCTACAGGTGGCGGCATGCCTCATCAAGTGTCTATGCAGGCGCAACCACATCATCCGACCTCTCATCGGCCTTCACTGGATCCCACTGCATGCACGAATCACCTTCAAGTCTTGCTGCATCATCTATAAGGGAGTCACCCTCAAGTCACCCGTTACCTCGCAGAGAAAGTCTGTATCTTCGCCGGACAGGAAAGGACCAGAAAACAAGCCTTTCTCTGCATACACCCCGAGACTATGGCACCTCCTCCCCGTCAGCATCAGACTCGCACCCACGCTCCTACAATTCAGAAAAGAACTGAAGACTCAGCACTGCAAGGAATCTCTCCTCAACACCTAGACCATCACGTCGCCTCTTGCGCCATCTAGC
Source organism: Ambystoma mexicanum (assembly GCF_040938575.1). Classification (NCBI taxonomy): domain Eukaryota; kingdom Metazoa; phylum Chordata; class Amphibia; order Caudata; family Ambystomatidae; genus Ambystoma; species Ambystoma mexicanum. The sequence goes on along the minus strand of NC_090924.1, from coordinate 805,783,619 downwards.
ACGCTAGACCCCACCAGCCTCTCTTATCTCCACCACCCAGTACACCTGTACCTCTCCACCATGTCCCTCTGTCTGCAACCCCCAATGTATATCTGTTCTGTTTTTTTGCTCTGAAAAGCCCTCTGTCATGTATCTGTACTGCTGCATACCTCTGTAAAGTGTGCCATTATGTATCAGTATTGCTGTATAACTCTGTAAAGTGCTCCATTGCTTTTCAAAGCCAGGTCTGTGCTCAATAAACATCATAATAATAATATTATAATAATAATGATATTTTGATAGAGATCATCTGAATTGTTAAATGCAGGCATAAGTGCGTTCGACCACCACTCCACAGCAACTTTACAATTACTGTCACACACATGTTAAACTAACGCTCTCTATACCTTGAAAAAGAAGGTGTATGGTTTATAGCTACTGATTAAGACATATACACAAAGTAAAAATGTGCAAGGACTGAAGGGCTTTATTAATTGCATGTAGATGGAGCACTTTATAGCAGGTTTAACGACGATATAAGCCAATTCGGCTAATTAAATCCCGAGAACATACGAGATCCAAACCTAGGAGCAATTGATTGAATCTTCCTAACACCAATTCATTTAGAACCAGATAAGGTCCTTTTAGAAATGTATCAATGAAGAGCTAGGGTAACATGTGCAGTACATGAGCATTTAAAGTAATCTGTTTAAAGAAGGACAAATAGTGTCACAGGGATATATACAAACATGTCGATCGACTGTCATTTTTCTTGTTGTATGTTACCTTTCAGCACTGTTTATCTGCTAATATATTTTATATGTACATAATTTGTTTTATAGCAAGCTATTTCAAATATTACTATCACTGCATAATGGGAGTCATTATGCAATAAATCCAAATCGCTTGCAGGAGACTTCCAACATGTTCACTTACGTGCTGTTGTGTCCCCTTCATGCACTTTTCAACATTTGCAAATCGTAAGGCAAATTTGAATTGTAAAATCAGGTGAAATTGCCTTTATTCTTCATTTTTCCTCTTGCTTTGTAAAAAATGACAACGGTACCTGCAAATTACGCTTTGCAGGTGGTATTTTATTACAGATTCATATGGAATCCGCCTGTTCTTTAGCAGGTGCTAAATCAAGCGGTATTCCATAGAAAGACTTTAGTTTTATGCATGCATGAACAACTCATGCAGGCATGAAACCAAGCGCTTTTCTTAGACGGAGGAGGAAAGGAAAGGGGAGATGCACACCTCCACCTCCTTGTAAGGACACTCAAATTAGTGGGAGCAGAACATGGAAAATTAGCCAAAAATGTGTAGATTACTTTAGCACGACTTTTTGTCCTCTCAGTACTTTCTTTCAAGTGTATCCACCTTCTGACAGTCAATTATGGATATATGTACTTTTTTAATTTGCCATTTTCTCGACTCGCATCTGACTGGTCATCTGGCTACCCTCTGAATTCAGGCCCAGGTACCTACCCGCCCAATTGCACACCTGCACTGCCTCCCAGCAACCCTTGCACTTGGGTCTGTATCTGTAAACCTACAGTCACCCTACCTGCACTTTTGGACACCTGTCTGCACTTACCCATGCACCTGCCACCAGCTGGCCCCACTTCTTGTTATTGTTTTGATACCATGTACAGCACTGACCCCTACCCTTTCCCCTGGCACTTTTCCCCCTACCCCCTCCCGTGCACTTGCACAATCTCATTGTCACTTGTCCTAGTAAGATCGTTATCTCTGTCCTCTCCCTGTTCCCCCTTCCTTGCCTCGTTGCGCATTGAAACACTTGTGTAGAGGCGCTTTACAAATGCCATATCATATCACATTATAATACTGCTCAGTTATCCTGCCGTTCTCCAGGATTTTCTTCTGTCTTTCCTGACAGAGCCAGCATGCTATGCATGCGCTTCCCTACCACATGGTAGGCCTGGGTATTTGGAAAGCTGCCACACAACACCCACGTTTTTGAGGTGGCAGTGTTCAGTAAAAAGGATTGTTTCTTTTGTATCTTCTGTAGGTAAAGGGCAGGTGTAGCAGGGTGCAGGGCAGAAGAGCAGGTACAGAGGCATGACAGCAGGTGAGCAGTGAAACAAAAGACTACCTGCTATAGAGGAATGTTACAGTTAGAGAAGTCTGGTGAGGGAAACCGTAGCAGATGAGATATGAAGAGAAAAGGAAAAGTGCGAGGAGAAAACCAGGTTAGTGCACAGTGATATAGCAAATGGTAGTACTTTGATGGAGAAAAAGGGGACAGAGCCGGCCCAACAGGAAGGCTTGCGTTTGACAAGATAAAGACCCGTAGGCCTGTCCCTTGGTTTCCCTGTCCCCTGGCACACCATGAACATTTGGCGAACAATTAATGTGAAGGTGGAGAGGCTTGGTCCAGGGAAGAGGGTGCTTGTTACTGTGCCCCCAGGAACTATTGTAAAGCAGGAATGCTGCAATTTTACCATGGCATTTTCGGTGCTAGGAATGCGGGCGATTCCAAGAGGGGGCACATGCATCGGAAAAGTGACATTTTGAACCAAGATGGTAGTGTGGCAAGAAGGCTATCCATCTGGCCACCAATAATTTTGAAGAGAATGTTAGGCTTACCCGCTAGACCATCAGGGATTTTGTGCCAATATTGAAGAGAATGAGCATTAAAGGGGCTGAAAGTGGACCGCCTGTGATGTTGTGTAAAAGTTGGGGGTCATAAAGGTAAAGTGATATTAAGTTGGAGTACAATACTGGGGAGTAAGGTGACTGACAGGTCACAGTTAAGGTCATTGGCCCTCATTACAGCCCTGGCGCTAAACCATGGTGCTATTAGCACCATGTTTGGTGCCAGTGTTGTAACGAGTCCGCCATGGTGGAATGGGGAAATACCGCCCCATTCCAAGGTTGGCGGGGCGGTATTTCCCCATTTCACCATGGCCCTTCCCCCTTCCCATTTTCGCCCCATAGGGCTCAATGGGATTGGAGAAGGCGCTAAGTACGGTACCGCAAATTGTGGTACAGTAATTAGCACTGAGGTCCCTTTGCGGCACCCTACTTTAACGGCTGGTAAAACCAGCCGTTAAGGTCAGGTCCCGCAAAGGGACCTCGTAATCAGGCGTTAAGAGTTTAACGGCGCCGACACCTTTTACGGCGCCGTTAAACTCTTAACGCCAGGGTCGTAATGAACCCCCAATGGAGTAGATAACATGGGTTGAAAAGAAAGCAACAAGAGAACGTTGCACTGGGCACCCACCACTCATTACTGTCAACATAAACATATTGTTTAAGAAGCAAGGATCGCAGACGCTCCCCACCATAGTAGTCTGATGGCCAACAGGTTCAGGAGTAATGCCAGTGTTTCTCAAGCATCTATCTAAAGTAGGATTTGTACAACAGAATCTAAAACCGCTATTTGCTGTCATGAATAGCACATTTAACAGGAGATACCCCTAGGCAATGAGGAGCTAGTGCACACGGGTGAAATCAATAGATATGCTTGTATGGCACCAGATGACCAGTGTCATAGATCCTGAAAGCTGCTATCAATCAGAACGCAACTATAAGTTTGTTCTAAAACATTTAGGCTGCTTTTTGAGTCTCCCGCTGCATAAAAAAAGGGGTAAAAACCTGGCGTAAAAGGGCTATTACACTTCAATCACTGTTTCTACCCTCTGAGGAGCTCGTGTTTCGTTGAGGTGTAAGACTAATGGAAGGCTTAAAAGCATTGTGTAAGACTTTTACACCTTCCATTAACGTCACGCCACATTACAATTCATTGCTGCCTACCATGCCCACATAGCAGGCAGAGATGATAATTACAACTTAATGTTTCCTGCCATGCTCGCAGCATTTAATTGCAATTGTAAAAGCTGCTTATCATAACGGCATGGTAGGCAGCATTTACTCATTTGCATGGTGTGCAGGGCCGACTTTTGCCCTGCCCATTTGCACTTTGCCATGTAAATAAGCACATCTTGGCAGCAGGAAGCACCCTGCGACCAAATTACACTATTGAACAACATGAGCCCCTCAGGGATTTTTCAAAGTTTTGCTTGCAGAGTGGGTTCATGGGACCGATGCAGTGACGTCATTTAGGGGTCGCCAGTGGTCGCAATTGCGACCTCTGAGGTCTCCCTTGTGACCTCTGTGGTCTCCCCTGCGACCTCTAAAAAAAAAACAAAAAAAAAAAACAAATGGGAGTGGCTGGCTTTCTTGTTTTCCTGTTCAAGCCCTTTAAAAAAAGAAGACAAATAAGAACAGGGGTGCCACAAGTCTAACACTTTCAGCACTGACACTAAATAAGAAAGAATAGGAATACCAAATAACGTGTCTTTCTGGAATTCTAAACAATAATTGCTAGACTCATTAAAGGTTTATTTCAGGCACACTTCAGGGGGTGAGTCACTGATTTAGTCTGTTCTTAAACGCCTCAACTCAGCCTTTCATCCTTCTGAGGTCGATAAACGAGTACCAAAACAGGTTGGTGATATTGAGTGTATACTTTTTTCTATATAAAGCGCTTAAGCGTAAGTGCTATATAATAGCACGTCATTACCATTTGTTCATGGACGTCTGCTTGCATTCACAATAATTTGGTAATATGGGCCTATACACACTGATCTTAACGATACATATGGCAATCCATTCTTGTATGAAATGTACATCACATTATAGTGATATCGTAACCATATTTTTCATAGTGTACAATGCTATGTGATGCCACTTCCTGTTTTGTCAACGGGTGAAAGGTCATGTTCCATCGCTCCCTGCGATATCACTTCGAGGTGGGCTCAAATGACATCACTTCCTGTGATGTCATCAGGGAGTCAAGGGTGGTGTGATGTCACTTCCGCTACCCCTGGCATTTTGGTGAAATTACGTCCCTGGACAGATGGCAGTTTCCATTTGGCATCTCATGTCGCCTGGTTTTACTCCGACCTCACATTTCCTTGCTGGCATAAAACCAATGGATTCCAGTAAAATTCACCAGTTTTTTCACACGTAACAGGAGACAAATTCCATAGGAATCCAATATGAATGCTGTCTGCCATCCATAAATGGGTCCAGCATTTACACTTCTTGCAAAAACAAGTGTAAAACATGGATGCTAAGGCAATTTTGGTTTCTTTAAAACGTTTCTTCTACACATCTTGTAAATATTTCAATTTTCCGAAGTCCGACCCAAGTGCATGCAAATGCATGCATTGCTGTTCCCCTTGCACAATTACCAATTGGGGAAAATTAGCCCCAGCTTTTTCTGGAAGTATTGTAAAGGTGAATTCTTGCTACTACTTTCTTTGTCTACCCTTAAGCTGAAATACAGTGGCTTAGGCACTATGATCTCCTAGCACCTAATCATGTTGTGGGCATGTTTATCAAGCATCAGACAAGTTTATTAAGAGACTGATTGCAGTGCTCTGAGCCTGCAGAAGAAGGCGGATAGTCAGATGTTAACTTGCTTCATTTGAGTTCTACAACCCGGATAACACAAGGTAGAACTTTCTATTCCCTGCTTACAATAAGTGGATATATATGTTATGACTGGGCTACAGAATATGCATATCTAGGCAGCTGCAGTTATCATTATTTAAACAGTGTTTTGCAATAAAACCAACTCGGCTGTTTACCCAAGAATGTAATGTTTCAGTGTCAGTGTTTCAGTTATAGTAGTAGAGTTGACTCTTCCAGTGGCCCTAAAGGTCACAGTTGGCCATCAGAGCAACAGCTGCCTTGAATAAGTGACGTACAAGTGAGTATGAGGTCCAAATGTATGAGCCCCTAGATGCAGCTGAGGATACATATACATAATAACGGCTGCGACCCATGTGGCCGTGTTGTCAGTGACCAGGGGCATGTTTGCAAGATTGGGAAAGGCTCTGACTAAGACAGTGAAGCCCAAGGGGTGTGGACTGTTTTGTGGGGTAGTAGCTGATAACTTCTAATATTAGGTGAAAGACGTTTTGGTTATCTAAGATAACTTATCATGTATATAGTTAGTTCGATGGCAAGTCTGATAACATGGGCACTACTACAGTTCTGTGGTCATGGAGTACCATTGAGAAAACACTGTAGAGAATGATTAGAAATGCATGATTCACTGCTTTGCTGTCACTGTCACAGGCCAATAGAACGGCCAACCATATACATGTGCTATGAGAACTACAGAAATGAGTGAAATGAAGCCAATGAGTAGGATTAACGCTAAGATTATTACTATTATTATTATTATTTTTAGGTTATTTCTTGTGTGTAGGCGTAGCTTTCGGAAGCAATGGAGCACTTTAAAATCATAGGGGGAAGAACAGGTGAATGAAGGAGAGAAACAAGAGTTTGAGGATCTAAAAGGGGAGGCGGAACACTGGCAGTTTGGTTGCAAGAAATCGACGAGCAATCAGTGAAGGAAACAGTGGAGAGCAAATCAATCAGTTATGGTTGGAAGTGGAGGGTATGTGGGCCAAGGTGTTATGTAGGAGTCATTTCTTCAGCTCCTTCTGAAAATGGTGAAGCAATAGGGCTAGTCTGATGTTGATGGGAAGAGGATCCAGAGTCTTGGGGCATAGACAGAGAAGGCCTGTCTTCTAGTTGGTTTCTTCCTGCACTGGCAGAGTTCAAGTCTGAACATGTCGTTACGTAGCCCTTCAGAGATTCTGAGTTTCTCAGTGAGGAAGCTTGTGGACTTCAGGGTGAAGCATTGTACATGATGCAGCAGGATTTGTAGATGATATGGCTTTGCATTGGGAGTGAGTGCAGTTCCATGAGGATTGGGGTGATGCGGTTGAATATGTGGAACAGTACACCAGAGTGGATTCCACAGAGGCATCCTTAGAAGGTCTTTACAACTGGGTAATAAATACAACAAGAAGTATAAAAGAGGTGATGGGTATGTAATGTCCCAAAAGATGGGTATGTTTAATGCCCCAAAACCGAGGCTAATAGAGTTGTTGGGGGGCATTTTATAGTCAATAGAGTTGAAAATGAAAGTGCAAAAGTGCAATTCAGCTTTGGTTTCCTGCTCCAGCTCATTTTGAAGCCATTCTGAGACTTAGGAGGGCAACACATTGGATACAAGATCTTGGCTTTGCTTACCACCTCCATCTCAGAAGATACCTTAGTTTTACACCTGTATGATATTTGATTTTCATGCAGGCACAAAAAGAATGGATTCAAATGGAATAAGCCTTACATTGACAACTGCTAATGTGCAAGCAGATTCCATTGGAATCAATGATAAAACGCCACTTGCAAAGCGTATTTGTAGCCAATGTTTTAGATCTCTCGAAGCAGAGAGTAAAGCTGATGAGTAAAGGTTATTTTGCCTCGTTTTACTCTTTAGTTTTAAGCTCTGCTATGAGAGTGACAGGAATTGCTTGCAGGGGACCCCATAGCCTGTAAATGTGAACTTAGGAGGTATCCATCTAATATGAACATATAATCCACGATGAGTTTATGAGTAGCATTTTTGCCGAGGTTCCTTAAATGAGGTCAAATGTGGACTGAAAAGGCAGATGCAAATAATTGTAAACCCATCTTCACTATCAGCAGTTAAAATGAACAGTGATACAAAGAATGGTTTGGGCAGTCTACTGAAGCACCGTCCCATAAGGATGAAGCCATTTTGTAACAGGACACATGACTGGGGTAATGTGGATTGTATGTTATGTAGACAGGATCCCCAGGGCATGAGGTCCTAGCGCATTAGGCCAGGTGCTCTCAGTGGACGAAGATTATTAATTAAAAAGCGGAAATGGCAGGTTTCCAGGGTAAGTCTTGCATCTAGGAAGTCTTTCTTCAATTTCATAGCAGGGAGACAATGTACAGACAATTATGCGTATTGGGAAGGACCTAACTTAACACGTAAGAGCAAAAACAATAAGGAGATCTTTTGGGAAACAATGTATTTTACAGTTCAATTGTTGGTTCCTAGTTCTACTCTAAAAGTCAAAGTCACATTGTTAGCTTGTGTGCAACAATTTGGCGCACAGAGTCAAAGGTAGATTAGGATAGACAGAGTGGCATTGCTAGCTAGGAGCTACTTATGCTACAGGTGCAATCTAGATAAGTAGCAGAAATTCCATTCACTAAGGCCTTTTGTATCAATGGTATGATGCACCTGCCACGACAAGGGTATTTTGAATTGACCAACCATTTCACCATGGTGCTGTTCCCTGAAGGGCAGTACTGGATAGTGGCAGCTCATAAATGAAGACAAAATGTTAGCTATATCAACTTTGGGTAACACATGTGAAGAATGTCTCCCGCTTCCATTTTTGGCTGCCACAAATGAATGGCAACTTTTCTAGCTGAACTTGAAATTAGAGGGCAAGTGATCTGAACTGTCACAACACACCTAGATGTGCAAAGGTGTCAGTAATGGAGGTTAGGGTGCCTTATCCATGACAGGAGAAGATCAATGCTACACAAACTAATATAACTGTGCTGAACTATTCTATTTGTTAATTAAAATTATGTGCAGGGCACTTTAGATGTTAGTCACGTAGTGGCTATTGTATTGATGTTCAGATTCAATAATGCTGTAATGGTGTACAACATAACAGTGAGGTTGGATAATTGGTATAGTTGTGCAAAGTGAGGGTACATCTGGGAATCTCTCATGCTGAAAGAAGTTGCCTTTGTTATGGCAGATGGATGCTCAGTCGGGACAGGCGAAGGAAGTCTGTTGTAGCATAGTACATTAGGTCATTAATACTAAACTGTGACTATAGGAAGTGAAGTTTACATTGAATGTTATTCCAGGGTTCAGTTCCATGGAACTTTTTCAATGTTAAGTAGTGACTGGTCATGGACAATCCTGGAGAAAATAGCCACTGGTTTCCACGTATTAAACTTTGTAATTTGGTGTGCGTGACCTTCACAACCTTCAAAATATTGGCGATGAGCTGAGGCACACCACGGAGTGGCACAGACTTCACATCGTGCCTGAAGCACAAAGTAATCGACCTCAATTGGCAGGTCTGAGGTGGCGGACATAACCTAGCTTTTCGGCACAGCACAAGGACCTCCAGTATTTGGCATGCAGTGAAGCTGGTACTGGGCAGGAAGCCACATTGTGATTTAGGTTATCATGACAAGAGCAGTGTTGATCAGCGTGAGGGAAGCAACATGCACAGTATCGCTAGTGGAAAGGACCTCACATGGTAGGAGAATGACACGCACAGTGCAGAAAAAAAGAGGGAAGGAAAAGCCCATAAACACCACATATTGGCCAGTTTTGATAACCTCTGAAGAGAATTATGCAGAACACAGATGCAAAACCACCTCCATGCTTTTTAGTCAGTTCAGGAATCCATCAATATGATGGGAATTATGGCTAGATGATCATAAGGAAGCAGCTTTGCTCAACTGCCTGGGCACAGAAGGTTTGCACATTTTCATGCATTTGCCTGGTGAAGTTGTTGTCATATATGGTGGAGGTGAAGGAGAATATGTTATCAGTGCATATGAAATAGTATTGACAAATGTTCAAAACTGTTTGGGAAAAAAGGAGAATATTGTGTTGAGCGATATCACTTTTTCTTTAGGATTCAAAGGGCAGATGAGTCCATGGACATTCCTGTACTGTATGGAGGATTCTAGCCACATGCAATTTCACTGGGGTAATAGAAGAATACATCATGACCAGATAATGATGGGCACATGTAACAACGTGAAGATAAGGGAGAGACTGTGGATAGACAAGTATGGGACATTGGAGAAAGCTTTGGAGTTAGTAAGAGCGATCGAGGAATCAACAAAGAGCATACCAGAAGTAACTCACAAAGACACACAAGTAACTGGGGAGGCAGTACATGCTGTATATCGGAAGAGAAGAATGGACATCAACAAGTAGAAATGAAAGCCATTCTAACTTGAGTGGAAAGGGAAGGCCTGTGTGTAGCAAGTGCGGATGGAGCAGCCACAAAACTGGGGATATAGAATGTCTGGCTTTGGGTATGGAGTACGGGTGTTGTGGAATGACAGGGCATTTCACCAGGCAGTGCAGATTAAATGATGGTGCAGAATCCGGTAGTTGAGTGAGGGGAAACAACATATAGAGCGAGTGTCAACATGATAAGAGATCCGTAAAGTTACAGAGTGCCAAATATGGGAGAAAAAGTATTTCTTGCAAATTCAAGGACAATAGAAGGACAAAAGAAGAGCGGGTCATGAGACATCATGAAGGTGAATTAACTAGATATTGAAATGATGGTAGATTCTGATTCCCCCTACACCATGATATCCCTGGAACTTTAGAAAGGCAGTTTCAGAAAGTCTCTAAAAGTACTCATCCCTTCCGACATGAATCCAAGTGGATATGGGTACGTCCATTATGATATTGGAGTATGAGTGAGCATGAGTTTAATAGAAAGGCAGAGAAGGCACATGTAAGATATATATTACATACGGAGGCGCTAGTGTTTTAGGATGCAAGAAGCCGGCAGATTTGGAAATATAAATGTGCCCAGGCAAGGAAGTACCAATTTTGTGAATAAATGCAAATGCACAAATGTTTAGTGAGTCTCAAGGCGAAATATCATGCTATGTGCAATGATAAATGGGGCATGCTAAATGGATTTGCTCACAAAATAAAATGAATAAGGGGTGCAGTACCCAAAGTGCAAAAAGTAAGAAATGTCCCTATGTAAGCCAGGGAGGCACTTAATACAGAGTTGGACAGATAAGTAAATGAAGGCATGATAATAGGGATTGAAGCATATGATTGTGATTGTCAGCCATTGTACAAGCAAAGAAACAAGATGCAGGGTTACAGATGTGCGTTGATTGGTGAAACTTAAATGGTAGCATTTGTGTGATCAGACATTTGCTTCCAAACATTAGTGAACTTTTAAACACTATGGGACAAGCATTGTGGTTTTCACTTTGATGTATGTCTCTTCAACATCAACTTGAGCTGTATGAGCCATCCTGTCATTTGACTTAATTTATTACACCTTTTGAGGTGTATATGTTTCACAGGTTGCCATTCGGGATAGCATCGGGAGCAGCTGCATTTCAGCACGTATGCAGGAATTGTTTAGCAAGTTTGTGGGAATTAGTTATTTTCAGGATGACATATTAGTATGGGGAAAGACTGAATTGGAAGATAATAAAAGGGAGCAGCAAGTATTAATACTGTTTCAGGAAAAGGGTTTAACTGTGAACATGTCTAAATATCAAGTGAAGGTGTGAAGTGTTACATATTTGGCGTATACCATTGAGAACCATGGAATCAAACACAGGGAGGGATTAGTGAAAGTCATGAAACAGACACCTGGACCTGTATCAAAGGAACAGTTAATTTTGTTGAGGCAAACTTTGGGCATGAACGCATTGTCATACTCTTTTGTGGGGTTTACAATATGTTGTAAGTGCAGACCATAAACCACTTGTTCATGTTTTAACTACTAAGTTTGTTTGTTTATTAATTTGTAATGCACACCGGACCCTTAGGTAACTGGGCACAATAGCATACAAGGTTACTTTAAGCTTAGTTGCATAGTGAGGAAAGATACATACAAGCAATACAAATTCAGCACTTCTAAATAGGGAACAGTAAATATATACATAGGGCTAGATAGAAAAGAAAACACAGGGGGGTCAGATGATGACTAGAGCAATGTACATTAGTTAAGCATGGAGGTCGTTGGAGCATAACCATTTGAGGATGTTTTGTCTGAAGCTGTAGTAGGGTTGATCTTTCCTGAGGTCAAGTGGGAGAGTGTTTGAGTACTGGGCCCCCTTAACTGGGAAGCTACTTCCACCTGTTTTTTTTGGTCAAAATCTAGGTATCTGAAGGCAGTAGGAGTTGGCAGTTCTAGTGGGGCGGGTAGATGTTTTTCGGACTATTCTCTCCGTAAGGTAAGGTGGGGCTGCATTATTAAGGCACTTGAAAGTTAGTGAGGCAATTTTAAGTGAAATCCAGTCTCTAGTGTTTTAGCCAGTGGTGCTCCCTTCTCATATTGGATACATGTTCTCTAGTAGGTAGGTTCAAGGCTGTTCTCAGGACGTTATTTTGCAATATATGAATTTTATCGGTAATGTATTTATTAGCTCCTAAGTACAAGGCATTGCAATAATCTAGTTTGGAGACTATTAGGGCATTGGCAAGGATAATGCAGCTGGCTTGTGTTAGGAAAGCTCGGCATGCCCTAATAAGTTTGCAGGTATAGGCAGTGGAAGATCCTAGAGAATGTACCTGTTCCTTCAGAGTTAAGGTGGAGTCAAGGTAAAAATCTAGTGTTTTCACTTCTTTGGCTACTGTTATTATTTTGCCATCAATGTTAAATGCAGAGTAGCTAGGGTTAAGTTTTTTTAAGTTGGCAGCGGAGCCGAGGAGCGGGATCTCTGTTTTGTTGTCATTCAGGCAGAGGCCAAGGGTTGCCATCCATGCCTGAATGATGAGGTATATTTCATTTACCAAGGTTGTATTAGAGACAGAATTGCCTGAAAGGGGAATGAGGATCTGGGTGTCGTCTGCTTATTTGGTGTAGGTGACACCCAGTCTGTCCAATTTGTCAAATAAGGGCTTGGTAAAAATATTATACATAGTTGGTGAAACGCAAGAACCTTGGGGCACACTGCATGCTATTTTGATAGGGTCTGCTGATGCCGATGTGGAGAAAACTCTCATTGCTCTATTGTCTAGAAATGACTGGACCCAGGCTATAGCTTCGCTTGAGAAGTGGGCAGCCGATGCCAAGTGTTCACAGAAGACTACGTGGTCCACCAGGTCAAAGGCCGCCAACATATCAAGGAGGAGCAGCATGGCAGTGTTTCCCTTGTCGTTGAACTCATCGATTTGTGTCTTGAGATCAATTAAAGCTGTCTCTGTGCCATGTTGGGGTCTAAAACCAGATTGGCGGGATCCTAGGAGTTGGTTAGTTTCAAGATAATGTTGGATTTGTACATAGGCCACTCTATCTATAATCTTGAGAAGGAAGGGTACCGTGGTGATGGGCCTATAATTAGTAGGGATAGAGGCGTCTAGCGTTTGTTTCTTGAGGAGAGGTAAAACCCATGACTCTTTTAGGTTGCTTGGGATGGTGTTGGTGGAGAAGGAAGCATTAATTAGTTTAGTGATAAAAGTGGCTAGATCCTTTGCAGCATCCTTGATTAGTTGGGCAGGGCAGTTGTCACTCTTGCAGTTAGAGGACTTTAGGAATACAATAATGTTTTCATTTTCCTGGATGGATACTTTAGCAAGTTTGAAGGGAGCTAGGCATAGCATGTCTTTAGAAAGGCTAGTGGGTGGTTTTTCACTGGGGGGCAGGGAGGCTTTTTTTGGCAATTTTAATTTGGAGTGTTGGTATTTTATTGGCTAAGGCATTCTGGATACTGGTTCACCATTGTTTGTCTTTGAGGATGTTATCCAGCGGTGTGGGGGGTATTGGGGATTCCTATTCCCTTAGGAATGCAAACAGTTCCTTGGTATTAGAGCTGGAATTGGCGATTCTCTCATTGAATAGATCTTTTTTAGTGTGTAAGATTTCTTTTTTGTAGTTATTGGCAAAGTGTTTAGGTTGCATTTTGTTTTCGTCCAAAGGGGAGTGTCGCCACAGGGATTCCAGTTTCCTTTTTTGTAGTCTTAATTCTTTAAGGTAGTGGGTGAATCAAGCATTGAGGTGTGGCTGTTGTTTGCTCTTACGTTGCTTCAGAGGAGCAATGGTGTCCAGGGCCTTGGTCATAGTATTATTGTAGGTCTCCTCAAGGAGATCTGGATCCAGATTCTTTGGTAGAGCATTGATGGTGGGAAGGAGGAGTAGCAGGAGATTGTCAGGTGTGATATTTTTTCTAGCTTTGGTTGTGAGGGTGGGTGCCATGACTTTATCTTTGGCAATCTGTTTATCTAGGGTTAAAGAGAAATTAATTAAATGGTGGCCTGTCCATTGTTGAGGGGTGATTCTGGTGATAGCGGTAGGGCACTTCAAGGTGGCAACCCACTCAAGGGTCCTTCCTTTGTCGTGAGTTGGAGTGAGGACTTGTTGAATTAGACCATATTCAGCAAGCATGGTTGCTATGGATTGAGCTTGTTTGTCCTCTGTGTCATTAAATCCCAGGTTGAAGTTGCCTAGTATTAATAGTTGCGACAAGCCTTTTATGTTGTTAGCTAAAAGGCTGGATAGGTCCTCCTTGAAGGTGCTGATGGGGCCTCGTGGTCTATATATTAGATGAATTGATAGGGTGTGACAGTTGGAGATGGGCAGTTTGGCGATGAGTAGTTCACATGATTTAAGAGAGGGTAGAGAGATAGAGGTCTTAAAGCAAGGTTGGCTTTAGCAATAATGGCTAGCCCGCCTCCTCTGCCGCTAGGGTTGTCCACTCTTATTAGTTGGTAGTTTTCTGGTATAGCTAATGAAAGCACTGGACCTGCTACTTCGTGCAGCCAGGACTCCATGATAGCCAGGAGGTCGAGGTCATTTGAGGATAAGATGTCAGCTATTTCTGTGGCATGGGCCACTAAAGATCTAGCATGGATTAAGGCTCCAGATATCATAGTTGAACTGGGTTTTTTCTGGCATTATGTGGGATTAGGTTTAGGGTTGTTAGTGTTATCATGGGCTGTTGTTGGTCTGGGGACTAACTCTGGGTGCAGAGTTATTTTGTGTTGGGTGATGGGGTTCTTGTAACTCTGAGCTCTAGGTTTGTAGAGGCATGATAAACTAGCTCGGAGTCTAGTGCTTCTGTCCAAGGTAGGGCAGGGTACATGTTTAGAGAGGGACATAGGCAGATTAATGATAATGTGAAGCACAGCAGAGAAGTTGCCTGTGTCTTTCTGGGGCACATAGTTAAGAGTAGGTATGGAGCGAGGTGGATGGGTATTGTATCTAGGTGGGTACAGTCTTGAGGGTTGGGCACTTATGAGGCAGTGCAAATGTGGGTTTGGTATGTAAGGGCAGTCTGGGCAGAGTGTATATGGATTCAGAGTAAGCTAGTTTTATATGGGTATGGTGCATACAGGTCACAGATAGGCTAGTCTATCATAGGAATGGCATGTATTAACAATATAGGCTAGTCTGACATAAGTAGGCACAATTATGTATATTCAAACAGGCTAGTCCAACAATCGCATGGCATTTATAAAACACAATAAGCTAGTCTGAAATAAGTAGTCATGTATATGTATATAGAATGGCTAGATTGGCCTAAGGCAGGGCATATAAAGCAGGCTAAACCCGAAGGCCAGAGAAGTACTAGATGGGACAGATTACAGTGTAATGAGAATAGTACAGGGGCTATAGTTAGGAGGGGCACTAGGGCAGGTAGACTGCAGATATTGTAACTAGTTTATCCAAATGATTTAAAACGATACTATGCACTGCATTGGTCGTACAGTGCACTTATTCTAAAGCTTCAGGCTGAATATAGTAATTGGTGCAATTTTAACACGTGATAATGTGGTGTATCACTAGTGGTATGCTGCCTGATATAATGTGGCAACACTCAGTTTGTAATGTTAATTAGAGAGCAGTTAGTAGGAGACGAGGCTGACAGGAGTTGGTGGGCCTCGTAGTTGCGGTGTAGTTAGATCCAGGCAATATTGTCATAGCAATACAGACTGGGATGGGCTACTGAGGGATGCCTCAGGTGATAGTACAGATGCTGTGTGGGCAGCTCAAGTAGCTCGGGCGTAGCGTCTCATTGGCGGTAATGTTTAGCGGATGCGTAGATGAGGTGAATCCGGGCACATTATATTTTATTCGAGGATTAGGACACAAAGTACCATGTAAACTGTGTATTAGAGGAGGTATGTAGATCGCAGAACCGTGCATCCATGCACATAACAGGGGCAAAACAGGGCCTTAACACTGCTGGCAATGGTCATATTTTGGAACAGGCTTGTTATTATTTCTTAGAACCCTCTTCATCAACTCTGTCCATTATTACTGCTTTCGGCCATGTGCCCCTTGAAAAGACTTGGTACTCGGCACAGGTCCAGGTGTACTAAACATTGGGCTGTAAGAGGTGACATTTCTTGTTATGTAGTGAAAAAGCCTTTTTAATTTAATCGAACATTAAAAAGACCCATTTATAAAGACCGCTCTGTGAACGCTCAGAGTGGTCTTTCTAAATCATTACTGCCACTCCCCTGCTGCACACGAGTGCACACATAGGCTGACAGGATATCCAGGATGGGCAAGGGGAAGACAAAAGACAGCAGACAGCTGACAGGTAAGTGTTTAAGTGTGTATATTGTGGTAAGAAGGTGTGTGTCTCCGTGTGTGTGTTTGTGTATTTCTATGGGGGTTCGTCTGCTATGGTAATGGTCCGGGTAGGGGCTGTGCTGTTTCAAAGTGGGAGTCTGGTGGGCAGGTGGGAGCAGGGGAGGGGAGTGATATATTTTCAAAATTAAAGGCTGCACCAAAACGGACAAAAGAAAATCAGTCTTTTTTGTGTGCTCCCTTTAATATTCGAGAATACCACATAGAACCCATTTCTTGAGGTATAAACAGCTTGGGTGCACCAGTCCCATGAGGTATTAAACAGCATAAATAGCAGCTTTTGTTTGACCTCTCCCTCCCCAATTCACACATGTGATTATACCACATGTCGATCTAGGGTTGGTGCACATCCACCGTAGTATCTAGTATCATGCCCTTATTCTGATTATATTCTATCGTTGCCTCCGATTCCCTTCTGGTTTGTGTAATCCCCAAAGATACATCTATGTAATTCCCATACTGTGCATCAGGCTTTCCCATTCCCATTGAGCCCTGTTGGGCTCAATGGGAATGGGGAAGATTTTTTTCCCGTGACCAAGAATGGGCAAATACCGGGGCTGGCGAGGCCGTAATGACCCGGTAATTGCCAATTTCTGTGCGCCAGAAAAAAATGAATACCAGCGGCAGCCGTGCCTGTATTACAGGCATTGGCTACCACCAGCTTCTTAATGAGGCCCAGTGTCTCAGCTGCGTCTTCTCTTATAGGAGCAAAGGGCCTCATTATGAGTATGCCGGTGCGGAATTAACATAATACTGGCAACTCTCCCCATGGATTCCTATGGGATTCCATGGAATGGGGCATAAGTGTGCAAGTGCGTGGAGTGCTGCTTTCTGTCACTGAAGGGATGCTGTCTTTTGCCATGCTGGAGCACTAAGCCACGCCCATACCAACATATACCCTGCCTCAGGGCCCACCAGGGCTGAAGGCCGTGGGGGTGCAACGGCATAGAGTGCTGCTTTCTGTCCCCAGAGGGATGCCATCATTTGCCACGCTGGAGCGCTAATCCACGCCAATCCCGACATAAACCCAGTGTCACGGCCTGCTAGGGTGCAAGGGTGCGGGGTGTTTGACACTGCAGGGGTGTTCCACGCAAGCAGGGATTGAGGCCCTAGTATTGGAGCTGGATTACTCAGATTTCTAGGAATGTCTGGTAGCTGGACAAGAGCAAGGTGAGAGTTGGTTGTGGATCACGGACTGCTGTGGTGGGTGTCCGATTAAGCCCTGAATACCGACCTGTTGCCATTTCAGAACTTTTCAGACTGTTCCTGATGGAGGCATTGGAGTCTTCACCTATCTCCCTCTTTCCCCCACTTCTCTTTTATAAAAAGTTTGTTTTTCAGCCTACAGCCCAAGAACACCCAGAATCCAAGTCAGATCACAAAATCTTAGTGGTGAGAAGAAATCAGGGGGTCTGCTAACGGCAACATGATAGGGAACATGCCACTGTTACCAATTATGTTCCCGGGAAAAGCACTGGGGGAAGAAACTGCTGCACCTTCAACATTTTTGGGGGACAGTCCCTAATAAATCCTCTTTCAGGGCTTTATCCAAGATGCCCCTGACAAAGTAGCAGTTGCTTCTGGCACCCATCATGGGGGAGCGGCACATAGTATTCTGTCCTCTTCAAGATATGAAGGAAACCCCCCGGTTGGAATACGGGCAAAACCAGTTAACAAAGAGTGCTTGGATACCACCTGCGGGGATCTTGTGAGCATGGTCACCATCACTGTTGAAGCATCTGCTCTGGGAATGACTCTTCAATCTCAACATTTGTGGAAACCTCCCTGGATTTTGACCCCCCTTCTTGACCCCTACTGCGCCCACTTGATATCGTACACCTGATCTGATTGATCTGACCAACCCTGAGTTGCAGAACCTGGCCAATAAGCGGCAGATGATGTCACATCATCCCCCCATGCTGGCTATCCCTGCCATGGGGGGTTGTCATTCAAACTTAATTAATTAATAATTAAAATGAAGCTTCCTTCTGTGAATACTTCCTTGGCCCTTCACCCTCTGATTATGCATCATTCCTTCATGGTCTACCCCCTGCCTAATTCTGCACCATGCCCCCGGACCTAATGGAGACACAGATTGTTGATACTATTGAAGACAAACCCTCCCCTAATCTCACCTGTAGTATCTGGAGTGAGAATATATTGTCTAAGCTCTCGGGGGATAGTTCCTTCCTCTGCTTAACTCCATTTAGGGCCTTGAAGTCGACAGCCTAAACTACTCAATCTCCCCCTGATCTAGTGCCTTAGGGGGGCTGCATTGAATGTAATTGTGAATGGGTGCTCTCGGCACTGGCAGTTATGATAAAAGTACTGGTAGCTTTGTTAGACACTCAGGGGAGGGCAGGAGCAAGACCATATGGGGAGTTCCTCAGTGCTCTACCTGACACAATTGGACTTAATAATCCACCCTTGGAATGCCACACCAAACCAGACATCTCTGGCCCATTGACTATTGAAGAGAAGGACGACAGTCCCATTCCTGACCTTGTGAGGCTGCCTACAGCCATTGTTCCCTGTGTCTCTTATGAGCCCAATGTCTACACCCATATCAGGCAGCCTCAGGTTGAGCAGCCACCACATCATAACAGACCCAGGGACCTTGACAAGGCTCCTGTTTCTCATGTAAGGTCTACTGTGTTTGAGAGTCCTGATCCAACCACAATGGGAACCCAACATTCCACTGTGAAGGAAACTAGAGGACACTGACATCGTTTGTAAGTGCCATGACTAGGTGGGTGGTTCAACAGTTTTTCTTCATCGGGTACCCACATTTTCAGCTGAAAAGCGAGAACAGGAGGATGCTTTATCAAATAAATGCATTCATTGGCTTTGTACTGTTGAGGTAGTTCCTTTCTGTCCAGGGTGGGCATAGTGGGTTGTCACAGAATGCTTAGTGAGGGCGATAAGCCCTATGACTCTGTTAAATTGGTATTTTGGGACCAAGAAGTGTCTATGGGCATCCTCTGTAGATCTGGTCATCATGGCCAGATAACCAACAGTGGGATCACAATGAGCCCGTACCCTTATCCAGGATGTGTAATTCCATCCGGCATTACTTTAACTAAGTACCCCCTATCTGGCACGAACCTCATGCACTTGGGGCCTAGGCTAACCGGGAATTATTGTGGTGCTGGCATATGGAGTCAAGAACTGTGCCATGTTCATAATTTAAGGCATTCATTGATTGGTAGATTTGTTGTGCTCTATTGTTGGGTACTTGGCCTCTAGCTTTTTCTCCATTTTCTGTTTTCTCCCACATGATGTGTTATGGAAACCTAAGTATATGTTTTGTGTTAGGATGTACTTTGATCGCCTGACAGCTGAATAAAGTTATTTGATGATGATGATGTTGGCAAGTGCACTTACCAGCACTTGTACTCTGCCAGTAATTCTGGCCGATCGAGTGCCTTTAACGGTAATACCATTTGTTGGTTTCCTGCCAGATTTTGGTGGGATACCACCAAACCTGTAATAAGACCCAAAATCTTTTGTTAGCTCCCTCAAAAAATCCTGACATAATCCTGCTGCCATGTGAGCATCCGATGCTGTGAGAGTAGGTGTGAGAAATGTATGCATTCTTCTCCTTATCACTATCTTGTTTGGGGACAAGTGGTGATCTTTGCTTAACTACGTTCTCAAGCTAAACAGAGCGAGAAATGTAGCCGTTGATTGAGCATCTGGTTATGCACAAGGGCATGCCTCAATCCAACGGGAACATTGACATACAACAATAATAAGGTAACAGTAATTACTACTTACTACACCTGTTCACATAATCAATGAGGATTCCCAGAAGGGTCCAATTGGATAGGGCGATTTGCCATGCAACATACTGAGAGTTTGTCCAGTGCTGTAAATATAACACAGTGAAATTTGACAGAAATTCATTGAAATACACTTGCAGGTTGGGGACAAACCAGTCAATTCCTGGAGAATTAATTCTTTATCTGTAATGTTTTGTCTCCATATTAAATCAGGTGACAGTGAAAAACCGCTTTTAAACCACAACTCTTTCTCTTCCTGGGGCACCTGACACTGTATCTCAATTATTTCTTTGAGCAGTACTGCCTATATACCATTGCCAGCTGCAACTGCTGATTTGCCACCTTGGAATATGTTATGACATCTGGTTCTCGTAAATATGCTGCTTCTTTGGCAGCCTTATGTGCTGCATCATTACTTAGTGAGAGAGAAGGAGTCTGTATTTTGGGTGTGGGTGTCACATTTAACCACCACCACAAGTGTTGGGCAGGAGAGGGAATAAATCAATCCCTGCAACAATGCTTCATGCTGCACAGCTGTGCCATCTGACCTCATAAATCCTTTTTCATTCAGACAATCCGGAATGTACAGTTGTGGTCAGGTACGAGAAGTCAGAGTATATGGTGCCTAAGCAAATTTGAGATGCCTTTAATGCTTCAATTAAGGAAATCAGTTCTGTTGCCTGGGCCAAAGAAAATGTGTTGAAACACTCTTTTGGAATCCAACCTCATATTACCCATTCCCAAAGACACACAACTGCTGCACCTCTGTGTCTCTGGCCAGGCTGCCAATCAATCATTCATAACCCATCAACAAAGAGGACCTCCCCTTCATCAATTGCATCCTCCCGTGCTTGAATTAAATCATCTTCAGGACCTGCGTATGCAATACAGTCATGCACTTCCGCAACTTGCTGAGCGGGTATTGCACTAAAAGTGGCAGGGTTCACTGTGCCACAACTCACACTGTGAATGGATGGACTTGACAAATAACTTCATACACAGAAGCCCTTTGTGTGGACAGAGTGGAACTTGATCACACAAGAATTGGAAAACTGCTCTGCTTATATTGTTACTGAGCAACCCATAATGATTGTTGAGAATTGTTCAGTGGCAAAGGCTGCATGGGCCAGTGCCTGTTTATACGGAAATTCACCCTAAATCTAATATGCCACTATAATATGCTAGCAGTTTGTGTCCCATGGATGTGTGCTGAGCCAACACTGCAGTTATCATCTGACCCTTTGAATGTGAAAACAAATATAATTATTTTGTGTAATCAGGGGTTGGTAGTACTGGTGCATTGCTTATGGCATTGTTCAGTTCCTGGAAACATGTATTCATTTCTCCTGTCCATGTGAGCATGCCTTTAATTTTCTGTGCTTTCTCAGGTATCTGAAGCAGAGGTGTTTTGTAAATAGAATAGTCAAACGTCCATGTCCTACAATAGTTACACAAACCCAACTATGTTTGCATTTAATTTCCTTACATGTAGTTTGTTGTGGTGTGTTCTGTTTTGCAGCTGCTCTTTCTGGGGTTACTCTTTTCCCTGCATATAATATAATCTATCCCAAATATCCCACCTCCTTCTGACAATAGTGCATTTTTTACTTATCTACTTAGTATCATTTGTCCACGAGCAGTGTCAGCTACTGAATTTGCTCTACATAGGTCTTCTGTTGTGTGCACGCTAGGTCATCTACATATTCAATGACTTGGCTCTGCACATGTATGTTACTCATATCCAAGTTGAGTACTCTGTTAAAAATGCTGGGGAACTCACAGTACACCTGAAAGTATCTGGTATGTTGGAACCTTTGTCCTTGATAGGTAAAAGAAGTGAGATACTGAGAATCAGGGTGTAACAGGATGGGAAAAAAACACATTTTTCAAATCAATGAAAGTGAAATGTGTTGCCTTAGTCGGTATATTGCAAATGATTTTAGCAGGATCCGTTACTACTGGAATCTCTACAATATTATTAAAGGATAGTTCCGGGACTTTTTTTTTATAGTTCCTATGGTTCGGCCATGTGTTTTTAAGCATAAATCGGTAGATCGTAGAAAACTTTCCTATGGACCTTACCCGACTTTTCGTCCATTAACGCACTCGAAAACAGCCGCCATTTTCTGATAATCCTATCATTTCCCCCCATCGCCCTGGCTCACCTGCTTTTGCGGCACTAAATCAAATCCCCTGCCCCTGAGCCTGACATCAGCAGATGCGTACCGCCCATTTCCCAATGCCAAAGCACGTTTCGTGTCAACAATCGCTGCGCCTCAGCTAATGAAGTGTCGCCATGGAAATGGCAGGATGCCTCTTTCCTCTATAAGTATAAACACACCGTTTCACAACACACAGCAGCAGATTTTCGATTCCATTACTCTCTCTCTGTTACTTTGAGTATTCTGTGACTCGTTTCTGTGCTCTGGTCAGCTACCTTCGCCGCTTCTAGGCCTTGTGAACACCTGTACCATCTCTGTAAATTATTTTACTTTCTTTACCACACAATGGCTACAATAATGCCGTATATGTACGAGCCCGAATACACCGAGGAAGAACTACTGGAAAGGCAAGCACGCGAAAACGATGGGGATTCGGACGGCAGTTGGGAGGACCAGTCAACGCATGAAGAGCCTGGACCATGTCGCATGGACGGCGTCTCCACCTGGTGCACGTGCAGTCGGTGCGAGCTAATGCCAACTGAGGAGGAGAACTGCTGCTGCTGTGAAAATTCCGGGTGCTTGGCCTACATTTCGGAAGGCGAGCCAAGTCCGCAATGCATCACCGACCTGCCAGAGTTCAGGGAAGCCTGCCTCTCACGGACCGTGTTGAGGATGATGATGGTGCTTATGCACGAACTTCGCGGCACTGTTCGTCCGCGTAATCCGAGTAACGAGTAAGTATACTCTGGTTGTGATGTCAGTGATGCCACTACTATGTCATGGTCGTCTCCCACATATAAAATTACATCTACATATCATTCGAATGCATGTAAATTGGTTCCATATTGTGCATTTTCTAGATAGAATTTTTTTCAAAGCAGAATGACATTTTTTAACTGAATCGACAGTGATAAGAAAGTTTTGTCATTTTAATACAGTTTGCATCTTTCATTTTCACAGGTGGTACAGGCTGGTGGCCTATCGTTGTTTCACTTGGTGGCTTCACGGGAGGCTCGGACACCGCGTTCGTAGAGTAATACCTGCCTGTGCGGTACTTGCCATTAGACAACATTTCCCCAGCGACAGTGGACAATACCGCGGATTTTCCCTGGATGTGATGCAACCGGAACTTTACAATGTGTAATGTTTATTATTTATGTTCAATTGAAATTAAGATCTAAAATAAAACCCAACATATATTTTAACAATGGTTGTTTTGATTTTTTAAATGAATCTAGTGTGTCTCCATTGAATAGTCTTCCTGTGCCTTGTCTTGTCACACCACATGTCTCCGGCCAGCATCCTCCCTCACGCAGGCCGCCCAATAAATCATCCTTTTGGGCACCGGGTACAGAGATGACCCCCTCTGGCCCGTGCCGCCTTGCCACCACAGGCCAGCCTGCTGCTGACTAACTGCCTAGGCATCCAGGGTCTCCAGGGTGAACTGCACCCATATATTCTCCTGGGAGGGTGAGGTATTTATAAACTCACCCCCTGCCTTCCATGTACTAGATCCTGCAGCCTGCCTCTTACATGCAGTTAGATGGCCTCTCCTTGGTGAGGCCCTGCGGCAAATGAGTCAGATCGCACCGGGGTACTTGTGCTGGCAAGTGGAGCTGTCAGGGAGCGATAAAGGCCAAGAGGTGCCAAAGACCATGTACACTTCAAAGTGGTCTATAGAGCATGGGTTGTTGTTCCCATGTCTACCTCCAGACCCCGTGTCTCCTGCCAAGCATCCCCCCTCACGCTGGACGCCCCCCTGCAATCCACATAAGTGTGTCTCCATTCACGAGACTTCCTGTGTCTTGTCTGCACGACCACCGCCCCAATCCACCCCCCGCCCTATCAAAGGCAGTTCGCACCGGGGTACTTGCGCTGGCAAGTGGAGCTGTCAGGGAGCGATAAAGGCCAAGAGGTGCCAAAGACCATGTACACTTCAAAGTGGTCTATAGAGCATTGGGTGTTGTTCCCATGTCTACCTCCAGACCCCGTGTCTCCTGCCAAGCATCCCCCCTCACGCTGGACGCCCCCCTGCAATCCACATAAGTGTGTCTCCATTCACGAGTCTTCCTGTGTCTTGTCTGCACGACCACCGCCCCAATCCACCCCCCGCCCTATCAAACGCAGTTCGCACCGGGGTACTTGCGCTGGCAAGTGGAGCTGTCAGGGAGCGATAAAGGCCAAGAGGTGCCAAAGACCATGTACACTTCAAAGTGGTCTATAGAGCATTGGGTTTTGTTCCCATGTCTACCTCCAGACCCCGTGTCTCCTGCCAAGCATCCCCCCTCACGCTGGACGCCCCCCTGCAATCCACATAAGTGTGTCTCCATTCACGAGTCTTCCTGTGTCTTGTCTGCACGACCACCGCCCCAATCCACTCCCCGCCCTATCAAAGGCAGTTCGCACCGGGGTACTTGCGCTGGCAAGTGGAGCTGTCAGGGAGCGATAAAGGCCAAGAGGTGCCAAAGACCATGTACACTTCAAAGTGGTCTATAGAGCATGGGTTGTTGTTCCCATGTCTACCTCCAGACCCCGTGTCTCCTGCCAAGCATCCCCCCTCACGCTGGACGCCCCCCTGCAATTCACATAAGTGTGTCTCCATTCACGAGTCTTCCTGTGTCTTGTCTGCACGACCACCGCCCCAATCCACCCCCCGCCCTATCAAAGGCAGTTCGCACCGGGGTACTTGCGCTGGCAAGTGGAGCTGTCAGGGAGCGATAAAGGCCAAGAGGTGCCAAAGACCATGTACACTTCAAAGTGGTCTATAGAGCATTGGGTGTTGTTCCCATGTCTACCTCCAGACCCCGTGTCTCCTGCCAAGCATCCCCCCTCACGCTGGACGCCCCCCTGCAATCCACATAAGTGTGTCTCCATTCACGAGTCTTCCTGTGTCTTGTCTGCACGACCACCGCCCCAATCCACCCCCCGCCCTATCAAAGGCAGTTCGCACCGGGGTACTTGCGCTGGCAAGTGGAGCGTTCAGGGAGCGATAAAGGCCAAGAGGTGCCAAAGCCCATGTACACTTCAAAGTGGTCTATAGAGCATGGGTTGTGGTTCCCATGTCTACCTCCAGACCCCGTGTCTCCTGCCAAGCATCCCCCCTCACGCTGGACGCCCCCCTGCAAACCGCATAATGCCACGACATATACACGTCATTCATTCACAAACACACCCCAGTTTCGAATCCTTTATAACCCACTTCATATTTCTAATGAGCACTTCTTTGCGCTTTGCTAGTCAACCCGTGAAGGTGCTGGTTATCTGCTCTTCGTCTCTGTGAACTTCCGTGACCACTTCGAGGAAACTCCTCAGTTTGCAACCTGTGAACTGCTCCCTGTTCTACGACAAGAAACTACTCTGATCCCTGATCCCTGATCTGATCCCTGTTCGTCAAGGTAAGGCCATGTACCATAATCATTTTGCGTCCAATTTCTTTTCGTTCAAGACAGTACATGCAAGGAACTAGTCACATGTTCTGAGTTTACATTGGTATTCATAGAGAATTGTTGATCTTTACTTTTCAGAACTTTCCACAATGCCTGCCTGTTCCATTGGCGGTTCCCCTTTCGAAGACCCATAATAAATCTGAAGGTACTATAATGCATGTTTTCCCTAAGACAATAGATCAGATAAGAGAATGGGTCTGATATTGCGGATATCCACCGTCTGAGCTTGAAAGTAGAGTCATAGAAGTCTTTGCGGACAAGAGGGGTGATCGATACCGCATCTGCAGCAGGCACTTATCCTCTGACATGTACTCCACATCATTGCTAATAAAGAAGAACACACCGCGAGCGAGGCGAAAATTGCTCTCAACCGCTATTCCCACTCTATTCGTCCACATCCCTCCACTGGTGAGTCAAGTTTACGTATTTATCTCTCGGCCTTGCGTTAGTGTGTAGCATTAGCTAACAATAATTTCCCCATTCATGTATCCACTCAATATGAAGGCGGAAGATTCTCCATCCGTGTCGTTATTGCAGTCATCAGCCACTTCAAGCGCCTATCGGGTAATCTTACTTGGCTATTCTGCCACTGACTTGTTTTAGGCATGTAAATCAATAGTTTTAATTTATCGTGTAATTATTTTACCTAATGGTACACCCTTGTACTCGTCCTCTAGTCTTTGTTTCCAGTTATAATTATTGTTATCCAAAATAATGCAAGTACTGTCTTTCAGGGAGATGCTGAGGAGTCCAACGTATTGACGACTACCGTGGATGTCACTCAGATGCTCGAGGTACGTTTCCGGACAGTTCCATCGATGGAGATCATCAGATCTTGCATTCTTGTAGCGTGATTGTTACACACAATGTTTCTTTCGTTTTTAGCCATTGATATGTCCTTCTGTCGTCGCCCTCCTATGTGTCTTCTTTTTTCAATATTGTGTTCATTACTAATGAAAGTCCTATGTTTCAGGGAGTCGATGGAGCATTAGTCCAAGAAGAAGGGGGAGCATGCAGTTACGGGTCGGCGCAACAGCTTGCAGAAGTGTGCACCGCAGTTACATCGTCGCTTGATGTTCTTATGCATTTCGAGGTATGGATACTGACAGTTCGATCAAGCGAAATCATATGACGTGATTACATCCGCTATACTTCCTTCTTTATTAACGCAAGTACTATGTTTCAGGGAGATGACGGAGCTTCTTCTACAAGAACATCACCCCTAGTAGTTGATGCAGATCTCTGGGTGGTGACACTTCCAACGATCGAGCAAATCGAATCATATTTACATATCCATTATTTATTTTAGACAACTGATCATTTGTGCAGGTCTATTTAGACGAGCCGTTGACGCCTGCACAAAGTTTCTGTTCTTTTTTATCAAAATAGAAAACCATACTAATGCAATTACTGTGTTTCAGGGAGTTACTGAAGCATCATCTTCAATAATATCATCAATGGAAGTCTATGAGGAGCCCGAGGTATGGATCTTGACAATTCCATCTAACTAGATCAACAATGCGTGAATAATTGTCGTTTGAATGTTCTACACAAAGCGTTCATTCGAGTTTTGCTATTGAGATGTACGTGGGTATTGGTCCCCAAGTACATTTTGTGTTTTCGATATTATTATACATACTAATGAAAGTTCTATGTTTCAGGGAGTCGATGGAGCGTCAGTGCGTGATGGATGTGCTTATCATGAAAATATAGTCGTTGCAGCGCAAGAGGAAGTGGAGACATGCACACACGAGTCGGAGCAACAGCGTCCTGATGTTGAAGTTCGAGGCAAGAAAGTTTCAAAGAAAAGAAAGCAAAAGAAGGTTAGTGTCCTGGTCACTATATTATGTTGATTTTGACTGTTAATAGTTCAATACTGTAAGTTGTGTTTAAACTGAACATCCCTTTTCCAATCTGTCCTCTAGTTGCGAGTGGGTGTACGAACTAGATCTACACAGACAGTGAAGCGAACGAGAGATGTTGCTTGTCAAACCTTTTGGCAGGGACTGGAGACTGGAGATGCATTGTGCCAATGGGAAGAATATGAAGTGATTGACAACGGAGCTATACCACCACCAGCCATTGATAGTGAATGTCCTCCTGGTAGTTCGGATGCAGTCGGAGATCAATTCACAGAATCCACACCCGCAAAAACTAAAACCGCAAGAAAGTTGAAGAAATTGTCTTATTCACCCATCGCCGGAGAAGGAACAGATGTTGCAATGGAAGAGAATGAAGTGGACTACAATGAAACACCATCAATATCACTGAACATAGCGGAAGACGATATCAGAGATTCTACCTTTCATGTGAGTGACATGTCCTCAACGTTACAGGCCGAACCAGCTGGGATGCAGAGTGACAGTATAAGGAAAGAGGCCAAATTCATTGTATTCGATAGTTGTTTGATTGATATTATTATTCGGTTGAAATGTATGTGGGGAAGTATGTGGGAGCCATTGATTAATGTGACTCGTGCAATTCGAGGCACTAACCTTAAAATACATGCCACCTGTACAAAATATCATCCTTTCTCATGGTCTGCACAACCCATGCTGGGGCAACTGCCAGCAGGCAATCTACTTTGTGCAGCGGCTGCACTTTTTATTGGTTCAAGTTTTAAAAAGTTAGAGTCTTTCTTTCAGTTTGTGGGAATCCATTTCATTGCGAAAACTCAGTTCTACAAATACCAAACCGATTATCTATTTCCAGCCATTAGCGAAGCTTGGAGAATGGAAAAAATGTCTATTGATAGTACATTTGCGGGCAAACGGTTCAGGCTAGCCGGTGATGGACAGTGCGACAGCCCAGGATTTTCAGCCAAGTACTGCACCTACCACTTTCAGGACATGGAAAGTAAGAAAATTGTGAGTTCGGTGGTCGTGCAGGTGTCACAAAGTACATCCTAAGTGGCCATGGAGAAAGTTGGCTTTGTAGCATGATTGCAAGAACTACAATCGCTGGGAATGGTGATTGACCTGATAGCCACGGACAGACACGTTCCAATTGCCAAGACAATGAGAGAAGAGTACAAAAATATAAATCACCAATTTGACGTTTGGCATCTTGCAAAAACAATCAATAAAAAAATGTCGGCTGCAGGTAAAAAAAAAAGATATGCAAGGTATTTCACAGTGGTCCAAGTCAATCAGCAACCATCTTTGGTGGAGCTCAAAAACATGTGGAGGGTCGTTGGAAATTCTACTGGAAAAATGGCGGTCAGTAATGCTACACTGTACCAACGTTCACCGTTGGAACACAAACCAACATTTCCACAATTGTGAACATGGCCATTTGTCCACAGAGGAGGCACGGAAGAAGAAGTGGTTGATTCCTTCATCACCCACTCACAAAACCATTGAAAAGATTGTATTTGATAAAACTATAACAAGAGATTTGAGGGGACTCACGGAATTCTGCCACAGAGGAGATTTGGAGGTGTTCCACAATATGTGCCTAAAGCACAGGCCAAAACAATTGCATTTTGGCATGGAGGGCATGATAAATCGGACTCTTCTAGCGGTCTTGGCACATAACCATAATGTTGGCCGTCAACAAAGTAGGACGACCGGAACTTTAGGGACGCTTCGCTACAATAAGGCCTTCACTAAAAGAAGTAAACAATGGGTGATCAAACCAGTGTTTGAGGATATGCAATATGAGTTTATTGAGAGACTTATTGTTGACGTCCTAGATACGCACATAAATGGAGTTGTGAACGAACCTGTGCAGGGGACAACTGCATTGCCACCCAACATTGCCTCTGTTCCATGTCCACCTAAAGAAGAGCTCATTGAGAAATACACATCACGGTTTAAATGATTGTAATTTGATTGTCTGTTCTCTCGAGTCTCCTCATGTCGCAGGCCCATTGAATATGTGTATCTATGTAATGTGTAAATAAAAGTGATTGCTCAGTGTACATGCAATGTGTATATCCAACCTTGTTCATTTGCGCATTAAATTAAACCAAACAGTATTATAAATCATTTTTCAAAAAATATAGAATGTCTCCGTATTTATGGTTCTCTGGGAGACAAAATGCAAAGATGGAGTGTAAATTTCAAGTCCTGTGAGATGGCCTTACACTGAATGTAGCTAACTAGGAATGTGTGCTCGTTCAAAGTGAAGGTCAGCTGCTTTGATTTTTTGCTCGGGTGCCGGAATGACCCACGACTCAGTATAAGGTTCTATTGTTATTTGACCTTGTCAGGCCTGGACCATCCCGAAAGACTTCTTTTTGGGGGTGTGGGGCAATAACGTAAGAAACGATAATGAATATAATTTCAGAAACGAAAGCCATTTCATGTTCGTTCATTAGAAGAAATAACATCGGCATAGAAGGAGTGGTATTTCGGGGCTGCCCTACGCACAGACACAATGGAAAATGCAAATATATTGTAAGTAACTCTTTAGATGAGTTTATACCGCAATTTAATTACTATACAGTAGCTTTAAAGACGGGTTAAGTTGTACTTGTTCGTTCTATGTGGCATATTGTTTTGTACCGCGCACTATCTTGAGGAGAACCATCTCCTTTTACGGAAGCACCTCAAAACCTTCCTCTTTGCTTCTGCTTTCTCTCTCCCTCTCCCCTGCTATAACTGGTCCACTGTCTGCGACCTCGGTCCTGGGCCCTTCCACTCTCCACCTGCACTGTCTCCCTGTCAACCCCTGCACTGGGGGACTGTCTCAGTATCCTACAGCCCCCCCTTGACGTATAATACCCAGTTGCACTGTCCTAGCTATGAAATAATTTCCCGACCTAATATATAAAATGAATAATTTTAATAAAGATCTGATGGTGAGACTAATTTCATTTTTTATGTTTTTCAAACAGGTACATCATCCATTATTGTCTGTGTCACGAGTACCAGACACCGGCGGATGGGTTTTTCAACCGCCAGTTGCTTCTCCGCGTGAACAACGTTACCAACCTGACCATTTTATGGGACGATCGCCAAGTACAAGTATGCCCTTACGCGGTACTAACGGCTAGATGCAACATACGGACCGTTGTGGTGGCCTAGTGCCTCGTTGTTGGAACAGCCATGCGATTATCAGTGCGACCGAAGAGCTTATTTTATCGTAAACCAACACCCTGTGTACTGCACACGAACATCGCTTGCCTCAAGACAAACTATTTTGGATCGAGAGCAAATAAAAATGCAAATCGCTGAATATTCTCAAAACATTTGATGTCAAATAAACGTACTTTGCCAAATGTACAATCTTGCCGTTTGCTTTTAAACCACAGTTTCATATTCCGAATTGTGGCGCTGTATTGTGAGATGATCTAAGACCCTGTGTACAGCAAAGGAACATCGTGTGCCTCAAAACGAACTTTTTGGAACGTGAGCAAATAAAAATGCAAATCGCTGAATATTCTCAAAACATTTGATGTCAAATAAATGTACTTTACCAAATTTACAATCTTGCGGTTTAATTTAAAAGTACAGTTTCATATTCCCAATTGTGGCGCGCTGTGTTGTGTGAGCTCATATGTGTTGATTTCCTGGTTCTGTGTGGGTCGCGTAGAAGACGCCTGGGCGCGTTTGCCTACGCAGCTCAGTCACGTCACGGATAGAGGCGGGGAATATGAATGTTTTGATCAAGTCTGTTTCAGGGGCGGGGGATTTGATTTAGTGCCGCAAAAGCAGGTGAGCCAGGGCGATGGGGGGAAATGATAGGATTATCAGAAAATGGCAGCTGTTTTCGAGTGCGTTAATGGACGAAAAGTCGGGTAAGGTCCATAGGAAAGTTTTCTACGATCTACCGATTTATGCTTAAAAACACATGGCCGAACCATAGGAACAATAAAAAAAAAGTCCCGGAACTATCCTTTAAATGAGTACAAGTCTTGTATCATCCTCCAACTTGATCCTTTTCCTTTTTTGACTGGATATATCACTATGATACGCCGGGATTCTGAGGGTACTATGATTACCTGCTGCGATAACACTACAATTATTTCATATATTGTCATATCTGCTTCTCTTGACAACTTAATTCGTACATCTCCTATGCTCTTCAACACTACATCATGGGGATTATCAGTTCATAAGGTGGTGGGAACCCGTACCAAGTCCTCCTGTGAATATGTGGACATAGATTTGGCAATAAGTATAGGGCAAGGTACATTCTGATGCTGGAACAATATCTGACATGGGATACAAATCTGCAATACAATCTCACCATCATTATCAGCATATTCAAACAGCTGTCCATCTGACACCCCACTCAGTTGTTGTGCCTGGTCGATACACACAATTGTACACCACTTTTCTCCATCTTCGTCAGTCCCTATTAAGTCTAACTTGTAGTCAGCTATCAATACCCCCTCCAAGTCTAGCATGATAATGGTACCCAGAGCATGGTCTTGGGGAACTGCTGGCCTAAACAAAAATTCAGACAGCACACTACATGGTTTGTTTCTGATGCCCGGCACCCAGCTCAACAACATGTTCTCCTCATACATAAAAAGTCTTAGTGCAGAGGTATTCCTGTAGAACATGGGTGCACAACATACGGCCCGCGGGCCAGTTGCAGCCCACCATGCCATTTTGTCCAGCCCGCGAGGCACAAAGACTTTCCTAATGGAGTGCGGCCCTCAAGCAGCATCAGCCGCCCTCCATTAGGAAAGTCTTTGTTGTCTTCCGGGCCGGACAAAACACTGGCCCTCATTGGCTCAGCACACATGCACCACGCAGCTCCTATGAGCCACGTAGTGCGTGTGTGCTGCACCAATGGAGGGCCAGCATTACGGTGGCGTGGCCAGTAAGGCTTGATGCCGGAAGGCATTTCAGGCTTGCTTGCCACGCCAGCCGTAGTACTGCTCCACTTACCTCGCCAGCGTTCCAGCTAGCCTGCCTTCCAGTACGTCCGGGAAGTGGTCTGTATGTTTGTGCTGTGTTTGTGGGGGGGGAGTGTCGGGTGTGCATGAATGTTTGTTTAAGTATTTTTGTGTTGTGTTTGTTGCGATGCAGGGCTGGGGGGGGTTTCGGGTGTGCATGAATGTTTTTTTTTGTATGTTTGTGTTGTGTTTGTTGCGATGCATGGGTGGGAGGTGTCAGGTGTACATGGATGTTTGTTTTTGTATGTTTGTGTTGTGTTTGTTGCGATGCAGGGTGGGGGGTGTCGGGTGTACATGAATGTTTTTTTGTATGTTTGTGTTGTGTATGTTGAGATGCGGGGTGGGGGGGTCAGGTGTGTATGAATGTTTTTTTTATGTTTGTGTTGTATATGTTGAGATGCGGCGTTGGGGAGTGTCGGGTGTGCATGAATGTTTTTTTTGTATGTTTGTGTTGTGTATGTTGAGATGCGGTGGTGGGGGGTGTCGGGTCTGTATGGGTGTTTATATTTGTATGTCTGTGAAGTGTATGTTGAGATGGGGGTGGAGGGTGTGTCAGGTCTGTGTGGGTGTTTGTATTTGTATGTCTGCGCAGTGTATGTTGAGATGGGGGTGTGTCAGGTCTGTATGGGTGTTTTTATTTGTATGTCTGCACAGTGTATGTTGAGGTGCGGGGCTGGGGGGGTGTCGGGTCTGTATGGGTGTTTGTATCTGTATGTCTGTGCAGTGCATGTTGAGATGGGGGTGTGGGGGGTGTATCGGGTCTGTATGGGTGTTTGTATTTGTATGTCTGCGCAGTGTATGTTGAGATGCGGGGCTGGGGGGTGTGTCGGGTATTTGTATTTGTATGTCTGTGCAGTGCATGTTGAGATGGGGGGTGGTGGTGTATCGGGTCTGTATGGGTGTTTGTATTTGTATGTCTGCGCAGTGCATGTTGAGATGCGGGGCTGGGGGTGTATCGGGTATTTGTATTTGTATGTCTGTGCAGTGCATGTTGAGATGGGGTGGGGGTGTATCGGGTCTGTATGGGTGTTTGTATTTGTATGTCTGCACAGTGTATGTTGAGATGCTGTGGTGGGGGGTTTGTGTCTGTATGGGTGCATAGTGTATTGGTGCATGCTTGTGAGTTTGTGTGCTGTGTTGGGGGATGGGGGTTCTGGTCGGTATGGGTGCATATTGTATTGGTGTATGCTTGTGAGTTTGTGTGCTGAGTTGGGGGATGGGGGTTTTGGTTTGTATGGGTGCATGGGGTGGGGGCCATGGGGCATAGTGTTTGGTTGGGGGTGGGTGCCATGGGGCATAGTGTTTGCTTGAGGGGTGGGGGCCATGGGGCATAGTGTTTGGTTGGTGAGTGGGGGACATGGGGGATGGTGCTTGCTTGAGGGTGGGGGACATGAGGCATAGTGTTTGGTTGAGGAGTGGGGGCCATGGGGCATAGTGTTTGGTTGGGGGGCCATGGGGCATAGTGTTTGGTTGGGGGGTGAGGGCCATGATGCATAGTGTTTGGTTGGGTGGTGGGGGCCAATGGGCATAGTGTTTGGTTGGTGAGTGGGGGCCATGGGGAATAGTGTTTGCTTGAGGGGTGGGGGCCATGGGGCATAGTGTTTGCTTGAGGGGTGGCGGCCATGGGGCATAGTGTTTGGTTGGGGGTGGGAGTGGAAGCCATGGGGCATAGTGTCGGACCCCAAGCGAGAACCCAATAATAAAGCTAAAACAGGCACAGTTAGGAACAAAGCCAAACAGCAAAGTATAGCAGTCCACAATAACGGAATGTCCAATCAAGGGTCAATAAAATATATATAATTAAACAGACGATATGCAATAACTAAATAGAAATAAATTATAACAATGGAAAATGTGTAGTACAAAATGTAAGTTTGAAATACAGATAAAAATCGTTACACCTCAAAAACCAATTCTTTTTCCATGTGTTTAATAAAAATTGGGGGTTGAAAAAGCCTCCTGTCATGCCACACCCCACCGCGCCTACCGCCCCACCCACATTTACTTTTCGGCCCACTATAGCCATCATGTAATGTATTTTCGGCCCTCTGTCAAAATCAGTTGTGCATCCCTGCTCTAGAAGCTCTGTCACTGTACAACCTTCATGTTATTGTCAAGACCCTAGCATAACAAATTCCTGGTGTGGAACAGACTATGCCTCCTTCTGTGAATGAGATCATCATATTTAACTTGCTTTTCATGTCCTTGCCTAAAACAAGTTCAATGGAGTTTCAGATGAAAACAATAACAGAGCTAACATCTCTTTAGTACCTACCTTGAATTGTAAGTCGTCTGCAAATAGTACCGATTTGTGATTGCCCCAGAGAACCTCTGTGTGTCCATTAACTTTCCTTATAGGGGAAGCGCCCTTCCTTTATGAATGATTTTGTTGCACCTGTGTCAACCATAAAAATGAATGATGTGTTGCCTATCTCTACTCCTACCAGGGTTTCCTCTTCTGGGAGGGCAGTAATTGACATGACTGGGCATGTGAGGGGTCCTAGTCTCGGTATGTGTTTGACCCATGGAATATTAAGTGGTTACCACCCATCACACTCACCCCTGTATACTGCATCACTATGCCATTCAGCAAGGTATTTTTGCCCCATACTTGTGGTGCTTTCTGTTGTGCATACACGGGTACACTATTGGGCACAGAGGGTTGTATCTGTTGTGATCCCAGAACCTAAAATTGATACTGGGGCTGTTGCCCCTGCTGGGGCACCTGCACAGGGACTTCACCATACTTGGTGCATTGAGGCATCATTCCATACTGCGTTCGGGGCTGCCGGTCCACTGTGATAAGCATGGGGATCATACAAATAAGCTTGCCTGCTCCTACACTCTTGTGCAAAATGGTCCATTCTTGCAAATGGCTAGCACAGGCCTGGTCGACCAGATCTCAGCCCCATCTCTCCGAATCCTCCACCTCTATTTCCTCAGCCCCCCCCTGTTGAAAACCTCCTCTCACTTGTGGAAAACCTACCTAATCATCTTGGATATCTGGATAGCCTTGGTAACCTCCTGTCCACTCTGGTGCCATTCCCATTTTGACTGGTGCATTTCTCAGTTCTACCTGCCCTACAGGTGGGCCTGTAATCACTGATCCTTCTATACTCAACGTTGCTAATTTCTACTGTACTAACTTTGCTTAAGCCTTCTGTGCGTCATCCATAACTTCCTTCTTTTTCTCCTGCCGTCGCCTGTAATGGTGTACTATAATTGCCTGAATCTTTGCCCATGCCTTAGCCTCTATCCCCACTACTTTGTCCAAATCTTTCTGCACTTCTTTTGGGAGTACTTCCTTTAATATATGATAGAATATTGCTATGGTATTATAATTATGTATTATTATCCCATGGATCCCATGTATCAGCCCTCCTCATCTCTTGAATCTGAAGTATGTATTATGCTGGGTCTTCACCTTCTTTCATAGTGAGCACCATAGTAGAATGTATATCCGGTGTGCCAGGATATGCTGCCGTTAAGGTGGCCCATACCTTCATCTGAAAATCATTAAAATGGGCTCCATAATGATTTTCATCACCCATTTGTACCCCTGAGTAGCCTGCCTTTTTCCAAATACCATCCGCTTGGTCTCCTAATAATGCAGCAAGCAAACTTTTCATATATCCAACCACTATGGTATTGCCTACTGTCTGTTTTTCCCCTGCATATATCCATTTACCTCCTCCTGCTGTGAGCAATGACAGTGCCTTAATCAAATTGTTTCTATCCACGTGTGGCCAGGGACTGTAATGTGCACTTCTGGTGCTTTTGTGCAACAATGGAAACTGTCTTCCCACTGTCCTAGCCAGTAACTTTCTCCCCCTTGCTTCCCGTTCACCATCACCATGCGGCCTGGTTGTTCGCTGACCCCACAAACTCTCTACTCTTGGTGTCACCTTGGGTGGCATCTCTTCTTCCTGTTCCTCATCTGTGCCCATACCTCCTCCTCCTCAGCTATTCCTGCATCTGATCTAACTGACTTGTAATTTAGACACGTTGTAATACCTCTCAATCCCTCTCACTGTGGTGGGAATCATTCTTCATCTCAACATGTACATTCCTAATCGTGATATTGTCATAAAATATCACCCGATTTCCATTCATCAGTACCTATTGGTGCTCTTTGCCCTTCTCCCCATTCTAGCGTTGCTCGCGCAAGCTTTGTCTCTGTCCTTCGAAGAGCTGTTTCTAAGTCTCTCTGTGCCCTGCTCTCATTCTACATCACTGATGGGTCGCACTTGACATACAGTGCTGACGGCTGTAGGACATTTTCATAGGTGGTGGAAGCTCTCTGTTGTGGAGCTGCCTGTAGCAGAAACTTGGGACTAGTACAACCAGCATCGGCTTGCATGAGATAATACCCCACTGGCGGAGGGGCAGGACTGTAAGGGTTCTAGGTATATCACAGGATCTGATGGTCACAGAAGGTGTGGGGTAACAAAGGGCACTGGTATTACAATGAATCCCCCTTTATGGTCCTCAGGGACATCTTCCACATCCTCAACCAATCTTCAAAGCTTGAGAATGCCCTTACTATTCTTCAACTTCTTCCTCTGATATTTTGCTGCTAAATAAGTGTACATGAGGCCGAGAATGTCCTTAGGTTTATACATCCCTCCTCTCGTGTCAGCGACCTACTCACCCTCGTACTTCAATCTCTTCCCAGTACAGCAGCACGGTACACATGTATTCGAGCGGAGTAAGGGTATAGTTATGGCTAATTCGGCACTTGTGATAATCTTTTGTTTCCTAGACACTGATCCAGCAGCGCAGATCTACGCTGCCCTCCGAACACTGCCTGCACTCCCGATTCCCCCTCTCCTTTCTTCTCACCCCACACACCAAACACTTATTACACCACACCTCTCTTCTCACAAATCCACAACCACCACATCACACTATAACAATTCTAAAAACATCTTAAACCGCAAATCAATAAAACACAATTATATATACAATAGTTTAACCCTTATCTCAGCCTCCTCTCTGAGACAAGGGAATTCACTTCCTTACATCCCCTTATACCGGGTAAAGGGATCCCAGGCCTGCATATAATGGGTGTACACAACAAAATAATACGTATTTACACAATGGTTTAGACCCTTCTTCCGTCCATTTGCCTCAGGATGAGGGAATGTCTCCTCCTCACACTCCCTTTTGCCGAGTGGAGGGATCCCAGGTCCTTCATATACTGGATCTCTACTTTACATACAGAGCTGCCTTTCCTCCCCAATGGAGGAAATCCATTTCCTCTCTCTTCTCTTTTTCTCCCCCTTTTATATCATGACGTCACCTTCCCTCTCAATGGAGGATAGCCCTCTGGCCACCTCCACATGGCCTTTTACAATCCACACACTCTCACTCTGCTCACTCCACTCACACTATCCTCTTGCTGTTTTTGACTGCAAGGGTGCAGTTACACCTATGCATTCTCCTGAGCACCTCTGATACAGGGTCTCATCAATGGCCTGCACAACTGGGCCCAGCGCCCGACTCCAAGGACCAAGCAGGCCTTCTGGCAACATGGCAACTGCAAAACATTTTTAGTCATGCACATGTGGACTGGTCACTGCAGATGGGTGCCGTACCACAGGATGTGCACTCGCATACCCCCGACTTCACAGAGAGTCTGAGATCACATCGGGGTCACCAATTTGTAAAGAGAATAGTAACCCAAACGATAAAATAATCCAAAAGCAAATGCCTATAGGTGAACTGGCAAACTATAACTTATTTTTAAGGTTCGTGTTACTTTTGTGAAACTCAGCCATACTTTAAGAGTAGCCGTAACTCACCTGCTTTGGTGCAGATTCAACCCATGAGCATAAAAGACTAGGGGCAGCTTGCAATATTATAGTCAATCGGTGCTGCCTTTTTCTCTCCTATTTATTTTCCTTTTCACTGATTCTCTACAACACCCTGCGTAACATTACCATATCACCTTGATCTCCCTCACAACAGAGGCGCTGAACTGTTTTGTGCACAGCTGTTAGGGCAGGCAAGGGTACTTGGCCCTTTCATTGCATCCCAAGTAGGCAGGAATGAATTCTCAGAATGGTGTTCATCCATGCATTAACAGTCAACCCCGACCCATTGTGATTGCGAAAACGTGCAGGATGGAATGACTGCACATGCATCTTGTGTACGAGTGTGATAGAAATAAAATATCAATATCAATATGATCCATCAAGTCCTTAAAAAGAACAGTGAGAGTACAAAGTGTCCACTTTACCGCATGATGAATTCAGAAGAGAATATTTGGAGGTACCCACACTTGTTTGGACCTGAGCTCTAGATGGAGTGCAAGAAGCACTAAATCATTTGACTTTATCCTGTTCTCTCACTTCTTCCAAAGTTTACCCAATGCCAATTGACATTAAGTTGCTCTACGCTTTTTTCTTGACTGTTGATCCTTACATTCCAACTCCTTACCGGTGTCTTTGAGGAGGCATTGCACATTTACCAACTAGATGAGCCTATCAATTGTGTAACAAAGCCAAGCGAGAACAACCTGCATTTTCCATAGAGATGAGGATGTTGTGAGTGCATTCAGAAGAGGGTTGTGCCTCCAGGGCTGACTCCATCCATAACAAAGTGAATGGAGAGTATGCCCAAATAAAGTATTCAGACAGAAATTACATGTGTGTTTTCTAAGTAACCATGTCTGTCCATTAAACGAATATCTAGTAGCTGAAGCGTTGGACAGAAAGTACTGTCAGATATCACCTCTTTTAACACCCTGTGAATCCTCTTGAAAGAACCATAGGAAAAGAGG
The DNA here is from genome assembly GCF_040938575.1 of Ambystoma mexicanum. NCBI lineage: Eukaryota > Metazoa > Chordata > Amphibia > Caudata > Ambystomatidae > Ambystoma > Ambystoma mexicanum. The sequence goes on along the minus strand of NC_090924.1, from coordinate 805,744,402 downwards.
AATAACAACTCACATCTTCTAATACAGACTTCCATGCCTTTCATCCCATCTTTTTGCTGTCATCCCTTACATAGCTCCAACATTCCCATTCTTCCTTTAGACTCCCTGCTTCCCTGCATGACTGTTAAAACCTCTGACACCAATGCATCAGCCGCAGAACATCTTGCTGCTTGACAGCATCACCCACAAATACTTCCCGTAGCCCGCCATTCCACTATGTACGGGACATGGATTTACCATTCCCAGAATCCTCCTTGCACTTCCATGGTCTGGGTGTTCTCAGTGTTATACTATGTACCTCACCCCATGGTCCTAAGAGAAGAACATAGGTGTCCCAGTGCCTGAACACCAAAAATAGCCACTACAGTGAAGGATGAGGAGATCACTGTTATCATCTGAAATGAATGTTCATGCGATGTGAAATGGTCTGCATTCTGTCCACACATTTGGTGAGTGTGCTCTTTCCTGGTACCTCAGTGATCACAGTCAGCACCGCAAGAAAAAGATAAATACATTTTTGGCCATGGACTATCATGCCCACCTTGCCAATACTCGCTGCCAGCGCCTCTTATCTGAAAGTATTCAGCATATAGCAAAGCAAGAAAAAGTAGACGGATATAACGTCTAAATTTCATCTGGGGTGAAATACATAAAGGACTCTGAAGTAAGAAAGTTCGAATCATGCATATATATTTTTGGAAAAATTTAGTAGATGATTTTTAAAGATTTTTGCCCTATTTAGATAGTATTTATCAGGATTAAGATTAATTTTAACAATACAAATTCTATTATACAGAAAAGTTGCTCTTCCAGCCATCCTGATTGACTAGAAGGTACAATTGAGAAATTGAGAAAGTATGAATATAACTTATTCTCTGGATGTTTCGGAAGGATATCAGCAACATGCTCGCCTTGGAAGCAAGACGACATGGAGCAACACAGGTTCGATCCGCGGGGCACGCTTAGAAACCTCAGGGAATTAAGCATGTTGTAAATAACCTATCATATCATATTCTAAAAAGACAAGTCGGAAATTGTAAAGCTTCATATAATTACTTGGAGGGTAATTTGAACAATTTACAAAGTTTTATATAGGATTGTTAGACTTGCTATTATAAAGTTGCTTCAAATTGTATAAACCACACTGCATCCACCTCCAGCCCAAAGTGCCAGAACATTCAACTGGAAATCTTGGTTGTCCCGGAGATAAGTATGACAATGGCGTTTGGTAAATGTATACACTTGCAAACATACCTCCTGTTACAAGAGTAGTATGTCATTGTTTTTGAGGCTGATATGTTTGAAATTTGCTGGATCGTGAGATTCTTGAAACATGCTTACACAGAAATAAAGGAAACTGTATGGTTTGTCAAAAGCCCTTCATCTGCTTAGCTGATGCTGCCCAGCAGTACAATCTAAGATCGTTAAGGATAGGATTGTGACAAAGTCACAAAAGGCCTCTCTCTATTGGACTCAGAAAGGATCTGGGAACCAGGGATGCCCACCACCTGTGCTTGGTAAATGGGGGATTCCCGAGAGCCCCTTCACCTCTCCCAACCATGCTATTTGTGTCATCTGGGTTAAGGTATGTACAGGGATTCTAGCCGAACCGACAGTTAGTTAGGGAAATTAAATCATTTTCTCCATTTAACATTAGTCTTGCTCTCAATTGTATATCATGTGCACTATCCTTCCCAGAAATGCTCTCAAACAGCCAAATACTCCATTTCTTCCTATCACAAGCACAACAGTTTCTTTGAGGCCAGCTCGTGTTTTAGGAGTAAATACAGTAACCCTGTTCCTGCACACTTGCAGTTCATAGCAGAGCTGACACACAGACAGCACCATACTGCACAGCCTCCTGGCCAGAGTTTTCACTTTCTCCTGATTTCAATATGCTGACAGGCAATTTACCCATTGGGCTGCCACCTTATTATCATTAAACAGTGGCAGTTATCAGCAAGGAAGGGATGATCAGCTATACCTGAAAACATCTACTATTAGTGAGAGAAAACGAGAAAGGGAAGACGTGGAAAAGGTCATCACAAATAAAACTTATGGACCACCCACTGTGTCATGGACCAGGCCAGAGGCTAGTATGTGTCAGAGTACAAACTGTAGAGCAGAAACCTGGACATGGAGATCTTGGTTGAGAGACCTTCCCAGACCAGTCATGTTTGCCAGTTATATTCGGTCTCGTGCAAGACCTGAAATCATTTTAGAAGGAACATCCAAAGCTACCCTGGTTGGGCAGTCTTGCAAGAGGATAGGAACATCTGGAGCTGAGGGGAATGATAGACCATGGAGGGTATCTTGGCACTGCCAACAATTCTTAGAAAACGATATGAAATACTTTCTGGTTCGATTGCTTTATCTTTGTTTCCATTACAAATGTCTCACAGAAAGAGACAAGCACGTTTGTTTTTCCTTACTGTTCTTGCTAGTTGTAGGTGCAACTTCGTTCATTACACCTTTCACTGCCATGCCATAAAACAAAAAACAATATTTTCTGAAGGGTGTCTCAGTGGATCAGAGGTTAGAGAATGGTTTTACTAATGTCGAAGTTACAGGTGCAAGGGGGGGTCATTACGAGGTAGGAGGTAACCATGCCGCTTTTAGTGGCATGGCTACCCCCTTACCGGGTACCGGGTCTGGGTTCCTTGAATGAGGAATTACCGGGCCATTCCGACCTTGGAGGGCCCGGTTATTCTTCATTCAAGGAACCCATCCCCATTCCCATTCGAGCCCCGATAGGGCTCAAAGGGAATGGGGAGGGTGCTAACAACGGGCCTGTTAATAACAGGTTGTTAGTACCCTGGTCTGCTCGCGGGACCCGCTAAGGACGCCTGGTTTTACCAGAACTCGTAATGAGGCGGTAAGGGGTTGACGGCTCCGGCACCTTTACCGGCGCCGTTAACCCCTTATCACCAAGGTCGTAATGACCTCCAAGGTCTGCCTAAAAGTGCTCAAACTTTTAGGTTGATTTGAACGTTGGGAGATAATAAGTAACACTAATGATATTTTACTTTTATAAACATATTGTTTTATCTTTATTAAAATTACACAATGGTTCAGATAGAGGCCAGCACATGTGTTTATTCCAAATGACATTGGTACTACCCAGATGCATCGTCATCCATTACACCATCGAACACCATGTCATAATGCAAAAAACAATATTTTCTAAAAAGCAATCCAGTGGATGCAAGGTTAGGGCATGGATTTAACAATCGCAAGGTTGCAGGTTCAAGTTCATTCTTTAACAAGCAAATGTGAAAAATTGTAGGTTGAGCTGTGTATTGTGAACAATTACGTAACATTGTACTGTTTGTATGTGTTTTATATCGTATATACAAAGCTGTGTGGCTACAAGTATATAAACTGAAATAAATACATGTACTGTTATACAATTTTATTGTATCTGTATTTCCATTACAAATAGCTCAGACATCAAAACCAGCACATCTGTTTATCCAAACTGGCATTGCTAATTCGCAGATGGATCTTCATCCATTCTGCCTTCCACCGCAATGACATAATGCAAAAAGCTTTTGAAGAGCGACCCAGTGAAGCAGAGGTTAGAGGATAGGGTTACCCACAAGAGTATTGTTGGTTCAAGTTCATTCTTTAAGATACAAATACTCAAACTAGTAAGTTGAGTTGTGCATTGTGAGAAATAGGTCAAATGATTATTTGTTACTGTTATAAAATAGTGTTTTATCTTTATTTTCATTACAAATGGCTCAGACATAGAGACAACACATTTGTTTACCACAACCATCATTGCAAGTTCCCAGGTGGATCTTTATACGTTGCACATTTGACTGCCATGTCATTATACAAAAAGCAATGCTTTTTTGGAGGGTGCTGGGGGGGTAGGGGACTGTCTCAGCATTTAGAGCACGGGTTTACCAAAAGCAAGGTTGCATGTTTCAATCCCCTTGGACAGAAAATATTAAAACTGGTACGTGGAGTTGTGTATTTGGAGTGAATAGGTAGCAATGTTTTTGTTACTGATATAAAATGTATTTGTGTCTTTATTTCCATTACAAATGGATCAGACATAGAGATCAGCAAATTTGTTTATCCCAACCGACAGTGCTAGTCCCCAGATGAAGCTTGATCCATTAAACGTGTTATCGCAATGCAATGGCATAATGCAAAAACTGTGCTTTTGGCGGTTAACTCCAGTGGCTCAGAGGTTAAAGCATTGGTTTAAAAGTGATGAGGCTGAAGGTTGAAGTCCTCTTGGTAGACTGGAAATATTCAAAGTGGCACTTTCAGTGGTGTATTGGGAGACACTAGGTAAAAATCTTTGTTTCGATTTTGTTTACTATTATAACAATATTTTGTTATCTTTATTTCCATTACCAATGGCTTATTGAAAGGGAGATTCGCACCTTTCATTATCCCAACCGGTATTGCTAGTTCCCAGATGCATGTTCAGTCATTGCACCTTTGATATGTCATACTGCAAAAAGCTGTGTTTGTCAAACAGAGGCCCACTGGCTCATGGGTTAAAGCAAGTGTTTATCAATGGCATGGTTGCAGATTCAAGCTCTCTCATTGTAGTCATACACAAACAGGTAGGTTGAGCTGTGTATTGGGAGGAAATAAGTAACCATTACACTTGTAAGGCTATAGAGCAATGCCCAAAGGGCCATCCCATGATCATTTCTTTGTTGAATGGAACTCTCTATTTGGACAGTTTGATACATTATTATACATGTCTAACCAATTCTTCAAGCAGATATGTTTTCAAATGTATACTTTAGGGGAGGAAAGGTCTTTTAGGCCCCCTCCCCTCCATTTCTACCCACTTACACATGATGCTCGCCCCGTGGCTGCCCATGCGCCTGTGGTCAGATGTGCCG